>NC_051185.1:61810548-62116779 GCF_013339695.2 Rhipicephalus sanguineus
AACACTGAGCAGGCAGAGTGTGGAGAACTTGTGGGCATACACTTGGTATGTTTGAAGCTGATGAGCTGTTCGGACGGGCTTTAAGGACCTGCAAAGGCACTGGCTGCACCGGCACGAAAAGACCAGTTAGGAGTGGTTTATACACGACATAAACTGTTGCACTAGTGCGAAATGCAAGTGCCACAAAATGCACAAGTGACCTATTCCAACAGCTGCCTGACTTTTCATTTCTGCTGTGTAAAAATTGCTGTCCTTAATACACACTAGCTCCTGGAAAACAAGCAAAAGCATTGCCTTGAAGTAATAGTAAAAGTAAAAATTTGCAATAGAAATTGCATACATCTTGCAATTCAATATATATCTGATTTCGGAGCCTTTTTGGTCATACATTCATACCTTCAGGTTTCCTGGTAGAGATGGCAAAAGGGTTGGGTAATGAAAACTACACTTCTTGCTTAACACATTATATGGCGATTTGCAATGAATGTTCTAAAGTGCACGCAATTTATTAACATAGCAATCTGCGGGAGTAGACCGTTCCAGTCATATGCCATATTCAAAGAGAGATACAGCTGTCTTTGCATTCATTCTAGCTATAAGACAATGAAATTGTTGCGCCATGGGCCTGATTTGACAAATAATATGTCAGGGCAATTAGAGGCAATGAACCTGCAAGCAGTTTTATGTAAATTCAAGCATATTATAATAAGGTCAGCTTTATGAGGGGGGTGAAAAATAGGGTGTTCTATACTAAGCTCATTACGTGCTTTTCCATTGCTCTGTCAGTGTCACAGATCATATGTTACAAAACTTTTCCTTTGTTTCTCAATTAGAAGCTTCTTGGTTGCCAAGACATTCAGTTAATGACATTAGAGTCCTCCAGTGGTGCAAATAGGTCTATTGTTGCCGAAGAATTATGAAGAAGCTTTATGCGTACACAAAAGTTTTATGTGTACATTTCAATGTGTTAGGGAACTGAACATGTACAAGGGGAACAAACGAAGGGCAATGGATCAAGGTGCAAGCTTCTTTGCCACTTATTGATGCCAACAGAAGCATAGGGTTCACTATTTGTCATTGTTAGTTGAAGCGCATGTATTATGACATAAAGGCAAACACGTTAAGGTGCACAAAAAAAAAACTAAAGCGCTACCACAATATCTGAATATTTACAGCATCTGACGCGTAATTAAACATTTTTGGGTTCAGTACCCACCAGCAGTAGCTCTTTTTTACATGCACATATTTATGTTCCTCTTTATGTCATAAGTCATTGTAACTATGCTTGAATTAAAAGCTAGAAATAATGCTCCCTCCGCTTTCCATAGCTTCCTCAGGTTGTGTCCACTAAAATCACAGTATGACTGCTCACACATGCTTGTCTGGTGCTTATTGCTCATAGTGAGGCTGATAAATTGAAATGAAGTGTGCATTTTGGGAGAACCTATACATCTGCAATGATTCATTTTTAGAGGTTCATTATTGGATTCAGACTGAAAAGACTGTTTTGCACTGTTCAGTCATTTTGAACCTATTAACTGGAAAGCCACTTTTTCAAGCAAAGCTTGTTACGACTTGCAGATTCCTGGTGCTCTACGTGAAAAACCTGGCGTTGGCAAGTGTACTGAAATGCGGCCCTCGAAGGTGCGCCGGTCATATGCGTATTTGTTGGCGCCGTTTTCCAATAACTGATGTCCTCTCTATAGTGGGCTTGTCCGCGATCAGCCGTTTCTAATATGGCAATCTGATCTTTAATCAAGGTCACTTGTGACTTCATATTGCCACATTTCATGGTTGTCTGGATATGAAGACACGGCCAACATTGTTTCCTGCAGCAACTCAAGTGTTGGGCTGCTAAGCACGTGAATGAAGGTCCAATTCCAGGCATGGAGGAAGGAAGCAGTTAGTAGGGAGCATTGTGCAATGCGACAGAATGAAAAATACTAGGTCAGGCATGCAAGTGCCAAGCTTCGCTCGCCCCGATTTTCCTGGCAGGGGAAAGGGGCCTAAATTTATCTTAATACCCTTGCTTTTTGTTTTATAAAATCAGTTTTAAACATTAGTTCTGTTTTACTTTTTCCTCCATTATTTACTTTTTTTGTTTCCTTATCGCTTATTTTGGTCATAAATATTCATTGAACCCCATTACACACCGCAGCCGTGGCCTAACGGTTAGGGCGTCCGGCTCGGCTGCGGGAGGTGGCACGTTCGAAACCCACCGCCGGATACCCACCGGTAAAATTGGGAACAAGCGTGCCCCGGCCAGGCACCCGGCTTTCTAGGGTGTTGCGCTTGGGAGAAGCCTCGCAAACCCCGCTGAGCCCCCTTCGGGGGTGCAAACCCAGTTTCGAACGCAAACCTAGCCTGCAAAGGTGGTTCTTGTTACTTGGATTCCACGTGGATGACTTTTGAGTCTGTTCAAACCAAGAATACAAGTGTTCGCACTTGTGCGTTGGAAAACACAGAGTTTCTGAAACTCGAAAAAAAACAAAAAAAAACATTACGTATAATGTGGTGGAAGAGGGCCAGGACATTGTCATCCATTTTAACCCTCCTTACCCAGTCACGACCATAATTTAGGCCAAGCCACATAGCCACACACTGCATATCCCTGGATTCACACTAAGTTACCGCACCATTTAAAAAGCCTCATAGGCAGTAGAAATCAGGCTTTTTAAAGAAGAATACTTCTGCAAGAGAGTGTTCAATGTCACATAGTAAACAGCGGATGCCACACGCTATGAATATGAATATTTACAAGTAATCATCGCTGATTATCTCACATGGTCACATCACATTAATAAAATCTGTAAATCCGCCTCACAAAAACTCGAGTTTCTCCATCACAAATGAAATATTGCCTGTTATCACCTGAACGATACTAGCATATGCCAGCCTCATGAGGGATCAAATAAAATAAGGAAGCACAGTTCATTCTATACTATGCTACCACAAATTAAAAGCAATGCCGGCACAGAGGCACATAGGAACATTTTTCCACATCCTATGTGCGCAACTTCCTTTACTGCATTCAAATCTAATAATTACAGTGATGGTGAAGTGGTCAGAGGGTTCACTCCCAGTGCAGGAGACACAGGGCTTCTTTCCCAGTGCCTGTGGCTGCCCAACAGTTTTTTGGTGGGGAGATAGCTACCCCAAAGTGGCACTTGGTCGTCAGTGTACTCGCATCTCGAGAATGTGGCCTATCCATTCCAATTTTCTATCATTCTTCTTATCTCTCACATATTCCAGCCATATTCCATTGCAAACTGCCGAACTAAGCGTCTGTCCTAACCTCAAACCACACTTTCACTGCCACCTCTAATCAACGAACTCTTTTCAAAGGAAGCCTGTAGGCTCTTCACCTTTGTCGCTTCTTGTTTGCATGACAACAGGTCAAGTGGCCCACAAGGTGCAGTTTTCACAAAATGGATACATTGCAGTGGACACAGAAAAAGGGAAAACCAATATGCTGCAAGAAACTCAATTTCTCATGCATCCAAAAGCCGCTTGATGTACTTGGACGTTACCTTACCACACAATAAAGTAATCTGTTAACCTTCCTTCCCCACTCCCCACAATATAAGTTGTACACCACTAACCTTTAAGGCACCTTCTTTGCTTCATGACGAGACACATGGTCATCGAGGCTGTCTTTCCGTGAGAAGGATGCACTGCAGTGGACACAGGAAAAGGGACGCTCTCCTACATGGGTGCACAGGTGGTAAATAAGCGAAGTTTTATCCGTAAAGAATGCACTGCAGCGGGTACAGGTAAAGGGGCGCTCTTTCCTGTGGCTGCGTATATGAGCTCCAAGCGTGGCTTTCAGAGTGAATGCAGCCGAACACCGGTGGCACTGGAAGGGACCCTTGGCCGTGTGTATGCGAAGGTGTCTTTTCATGGTCTTCTTTTCCTCAGTCACATAGGGGCACTGCAAGCAGGAATGCAGCCCGCCTTGTAGTGTATGGAACTGCTCCAGGGATGTAGCAGACAAGGAACCTGCAAAGCCAAAGGGAGAACAGAAGGGCGATGCAAACCATTTGTCGCACACTACATCGATGTGGACTGCAGTACCAGGCAAACAAGAAGGGTTGTTGCACTTGTTAATACAATAAGCGTTCATAACGCTCGTACTATCAGTGCGATAGATTTATAAAAGGCGTACACGATAGGCATCAAAATGAGCGTGCACGTCTAACTTTAGCGTAATATAAAGCTTTTACATATAATGCCACACAACAATGCTAGGGCACCAAAAAAAAAACAAAACATGGTTGATCCCTCTGTTATAGGAATCGGTATAACACGAAAGTGAACTGTGTCTTCACAGTAATATAGTTCACAGGAGTATAGGTGTTTGGCAGTTATAGCACTGTTTGACGCAGATACACCCACATTGACGCCTACTGGCACATGTCTATCTCAACGACTAAAGTGAAGGATCGTGATTTAACCCTTGCAGTAGCAGTAGTTAAGATACACCTGGACACAGCATATGCTGAATCCTGCGCAAAGATGGCATCAACAAGCACATAATACTGGTACTCGACATGCACTCATCCAAAGCGCAAGTGGCAGAGTTCGTAGCTTCAGCCGTGATTGTGGGAAGGCGTTCTGCTTCCTGCTGGCATGTGTCTCACTGCACCAAAAGCTGAAACAACCGAAGCGCTCCCAGCAGCGCTCATTAGTTATATGATGCAGTACTTCGCATCCCCGATTCTCGACAGCGACACCGCCCGCTCCCCCGCCAACCAAGGTCACTGTGAAAGGGAGAAGGTGCGAGAGATATAAGGCATGTTTGTGAAGCCTCATGCAAGAGCAGCCGTAGCACAGCGGGCAGAGCACCCGCACTGACTGTCGCGGTCCGAGAGGCCGTGGGTTCGACATCCAGGTCATCCAAATCAACAAAACTTTTCCTTCTAGTTTTTTTCTGTCATCTGTGTGCATTTTATCGATGTCATATCTGTAACGGAAATGATGTCAGTTAAGTCTGGGTAGACCCCAGCATAAACTACTTTCATGTTTGGCAGCACCCATCGAAAAAGTACAGCTGACTCAACACAGGTGACGGTAACGCATGCAGCCTCCTTAGGCTGCGAAGTTTTGCCTCACATGCCATATTCACCTGACCGCATACCAAGTGACTTCTTCCTATCCTCTCGCATGAAGAGCACACTGAACGGGAGACATTTCTGGGATGATGGAGAAGTCATTACTCCAAGTCGAGCTCTTCCTGAACTCTCAAAATGAAGATTTCTACTGTAATGGCCTGCGGAAACTCGTGCACCATTGGCAGAAGTGCATGACTTTAGAGAAAGAATAAACTACCACTCAAATTTCGTTCGTCTCTCTTTCTTGATGTCAATAATATAGAACTTTATGGACGCCCCTCGTAAAGTACGCGATAACCTTTGCCTACCCAAACAACATGCTGCAGTGGAAGCAGTGCACAGCCCAAGTATATGTCTCACACAAGTTTCCATCTCTCTGTACACAAATACTATGCTTGGTACACGCGAACACCTGCATAAAGATTTGATTTGGATGCAATTTTACTACTATACCTAAACAACCGTGTTTTTTTTTATATGTACTAAAGCATTAAGGAAAAAGCTATCAAACTCTATCACCTTTTTCTTTGCATACACATATCTACACAATGCAGCTTAGCAACAGTACCTCTCAATATTTCAACACATGAACCTTATAAAAAAATGTATAAGCTAAAGAGGTTAATATGAAACAAAGTAGAAAATATGAAGACAGAGAAACAACATTTACAATGTACAGAATACCATCACACTTTCTGGTAGCGAACAATACACCTACACTCTTGCACATTACACAAGGGATCGCTCCTCCCCATACATGTATTTCACACAATTTCCATAATAAGTATTCTATTGCTTCAATGAAAGGAAAATGCAATGAAGTACTAAATGTAACGGACTCCCCAGATAATGTTTCAGTCACTCTTGCACCAACGAGCAGATATTTCATTCACTTGATCGGTAGAAATAATGCATCAATGTGAACGTGTAAGAGGGCAGCATGCTGTAGCCACATTTAGAAAGCCATAATGATGCCTAAATGATTAAAGTATGAATATGTTACTCTGCACAGTAAACTCATCCACCAAGCAAAGCACAAAATCCACTTAAAACATCAAAGCACGAATATCACGAAGACATTGTTTGCACCTATATATATACATGCATACAAAACACTACAGTATGAAACGTATATAAAATCAAATTGATGAAATTGAGAATGGCGCAACAATTGATGTTTGAAGAGAATACAGCCACATTTACATGTATTCAACAAACATTACTTTGTCTTTAGTGGCCCTGCAAGAAGAAAATAAATTATTTGGTTGATGTAAATACTGTGATTGTGCTGATTGTAAGTGAAACACAATAACACAGGCAGAAATGATTACGAGGCACACATTTAAATATTTCTCACGACAGTGTGGCCAACATAATTCTGGCCACGTACAAAGTTGCTCAGCTACACACTTATGAGGACAAAAATAAAGACAATGTTTGAATGGATACGGAATATGCAGAATAAGTGCCATTCATTACTTGTGAATCCTCATAAAATAACTGTTTTACTATGGCAAACTAGTACAAAGTTGTACTTCATGAGCAACAAAAATGATAGTCCGAACAAACGAAAAAAAAAAGCCAAGTTTATCAGACCCTCCCTATGTCAAATGATGAGCTAGAAGACTATGCACGGTACTGTGTGTGTCATGTATAGATGCATTAGGAGTGAAGACACAGAGTCCAAGTTAACATTACAGTCCTGACAACAACTAATATGCATTGCAAGGACTAACGAGATACACTCATACCTCAATCCACATCCCAATAAAACTTTTGAGTGATGAAGCATATCTGCAGAATCTGTGTGAGAATTAATAAATGAGCAAAGATGGATGTCCTTGTTAAGCCTGCTAAGTACCACATGGCTTCACCCAGAGCAAACAACAAACTTGTACAAGTTCCAGAGCTGACTAGATTTACTTGAATTTTGGCAGAGATACGTTGATTTAAGGATGTCCCCATACAGAACTTGCATGGGGGAGACTTCGCAATGCAGTTCAAAGAGAAAATATTGCACGCTTCCATGGACTCCACTGACGGTAAGCTATGACAAAACACAATCTAATTTTGCCAACGCTGAAAGAGGACGGTGAGAGTGAAAATGGCTGCAACTAGGGCTACTGCTGCTTGCTTTGCTATGGGAGGAATGCACTCTTACTGAGTGCTCTGTAGAAGGAAGGGACACATCCAGAGGACAGAGATCACTGTTAATGTCAGCGGAAATGCTCACAGTACACACGTGTAGAAGCTAAGAAAAAGGAGGCCCAATGCCAGCCTGCACGACATACTGAAGTCCAGTTTATTCAACTTGCACAATGCATTTATCACAAATTACAGGTGTAGCCCCTGGGAAAGAAAGAACAAATATCAATAACAAAACTGAATACAACATACCCTCCTCCCTCTAAATTTAGCTATTAAGTGTTAGTATTAGTAAAGAAACCACAATGCAAGTACAGTGTACTTATTTACGCATATTTGAAGACTATACACAGCTTCTCACTGCAAACTTGATGGTCTTGCAAAATGTGCCTACTTAAAGGGGACCTCTAACACTATTCAAGGCCACATTTTTTACTTGTGGGTTGCATAGACTGAAGGATGGAAATATTAATGCAGCGAGAACGGCTGTGACAGGGGCGTGCAGTCTGAAGTTATATAGCCTAGAAAATTCAAAAGGAAAAAGAACGCCTAATCTCAGCCTGATTTCTGTGGGTTCACATGACCACATTTCACTCGCAACTGGCGTTGCAATGCTCATCAAGTGGAAAGAGCTTGAAGGTCCCACGTAGCGGAAGCTTGCATTGTTGCCTGTCCCATCCAGTGCAGTGATCATACCATTACCACAGTAACAAACAAGATTGTGCCGCAGCCAAGAAAAAGGGCGAGGTCAATGACAACGCGTTGACGTGAAAAATATACACCTTTTGAACACCATAACATTACGAGTGCACAACACGTACAAAGGGAGGCTGCTCAGGAGCGTACACAGGCAAGAAGAAAGACTTTCACATAATGACAAACCTTGTGTGTGCATTTTTGTATGCTCGGAGACCACAGGCTAAAAAGCAGGCAGTGCTGTTATTGTGTTTCCAAGTTGCACAGCTTTTTTTAATGACACACTCTGTTTGCGTTAGCATAAAAAGTACAGCAAACTAAGATTTCTCGAACTTGCACCACTTCAACAACAATCAAGAGTTTACCATATGTGCAAAACGAGGTAGCTCGCGAATGTACGCAAGCAAGAAGTAAAAGAAGCCTTTCATATGGTCATCCAACTCCTGCAACCAGAAAGCCAGAGGCAGAATAGCACCCAACAGCTCTATTGTGCTTTGTGGTAGTGTTTTCTTGTCTTTTGCAACAGCAGCTATCTCATGTTTAGAGCAAAAGCACACAAAAGAAAGCCAGATAATAAGCTATTTTTTTTATGCATTCCCTCGATCACTTGTAAGGTTACACTGATCCAATAAAAGATGCTACATTGATCTAATCAAAGACCTGCGCTCTTCTCCATCATTTACACTCGCAACAGTTATAGCCAGCAGCAATATGCGCTGTCGCAGTCACCAGCAATGTAGTGATTTCCTTGCGTGTTTAAAATATTAAATATATTGATATTGGCTCTTTGAACTATATAAAAATTATGCCTGGCAACTAGTCTATGCAACACACAAATAAGAAATAAGTTTTTCAATCGGTTTCGAGGGACCCTTGAGGACTGATGGAGCAAACACAAGCAAATTATTAAGAGTCAGGTTACATTGAACGGAGTGATTCACATGAATGAGCAATGTATTCGTGGAAAAAGTAATATACTTTACTTTCCTTTCTATGCTCAGACCAGCAGCACAGAACTGCATAATCCACATCCAAGGTAAGCCAGCCTTTGACATAATGGCACGTGTTTAAGTCATCCACAGTCACTTAAGAAATTTTCTTAAAAAATGACGATGTCCCTGTAACCAACATTGTGAAAAAAACTCGATAGTTGAGAGATATAAATACCTTCGAAAGCAATTTGCGTACACAATAAGGAAATCAATCCAGCCCCATAAAAAAAAGCCTGCGTGCTCCTAGCCTTTAGAGCTTCTTGCGAGCAAGACAATGACTCATGTGGCGGGTGAGGCTGTTTTCATGCGAAAAGGATGCACTGCAGTGGACACAGGAAAAGGAGCATTCCCCTGTGTGGGTGAGCATGTGGTCGTTGAGGCTCTGTTTTCGCGTAAAGCATGCATTGCAGCGGTTACAGGAAAAGGGGCGCTCCCCTGTGTGGGTGAGCACGTGGTCGTTGAGGTGATGTTTCAGCGAAAAGGATGCACTGCAGTGGTCACAGGAAAAAGGGCGCTCCCCCGTGTGGGTGCGCATGTGGCAATTGAGGTGATGCTTCAGCGAAAAGGATGCACTGCAGTTGTCACAGGAAAAGGGACGCTCTCCTGTGTGGGTGCGCATGTGCCTCACGAGGTTCTTTTGACATGAAAAAGATGCACTGCAGCTGTCACAGGAAAAGGGACGCTCTCCTGTGTGGGTGCGCATGTGGACAATAAGGTTCACATTCTGCGAGAATGACGCATTGCAGTGGTCACAGGAAAAGGGACGCTCTCCTGTGTGGGTGCGAATGTGCCTTGTGAGATGAGTGTTCCGAGAGAATGCAGCTGGACACAGGTGGCACTGGAAGGGGCGCTCGCCCGTGTGCTTGCAAAGGTGTCTTTTCATGTTTCCCTTCTCCTTGGTCACATAGGTGCACTGCCGGCAGGAATGCAGTTCGCCTTGTATGGACACAAGTGAATGGTACTGCTGCTGGGATGCCGAAGACAAGGAACCTGCAAAGCCACGGGGAGCAGAGGAAACCAATGCAATTCATGTATAGTACACTGCATAGAATTCAACTGCAGCACCAGGCACGCAATAATGGTTATTGCACTGGTAAGCGAAGTGCATTATTGCCTACACAAACAGCATGTTATTGAAGTTGTTACAGTGCAGTGACCCGGTACATGCCTCGCAAGAGTTCTGCTCTACATCGCAGCATATCATCTGTAAATGGATATCATATGCAATCGACGCTCTTTTTTGTCTGAAAATTATTGATACAATCTAGCAACCCTCACAAAAATGACTCAACTAAGACTGAAAATTCTCCTTCGGAAATTGTCATATTAAGTGGCAAAAGGCATTGCAATGCCACTTCGAAATGTTCCACTCAGTCTTTATTAAACATTGCATGCTTCCATGGGGTTCATTTTTTGGGTACGTGGTCTATAATTCTCAGTGATTCACAGACAACCTACGCCAAAATTTGTTAATCAGTTGAAAGCTGAAACAGTGCAGCAAGGAGCTACTGCTAAGAAAGAAAGGATGTGTTAACATGTCGCAGATCAGTTAGCCAAGGTGTGCATTAATTCATTTTCAATCTTTGCTTTAATAATTAGATTCTGAATGGTGCATGAACATGAAATTTTTGGCAAAGGTGGATACATGACCAAACTGTACAGCACATTATCTTCTTTAAGCTTTGCAAACCTTAGTTAAGTCAGTTAAAAATCTTACCGTAGTTAAGAATCTGTATCCACATACAGATTCAAATTACGTTATATACAAGGGCAAAATGGGGGCGTGTGCCCCATATTATTTTTGACTGTTATAGCTAAAGGCTCAGTAAAATGGATTAAAACACGATGCATTAGACAATGGAGCAATAAGGCAACTAAAATATAACATTTGTTATATCCCTTCAATGTTGTTATATAGACATATGAATGAAGCAAATGATGGTGCCTACAAACGTCGCATAAAAACCACTTTCGTTACATCCTCGCAGAACATACATAGAAAAAAACATGTTTGCCGACATGAATAATGGATCTTCCAGAAAACAAAAAAAATGATTTTAGGCAGTCTGTCCCCTACTAAGGTAACAACAGTAAATGAAAAGAAGAAAATTGCAATGTGAAAACATGTGCAGTTCAAAGAACTAAGTTGAAAAATATGAAATCATGTAGACTCCATGTACAGTCCACTTGCAGCTCAATAAAAAAAATCCTTCTTTGCATCCAAAAAAATTCAAACTTCGTGCAGCATCTAAAGCACCCTAGTATGACTGCATCTTCTCTAAACAGCATAATAAAAAACATGCAAAGTCACACCTTGATGACATGACAGTGTAATCGGTAAGCATAAATGCAATGCTAAATGCCACTGTGAAGAAGCAGCACACAACAGCATATCTAAAATGATAAAATGCCACGACGTCTCTTGTTTTTATAGCAACCCTAAATATCAGATATTTTAAGCAACTTGACATAAGCTAACAAACAACGAAAACACCCATCATCCCATGATTATTGCAAGTGGAAACAGCATACACATTTACATATTGCTCACGACAGTGTGGTCGCCACAATTCTGGCCACACACAAAGTTGCTTAGCTACACGGCAACTCCAAAGTTGTACTTTATGAGCAACAGTAATGATAGTCTGAGCAAAGGAAAAAAAAAGCCAAGTTTAACAGAACCTCAATATGTGAAATGATGAGCTAGAAGTAGTGATGCAGAACTATCGGTAAATTGACTATCGATAGCATCTATAGTCAATTTGGATGCACTGCAGTGGTCACAAGAAAAAGGGCGCTCCCCCGTGTGGGTCGCACGTGGTCTTTGAGGTTCTCTTTCCGCGAAAAGGATGCACTGCAGTTGTCACAGGAAAAGGGACGCTCTCCTGTGAGGGTGCGAATGTGCCCTTTCAGATGAGAGTTCTGAGAGAATGCAGCTGGGCAGAGGTGCCACTGGAAGGAGCGCTCATCGTGTGTTTACAAAGGTGCCTTTTCATCATGCTTCTGAACTTGGTCACGTAAGTGCAATGCCGGCAGGAATGCGGTGCGTCTTGTATGGACACAAGTGAATGGTACTGCTCCTCGGACGCCGGAGACGAGGAGCCTGCAAAGCAGTAGAGAGCACAGGAAGGCAATGCAAATAGAGTGTCACAGGCTACATGGAACTGGACTGCAGCACTAGACAATCAAGGGTTGCTGTACTTCTATGTGAAGTAGATGATAACCTTAGTCCAATGAGCCACATGTTACTGCAGTGGCAATGGTACACTGATCCTGTACATGTCTCACAAAAGTTCTCCTCTCAACATAAGTACTATGCTTGATATATGCAAACACGTGCTGCCAATACAGAGGAGAATGTTTTGGATGCAGTTCTGATACGACACTCTCTTAAGCAGAAAAAATTATTTGTACACAGGCCTGTAGATTAAGCACCAAAACACAAAACTTATACTTTTTCGTAGAGAGGTGTCTAAACAATGACGCATGGCAAAAGCACCACGACATTTGACCACATGAAGGATACGAAGTAAAATGTGACAAAGGAGTTATATGCCACAGAGTGCAAAATCTGAAAAAAAAAAAGACAGAACAAAGTTACAACAGTTAGTATACCATCAAAGTTTCTGGTAGAGAAAATACAGCCATATGTAAGAGCTATAACAAGAACTGTTGCTCTATATGTATTGACAGAGTTTACAGATTTCCTCTAAATGCTTTTACACTGCTTTACTGAAAGCATACTGACACAATGGAATACTATAAGTGACTTACTGCTCAAGTAACATTTCAGTCAGTTACACAAACACACGGAGCCAATACTTTCATCACTAGAAAATTCACTATCCTGCGTGAACACAAGGGCTGAAGCTATGTTGCAATGGCTGTATTGAGATGCCTAAATGATCAGCATATATTTAACATGTTACAGTGCATAATGTGCCCATTAACTTGGTTGGTTGTTGTTCTACGGGGTTTAACGTCTCAAAGCTACTCGGGCTAGACGCTCATTCACATCTGCGACCAGCACTGGCTGCGCGACCATGTGCGACTGTTGACCAAAAAGTGACTCAACATGACTGATGTTCACACCTGGAAAGTGACATATACCTGCCACCACCACACAAAATTCACATCCCCTCCCATTGCCATTGCCCCGTAAAATAAGCTGACATCCTATTTCTGGGCATATGGTTAGGAGGTTTGCGACTGCATTCGTGTGACTGAAAAATTGAGCAGCGAGCAACATAGCCAAAGTGGTTGCTTTGAAACAAAAGCAGCCAATAGCAATTAACTTAGTCATGCGTCCCGTGCTAGTCGCATGCGTGAATGAGCTTTATGAGAGACGACACAGTGAAGGGTTCCAAATAGTTTCAACCTCCTAGGCGGTCTTTAACATGCACTGACATCGCACAGTACACAGTCCTCATGCATATTACGTTCACCGAAATACAAACGCCATGGCCGGGATCAAACCCAAATCGTTTGGTACAGCAGCCATGCATCGTAACCACGTAGTCACTGCAGTGGCCCAGTTACTCAACTTAACAAAGCACTACAGGCATTTTGGGCATCACAGTAGTCATGTCATGGGCACATTAAATCTAGCACTAATACATAATAAACAACAAAGAATAACAAAAAAGTGGGCTGGACAGAACATGAAAGATGTCACAGAAAAATATTGATCCACGTGAAAACAACACTACGTGTAATAGTGAATGGGAATGCAGCCACATTTAATTACATAGAGGAAATTATTGTTTCTCAGCTAGTGGCATTTTATTAAAAAAAAATAAGAAATGTAGTTAGTTCGACTATGTTAGGTTTGATAATTTGTTGATTTGAAAGCACAATGCAAGAACAGAAATGCAAGGAATCACAGGGCTTAATGCACAATGAAGAGAAAATTTACATTGTAAACATATTTGAAAAGCATTGTTAACATGTTGCAGAGCAAAAGCAAAGTGCTACAACTATTCACAGCGGTAATTACCCATAATTTTTCTTTTTCATCCAGCTATACTTTCGTGAACATGTGCACTGTTGAACCAAATTGCAAATATGAGAGCGTCCAGCACTACAAACCCAACCTGAACCAACACTCTTAAAGATGGTTATTGTTTCTTTATGCTGATAACTGGAACCTAAACACTTCAATAAATGCATTTTTTGCTTTCCAGTTTCAATGAAGTAACTTGTACCAAAAAATAACGTATAGCATTGGTTTTAATGAAACTAATCACATGCAGCAGCCGGTAAACAACTGCACATTGCCTTCACAATCTCAATGTCATGAAGAAAAATACATTGCATCAATGGCAATGTCCAAAACTTGCAACTTCTGTGATGCTCTGTCGATAGAATGGACACATCTGCAATAGCACAGAAATCCGCGTTAAAGACTGCCTGAACATGCACAGTATGCCTACACAAAATTCTACCTTTTGCAGAGAAAACGCATGCACATAAAAAATTACTTGTAATCGACTACATTTCCTGTCAGTGTTGGGATTTATCTAATACGTTTCAATCCACATTTACACATAACCAGAAACATTATTGTTGAGACAAGCTGTAGCAGTTGGTAAAAATTTGAGCACTGGTCTTTTCAGAAACATTTATAGTAAAACATCTCCTTTCGTGCAATGCGGCAGCATGTGGGATGCTAATGCGCTCATGTTGTGCACTTTCTTGTCCTTGTCTTGTTAGCACTTCTATTATATAAGAATGCAAATGCTCAAAGAAATCAGGGCGCCTGGTAATTTTTCAGTACCCCACTCTGTGTTGAACTCTTTAAAGCAGTGCAGCTGTGGCCCAACAACAATGGCCACTTCATATGCTCAGGAAATTAGGTACGTCTAACCTTTTACACTTTTTGTTGGACCTATGGGAGTGTTTTCTTACGACCCAGTAATAATGAAATGGTGCATTTCACGGTAGTCATAGATATAAGAATTGCAACGTTGAGTAAATAAATCTTCTGCGCCATATTTTCGTACAACACTGCCCTTTGTTCCTGCGGACGCAGGGATAACTCATAATCTTGAAGGAACACTAGGGCTATACTCTAAAGCCACATTTGGAAAGGCATGTTGGCATGCCTAAACAGTCGAAGCTCTTTCAAAATTTTGCATTGAACAATTCATGAATCAACAAGCTAACAAAACAGTACAGGTGCTTATTAAAGTATTTATTTCATGAGAACACGAAATGCACCAACTGATATATGTACTTTATAACATGAACGAACAAAATACAACATGTAAACGGTATAACGAAAAAAAATGATCAAATCGTATATGGTGCAATGTAGTCAAATTGGCCCCAGAGTACAACACAAAAACAGAAACAAAACAGATAAAGAGGCTAAATACGTATTGAAGTAACAAAATTGCTGCTGTAATGTTTATTCAATATCATTGTTAATATGCTGCGGTGCAAAAGCAATATGCTGCTACAAATTGTTATATTAACTTATCTGCAAATATTTTTGCTGGAGCTACGTATATGATCATAAGAACATGTGCACTGTTCAACAATTTCGCAAAAACAGGAGTAAGCATTACCAGCTACCTAGCCCGACCTTTCCTTCCCTGAGGCAATGCTTTGTAAGACAGGCACAGTTCCTTCATGCTGATGATTAAAAATTAAACACTGCAAGGAAGCAGATACTCTACTCTAGAGTATCAACAGACTAACTCATTCAAAAAAATATCTGCTATCACTCATTTGAAAATAACCAGTTAGGGCCAGCAGCCAGTAAATAAGTATGTCACTGTGAAAATCATAAATTCAAGACTCAAACTGTAATGTAACGGGAAATACAAGCAAAAGGTTTCTATGAAAAGTATGGTGTGATGCCTTTCTTGCAATGTCCATAGCAAAACTCTTATTCACTGCTCTGTAGAAGGAATGGACACACCCAGAAGACTGAGATCACTTTTAACAACGGAAATGCTCACAGTACACACGTGCAGTAGCTAAGAAAATGGAGGCCCAATGCCAGCCTGCCCGACATACTAAAGACCAGTTTATTCAACTTGCACAATGTATTCATAACAAAGAAAAGGTGTAGTCACCTGCGGGAAAGAAACAAGAAATATCAATAACGAAACTGAATACAACATACTCCCCTCCCCTCTACATTTCAGCTATTAATTGTTAGTAATTAGTAAAGAAACCACAATGCAATGCACACATGTACTTATCTACACATATTTGAAGACTATACACAGCTTCTCACTGCCAACTTGATGGTCTTGCAAAATGTGCCTACTTAAAGGGGACCTCCAACACTATTCAAGGCCACATTTTATACTTGTGGGTTGCATAGACTGAAGGATGGAAATATTAATGCAGCGAGAACGGCTGTGACAGGGGCGTGCAGTCTGAAGTTATATAGCCTAGAAAATTCAAAAGGAAAAAGAACGCCTAATCTCAGCCTGATTTCCTGTGGGTTCACATGACCACACTTCACTCGCAACTGGCGTTGCAATGCTCATCAAGTGGAAAGAGCTTGAAGGTCCCACGTAGGGGAAGCTTGCATTGTTGTCTGTTCCATCCAGTGCAGTGATCACACCATTACCACAGTAACAAACAAGATTGCACCATGGCCTGAGAAAAAGGGCGAGGTAAATGACAAAGCGTTCAGGCGAAAAATATACACCTTTCGAACACCATAACACTCACGAGTGCAGAACACGTACAAAGGGAGGCTGCTCGGGAGGGTACACAGGCAAGAAGAAAAACTTCAAAATAACAACGAACCTTGTGTGTGCATTTTTTCTATGCTCGGAGGCCACAGGCTAAAAAGCAGGCAGCGCCGCTACTGTGTTTCCAAGTTGCACAGCCTTTTTTTTTTTAACGACACACTCTGTTTGCGTTAACATAAAAAGTACAACAAACTAAGATTTCTCAAACTTGCAACACTTCAACAACAACCAAGAGTTTACCATATGTGCCAAACGAGGCAGGCAAGCAAGAAGCAAAAGAAGCCTTTCATATGGTCATCCGACTCGTGCAACTAAAAAGCCAGAGGCAGAATAGCACCCAACGGCTCTACACTCGAAGAAAAAATCGAGTATTTGGGGAGTATTTCTGCCACGCAACTATAATCGTCATCCATCTCACGTACATTCCTCGCGTTATCACCGCGATCGCAGCACTTCCCGGCCACGAATGGCGCGCGCGTTATCAGCGTCACATAGCATTCTCGATCGGAATGTGATGAGAGCCATGTTTTCAAGAAAGAAAACGCGATCAAGCCAGATGACGATTATTGTTACGTGGCAGAAATACTTCCCAAATACTCGATTTTTTTCTTAGAGTGTATTGTGCTTTGTGGTAGTGTTTTCTTATCTTTTGCAACAGCAACTATCTCATGTTCAGTGGAAAAGCACGCAAAAGAAAGCCAGATAATAATCTCTTTTTTGATGCATTGCCTCGATAACTTCTAAGGTTACATTGATCCCATCAAAAACCTGCGCTCTTCTCCATCATTTACACTTCCAACAGCTATATCTTGCACAATATGCGTTGATGCAGTCACCAGCGATGTAGTGATTTCGTTGCGTGTTTAAAATATTAAATATATTGATATTGGCGCTTTGAACTAAGCAAAAATTATGCCTGGCAACTAGTCTACGCAACACACAAATAAGAAATAAGATTTTCAATCAGCTTGGAGGGACCCTTGAGGACTGATGGAGCAAACACAAGCAAATAAACAAGATTCAGGTTAATTTGAACAGAGTGATTCACATGACTGAGCAAAGTAATCGCAGAAAAAGCAATATAGTTTATTTTCCTTCCTGTGCTCAGCCCAGCACTACAGGACTGCATAATCCTCATGCAAGGTAAGCCAGCCTTTCACATTGGCATGTGTTTGAAGTCACCCACAGTCACTTAACAAATTTTCTTAAAGAATGACGGATGTCCCTGTAAGCAACATTGTGAAAGAAACTCGATAGTTGAGGGATATAAAGACATTCGAAAGCAATTTACGTACACAATAGGGAAATGAATCCAGCCCCATAAAAAAAAAAGCCTGTGTGCTCCTAGCCTTTAGAGCTTCTTGCGTGCAAGACAATGACCCATGTGACGGGTGAGGCTGTTTTCATGAGAGAATGACGCATTGCAGTGGTCAGAGAAAAACGTTTGCTTCCCCGTGTGGGTGCGCATGTTGTCGTTGAGGCTATCTTTCCGCGAAAAGGATGCACTGCAGTTGTCACAGGAAAAGGGACGCTCTCCTGTGTGGGTGCGAATGTGCCCTTTGAGATGAGTGTTCCGAGAGAATGCAGCTGGACACAGGTGGCACTGGAAGGGACGCTCGCCCGTGTGTTTGCGAAGGTGTCTTTTGATGTTTCTCCTATCCTTGGTCACATAGGTGCAATGACGACAGGAATGCAGTCCACCTTGAAAGGACACGAGTGAATGGTACTGCTGCTGGGATGCCGAAGACAAGGAACCTGCAAAGCCACAGGGAGCAGAGGAAACCAATGCAATTCATGCATAGTACACTGCATAGAATCCAACTGCAGCACCAGGCAAGCAAGAATGGTTATTGCACTGGTAAGTGAAGTGCATTATTGCGTACACAAACAGCATGTTATTGAAGTGGTTACACTGCACTGACCCAGTACATGTCTCGCAAGAGTTCTGCTCTACATCGCAGCATATCGTCTGTAAATGGATATCATATGCAATGGTCGCTTTTTTCTCTCTGAAAATTATTGATACAATCTAGCAACCCTCGCAAAAATGACTCAACTAAGACTGAAAAGTCTCCTTCGCAAATTGTCATATTAAGTGCCAAAAGGCATTGCAATGCCACTTGCAAATGTGCTACTCAGTCTTTATTAAACATTGCATGCTTTCATGGGGATCATTTTTTAAGTGCGTGTCTATAATTCCCAGTGATTCACAGACAACCTACGCCAGAATTTGTTAATCAGTTGAAAGCTGAAACAGTGCAGCAAGGATCTACTGCTAAGAAAGAAAGGATGTGTTAACATGTCATAGATCAGTTAGCCGAGGTGTGCATTAATTCATTTTCAATCTTTGCTTTAATAATTAGATTCTGAATGGTGCATGAACATGAAATTGTTGGCAAAGGTGGATACATGACCAAACTGTACAGCACATTATCTTCTTTAAGCTTTGCTCACCTTAGTTAAGTCAGTTAAAAATCTCACCGTAGTTAAGAATCTGTATCCACATACAGATTCAAATTACGTTATATACAAGGGCAAAATGGAGGGGGTGTGCGTCATATTCTTTTTTACTGTTATAGCTAAAGGCTCAGTAAAATGGATTAAAACACGATGCATTAGACAATGGAGCAATAAGGCAACTTGAAAATAACATTTATTATATCCCTTCAATGTTGTTATATAGACACAGGAATGAAGCAAATGATGGTGCCTACAAACGTCGCATAAAAACCACACTTTTGTTAGATCCTCACAGAACATACATACAAAAAAACATCTTTGCTGACATGAACACTGAATCTTCCAGAAAACAAGAAAATTAATTTAGGGAGTCTGTCCCCTACTAAGCTAAAAACAGTCAATTAAAAGAAGAAAATTGCAATGTGAAAACATGTGCAGTTCAAAGAACTAAGTTGAAAAATATGAAATCATGTACAATCCATGTACAGTTCACTTGCAGCTCAATAAAAAAAATCCTTCGTTGCATCAAAAAAAAAATTCTAACTTTGCGCACCATCTAAAGCGCCCTAGTATGACTGCGTCTTCTCTAAACAGCATAAGAAAAAAAAAATGCAATGTCACACCTTGATGACATGACAGTGTAATTGGTAAGCATAAATGCAATGCTAAATGACACTGTGAAGCAGCAGCACACAAGAGCATATCTAAAATGATAAAATGCCACGACTTCTTTTGTTTTTATAGCAACCTAAATATCAGATATTTTCAGCAAATCAACATAAGCTAACAAACAACGAAAACAGCCATCATCCCATGATTATTGCAAGTGGAAACAGCAGACACATTTAAATATTGCTCACGACAGTGTGGTCACCACAATTCTGCCCACACACAAAGTTGCTTAGCTACACGGCAACTCCAAAGTTGTACTTTATGAGCAACAGTAATGATAGCCTGAGCAAAGGAAAAAAAGCCAAGTTTAACAGACCCTCCCTATGTCAAATGATGAGCTAGAAGTCTATGCACGGTACTGTGTGTGTCATGTATGGCTGCATTAGGAGTGAAGATACAGTTAGAGTCCAAGTTAATGTTACAGTCCTGGCAACAACTAACATGCATTACAAGGACAAGCAAGATAAACTGATACCTCAGCCCACATCCCAATAAAACTTTTGAGTGATGAAGCAAATGCGCAGAATCTGTGTGAGAATTAATAAATGAGCAAAGATGGCTGTAAATAAGCAATTCGATAAATAGACAAGAAATGCAGGGTAGGATGCCCTTGGTAACCCTGCTAAGTTCCACATGGCTTCACCCAGAGAAAACAACAAACTTGTACAAGTTCCAGAGCTGACAAGATTTACTTGAATTTTGGCAGAGATACATTGATTTAAAGATGTCACCATACAGCACTTGCATGCGAGAGGCTTCGCAATGCACTTCAAAGAGAAAATAGTGCACACTCCCAGAGAAAAGAGTGCACACTCCCGCGCACAGCACCCATCCAACCAGAGTCACACATGCAACCCACACAGCCCCACCAGAAAAAGGCTGTTTTTGTAATTTTATTGAAGGTGAGCGAGCATGTATCGCTACATTCATCTGCGAGCTCTCTAGAATTGCCCACTGTGTCGATCAGAAGCCGGCAGCATGAGCACAGTTGCAAATGGGGGCTGGACGGAAACTGTGGTAGCAGTGATGTGGATTTTGCAAGCAAATAAGTGCAGTAGGCTTTTGCTAAACAGAATCTGAAGAGACCACTAAAATATTTTCGGTTTAACAGCAGTTCCATTTAATGAGGTGAACAGGGGTGCAGAATTCAAAGAAGAAACAAATCATATTGGAGGCATTTGTTTCATTTAAGCAGCAATTCCATTTAAAGGAGTACTGACACGATTTTGAAGTGCAGCAAAACGGACGTTTTTGGTTTCCTTGGCATGCAGTGTTAATGCTCTCCCCACACCACATCCGGGAAACACGTATAACTATTTAAGTTTGATTTTAAAGTTTTTATCTCCCAGCATCTGCAAGGCAGCTTCACCGCATGGAGAGCCCCATGACGTTTCAAGTCAGCTCACTTGGTTTGCGAAATCTGGGTTCTGCATGCAGCCTAAATCACAGAAATCGCTGTTGGAGGCACTGGACGACAGTTCACTCATCATGAACCACGTTCGACTGACAGCAAAGGACAGCAGGTGCATATTTCGTGGGTTGCAGTCTGCCCGTGACGTCACGGGCCGACTTGACACGTCACTATGAAGCCGCCCTCTCGAAACCGAAACCGAAACTGCTGGTTGAAAGAAGCGGTATTAAAAACATATGCAATGCATCCCCAGGCGCCACGACACTCTTTTTAGGGTTCTCGACACCCGTGCTTTCATTTAGAGCAACAACCCGAAAAATTTTAAAATTCATGTCAGTACTCCTTTAAGAGATTTCCATATACTGAGGGTCTACTGTATTTTCCATCGACGAGAAATAAGCCCTTCTCGGCTCATTTCTAGAACAACCTTCCTATCCTGAAACAATGCTTTGTAAGAGAGGCACAATTCCTTTTACGCCCATTGAAACTTAAAAACTGCAATGATGTAGATACTCTTCTTTATACTAATATAGAATAGCACATCCAAAAACAAATATCAGTTCTCACTCATTTTAAGACAAACCAATTAGACGCAGCGGTCAATAGATATGGTATGTCACTGTTGAAATCATAAATTAAAGATTCATGTAATGTAATCAGGAAAACAAGCCAAAGGTTTCTATGAAAAGGCTGTCACGATGCATTTCTGGCAATGTTCGTAGCATAACTCTTATTTAGTGCTGTGTAGATGGAATGGACACATCTGCAAGAAAAAGGAGATCGCTGTTAAGCCAGTGCGAATGCTGACAACACACCCAGAAAAATGTTTGCTGTTAATGTCAACGACACTTGCAGTTAACAGACTAATTATAATCTATTACACTCTTTTGTAGTCTTGTAATTGCATAATCACTTTTTCAGTAACTAATTAGAAGTAACTACATACATTGCTGAAGAGACAAGCTCTAGTGAACAATACCAATCGAAGCGCTTGAATTTCGCAGGAACATACACAGCAAAGCATCTATGGTCATATCAGCAGTGACGAGAATGGCTAAGAGCACCTGGCAGTCTGCATTGCAGCATAAAAAGTTGGGACTTGTAGCTCTTTACTGTCTTTTTTAGAACTATAGCACAAATTGAAATACTGACCAGAATGAATAACTGCTAGTCTGGCATAAGAGCCATGGTGAAATGAAAACAGGAGTGAAACAGAATGCTTCGTGAAAAATGGCAAACATTAGGATGTCAAGGCAACACACAAAGACATCAAACCAATTAGAAAACTGCCATGCAGACAAGACGTGGCATTGTGGTCTTTAGTCACAAGCAAAAAAGTTATCCACGTCAGCACAAAGGACTGCTGGTATCCCTACTGAGAATTTGTAGCACAATGTACTTGCTGTCGGATAAAAATAGTTACACCTCAATATATGGAGTACCAGACTTATTATAATTTTATGTTCAAAAAATACCACAGATCTTAAGCTCGGAATAAGAAAAATTTATTCGAGCCAAGTGACCAGATCATTCAGTGTAATGCTAACTTAAATCTAATGCCTGATCGAATAACTTAAAACAATAGATCGCAGGCACTACAGGCCATATGGTTAAACTACTAAAGATGCGGTTTTTCGCTAAGACACCTTTCAAATCACATGCGACATGACAGAGTGGCAACCAGTGTGTGGGCGGACAACTGTGGTAGCACATAAGGCCTCCTCAGTCATCCTGCGAGAAATCTTAGGAAAAAAGGATGTCATCTCACCAAAAAGGCTCGTACCTAGCAAGATATCACCATACGTGAGAAATAGAGTGTTTCCACTTATTTTGGGCACCAGAGAATAGAAAGAAGTTATCCTCGACACATCGAAGAAAATGACTAACATCTGTACCACATATAAAGATGTTTTTGGTGACTGCACTGCTTGTTCCTGCGGCAATTTTCGGTTCTGAATAGCTGACTTTTCTCAGAGCTCCCAGCACTTACCTGCACTGCCCACTTCATAAAGTACATGCAGGTGCTCTGCAATAAAAACAACATGCAAGACTTCTGTTTAACCAATACATGATAATGACTGCCGCACAAGGCGCTGCTCCATTCTTCAGACATAACACAAGTGCAATGTCACGAAACAGAAAACGTGGCAGCCATGAAGAAAAGCTGCATGATACTGGTTGTTGCTCTGCTTTGGCGAAGGCCACGCCAGTGGTACAAGTGCATAAGAGTTACCGTACTTTGTAAGCCATACGTAATAACTCTACTAATGCAGGGCCCAGCAAAAATGTGAAATTGTCCACATATTTATGCACAACAGTGCTGGCAAATCACTGTACTACATAAGTTAGGTGTGAGTGCACACTGGATTTACTTACTGTGGGTAGCTGTGGGAAAAGCATGAGACTGACAGCTAATCTTTACATGGTATGGCTCCAACTACTATACCCTGAATCCTTTTGAATCTATTTCCCAGTGTACTGCCTTGCAGTCCTTTACGTACAAGTTCTCAGTCTGGGCCACGTCTGTGGAGATAACTACACAAAATCTTGCACAGCTCCCCTTGCGACTTCAAACGCGAGCTTTCACTGAGGCAGATGAACATCTGTCAATCGTGATGAGTGAGGGCACGTTAAACGGTTGCTGGGGTGTGAAAAGGCTCGTGTACAGTGGTTTGACTTATTACCTGAGTGCATCTGTACCTGTGCTGTCATGCTGAAGCAGCTGTCTGCAGCAGTGTTGAACATCTTGACCAAGTGTACCTCCCCTAGGATGGCAAAGAACGCTGCAGTTCCCGTTTTTCTTAATGCTGGAAAATACCCACACTCTCAACAGTGTGAAAGGCTACACAGCCTCCTGCACCTTGACGAGCAGTACAAAACGAAACAGTGTAGTACAGCCTCCAGCATTTTTAACTATATCGCGCAAGCGTCGACCGCACGTAGTACCAGCACCTTAGAACGGCGATAATCTGCGAGACCGGCAGTAGTACCACTACTACTACTACTACTTGCTGCGTGTACTACTGCCAGTCTCACAGATTATCGCCGTTGTAAGGAGCTGATACTGGGTGCGGTTGACGCTTGCACGATATAGTTAAAAATGCTGGAGGCTGTACAAACAGTACAAAACAGTGAAGGTTTGTACTCAACTTAAATTTGGCTGCACATGCCATTGGTGTACTGTTCTGGCAGCAAGGTCAGATACTAAAAGGCAGATACAGTAAAGGAGCACGTCTGTACGTGAGCCAAGTGTTTTTATGGTGTCGGCCCTACTTTTCAAATCGGATATGCATACGGTTACACCACAACTAGAGTAAATAATTCACACTGCAATTTAATAAAAGAACATTGTATCAACGGGAGCAACCGCAATTAAAGGGCACTGTTTTCAGAAGCCATGTTTTTCTTCCTCAGCCAATTCACAAAGTGGTCGTGCCTAAGCTCGACCTTCCGTGATCCTCCACTAGCGCAGCACAGAAATATGCGGAGGGCATGCTTCGCAGAAGGCAGATAGATGACTTCTCAAAAACTACAGTAAAACATTGTGAACTTGTAATTTGGCGACGGCAGGTGATCGCTACAGGATCACGAGGAACATGCAGAAACAACCTCCGGATAAGAATAGCGATGCGGGCAACTTCATGCTGAAGATGAGGAGCGCAAAGCACTGAAGTGCGGAAATGCATGTAATGGGTAAAGCCAGTTGGTAGTCAGCACTGGTGTTAGTCATTCTTTCGCTTCCTCACTGCTTCGTCTTCACCAGAAACAAGCTCGGTGTACGATATAAATGCACTCAACAAGTACAGCACTGCGGACTTATTGGTACTGCAGGACTTAGATACTGATATAGCGCCAAAAAAAAAAGCACACGGTCACACGTGCTGTGTGGGTGCACGTCTCCCCGGTTATTTTATCCGTGCGCCTTTTTAGCGTCGCAGATTATATTCCAAATTAGGTTCATGGGTTGATACTGGAATAATGCATTCATTACACACATTCATATGCTTCAACGACATACCAGATTTTTCAATAAAACCAGGCCAGATTATGCAGGCTCGAAATCAGAAAGTATTGTGCACAAGAATGGATCGTTTAACAAGCGCTCCGTTTGTGACAAGTAGCAAGCATGCCCCAGTTCTTTGTACCTACGGCAAAGAAAACAAACGGTCGTGCGTTACCTTTGCAGTACGGAAATTATCCACGTAGTACGTCCACCACTGACACCACAACACCGTCGATGTACTCACGCCTTTGTCCGTATGTACAGTGCCGTCCACTCTTAGGGTGAACACGGCTCAGCGTGGCCGCGCTCTGCGGAGCGCCAGTGCATCCAGCCAACGCCGGTGCTGGCACGCCCGTGATCGCTTCCCTGTAGTACAGCAAGAGGAGCACGTTCCCAAGCGTCTGCGCCGTTTCGTTTCGATGCGCAGAGCGCGGCCATGCTGATCCGTGTTCACCCTAAGAGTGGACGACACTGTACGTACGACGCGTCCATTGCGTGCGTTTGACATACGGCAACTGTCACGACCGCGGTTGCCACTCACGCTTAAAATTATCGCGTCGCAGACTAGTCCAGCGATGCTTGCACATCTTCGGAACGTACTAACGTCAAAACATAACCAACATAATATGAAAGTGGCGCGTCCGCGTACACATGGAGACCGCTAGAGTGCCTCGATTCGCGCGCCCCCGCGGAGCGCGCGGGCAGCAAGGCTGGTGAGAAAAATGGCACCAGTGAAGTTTCGGTTTCACATTCGATTTTGTTTCATATTGGAAATCAGTAAGTTGGGACCTGCAGCTGGTTCCATATGCGTGGTTCCAAATGGTCTCTCTGGTGGGTATGACCAGTGCCTCCTTCTATATATAGGAGGCACTGGTACGTATGACACGGCACTGTACCACAGATGTTCTATGACTGTACCAGCGAGGCCAAGCGAGGCACACATGAGAGTGCTTGCAAGTTCGCAGCTATTTGTTTGAAAATCATCACAGAAAACGAGTGCATGGAGTGCAAAACTTGTGCCAATCGAACATCATGCATCAGCGAATGCTCCTGGCTGTAGCTCACCCAGTTGGTCAGAGTTTTAAATAGGATAATAAGAAATGAGAAACCAGCTGTCGTAAATATGATATACAGAATAAAGCGATTTGCATGTGGGCGACAAATGATGGTGTCGTGATCGCGCGAAACACGACACATAAAGACGGCAAAAGAGTCGCCGATGACGTGTAGAAGCTAAGAAAAAGGAGGCCCAATGCCAGCCTGCCTCACATAATAGGCTTTCACGCATCTGTGCTTGTTCGAGTGGCGTACCAAGTGCTGAGTGTGTCAAGAAGCACACGAAATGTTTTTTGAAGTGTTCAGTAGGCGTTGTCTATAAGATTCCGCTCAGTTGTGGTAAGGTGTACATCGGCCAGTCGGGCCGGTGTATCAATGATCGCCTATAGGAGCATGCGCTGTCAATGAGGAATGGCACAGGATCGCATTTGCCGCATCATTGCCAGGAGTGCTCCTGTGAACCTTTGCAGAACAGCACGAGTATTTTACGAAGAAGCAAAGACAAGGTGGCACGTGAACCAGCGGAGGCGATGTACATTAAGCATTTTGGAGACCTATGCATCAGCGTCCCGTTCTTGTTGCTTTTTGAAAATGAATTTGCCTTCCTATCTGAGAGGTTGTCATGATAGGTCAGTGTGCATTTTTTGTTGTTGTGTGTGTTGTACGCATGCGTGAGGGTTTCAGAAGTGAGCATCGATTTAATAAAGGTCATTTGCAGGTGTGCGCTTGTCCCTGTTACTTCTTCGTCCACATTCTTGTTTTGCGCTGTTTTTTTCTAACCAGACATACTAAAGACCAGTTTATTCAACTTGCACAATGCATTCATAACAAAAAAGCAGGTGTGTCACCTGCGGGAGAAAGAACAAATATCAATAACGTAACTGAATACGCCATACTCCCCTCCCTCTAAATTTAGCTATTAAGTGTTAGTATTAGTCAAGAAACCACAATGCAAGCACTATGTACTTATTTACACATATTTCAAGACTGTACACAGCTTCTCACTGCCAACTTGATGGTCTTGCGAAGCATGCCTACTTATAGGGAACCTCCCACACTATTCAAGGCCACATTTTATACTTGTGGGTTGCATAGACTGAAGGATGGAAATATTAATGCAGCAAGAACAGCTGTGACAGCGGCACGCAGTCCGGAGTTATATGGCCTAGAAGATTCAAAAGAAAAAAAAAAGCCTAATCTCAGCCCGATTTCCGTGGGGGTCACAAGACCACATTTCACTCGCCACTGGCGTTGCAAGGTTCATTAGGTGGAAAGAGCTTGAAGGTCCCACGTAGGGGAAGCTTGCATTGTTGCCTGTTCCATCCAGTGCAGTGATCACACCTTTACCACAGAAACAAACAAGATTGTGCAGCCCAAGAAAAAGGGCGAGGTAAATGACAATGCGCTGAAGTGAAAAATATACACCTTTCGAACACCATAACACTCAGAACACGTACAAACGGATGCTGCTCAGGAGGGTACACAGTTAAGAAGAAAAACTTTCACATAATGACAAACCTTGTGTGTGCATTTTTCTATTTATTTATTTATAATACCCTCAGGGCCAAATGGCATTGAAGAGAAAGTGGATACAATACATGAAAAATACAGAATAAAACAGTGCAGTGAATTCAGGTAACAGAACATTTCTCCAGGTTATACAAATAGTAGTTATTTCAAATAAAATAAAATAAAATAAAATGAACAAACAGGGGCAGTGAGTACAGGTAACAGATTCTCCTGGTTATACAATGTTATCTAATGCTTCGTGGAAAAGTTTGCAGCCAGTGATAGTTGCGACACTTGAGGGAAGGTGGTTCCAATCCTGAGATGTACGGGGAATAAACGACTGAAAGAAAGGCTTAGTGTGTCATGATGCGATTCCTACCTTATTACGATGATCAACGCAGTTTGAAATGTACACAGGCCAGAGTATGAGGTCATTATTAGGTGTTGGATGGTGGACAATTTTATGAAATAGTGAAACACGGGCGACTTTGCGTCGGTGAGCCAATGGAATAAGTGATAAGTTATTTTCCATTGAGGTTATAACCGGCAGTGCGGTTTTTGTTAGAGAGGATGAATCTAGCAGTTATTTTGTAGTAGTTCAAGAGAGGTGATAAGGTTAGCATGACTGGGATCCCATATAGCAGATGCATCTTCAAGATTGGAGCATATGAGAGGTTTATAAAGTATTAGTTTTAATGCTCGGAGGCCACAGGCCTAAAAGCAGGCAGTGCCGCTACTGTGTTTCCAAGTTGCACAGCTTTTTTTTTTTTACGACACACTCTCTTTGAGTTAGCATAAAAAGTACAGCAAACTAAGATATCTCGAACCACTTCAACAACAATCAAGAGTGTACCATATGTGCAAAATGAGGCAGCCCACGAACGTACACAAGGAAGAGAAAGAAGTAAAAGAAGCCTTTCGTATGGTCATCCAACCCATGCAAGGAAAAAGCCAGAGGCAGACTAGCACCTGACGCCTTTATTGTGCTTTGTAGTAGTGTTTTCTTATCTTTTGCAACAGCAGCTATCTCATGTTTAGTGGAAAAGCACGCAAAAGAAAGCCAGATAATAATCTCTTTTTTGATTCATTGCCTCGATCACTTGTAAGGTTACATTGATCCCATCAAAGACCTGCGCTCTTCTCCATCATTCATTTACACTTCCAACAGCTATATCCTGCACAATATGCGTTGATGCAGTCACC
Source organism: Rhipicephalus sanguineus (assembly GCF_013339695.2). Taxonomy (NCBI): domain Eukaryota; kingdom Metazoa; phylum Arthropoda; class Arachnida; order Ixodida; family Ixodidae; genus Rhipicephalus; species Rhipicephalus sanguineus. The sequence goes on from NC_051185.1 coordinate 61,839,522, forward strand.
AGCGATGTAGTGATTTCGTTGCGTGTTTAAAATATTAAATATATTGATATTGGCGCTTTGAACTAAGCAAAAATTATGCCTGGCAACTAGTCTATGCAACCCACAAATAAGAAATAGGTTTTTCAATCATGTTGGAGGGACCCTTGAGGACTGATGGAGCAAACACAAGCAAATAAACAAGATTCAGGTTAATTTGAACAGAGTGATTCACATGACTGAGCAAAGTAATCGCAGAAAAAGCAATATAGTTTATTTTCCTTCCTGTGCTCAGCCCAGCACTACAGGACTGCATAATCCTCATGCAAGGTAAGCCAGCCTTTCACATTGGCATGTGTTTGAAGTCACCCACAGTCACTTAAGAAATTTTCTTAAAGAATGACGGATGTCCCTGTAAGCAACATTGTGAAAGAAACTCGACAGTTGAGGAATATAAAGACATTCGAAAGCAATTTAGGTACACAATAAGGAAATGAATCCAGCCCCATAAAAAAAGCCTGTGTGCTCCTAGCCTTTAGAGCTTCTTGCGAGCAAGACAACGGCCCATGTGGCGGATGAGGTGCTGTTTTCGCATAAAGCATGCATTGCAGTGGTCACAGGAAAAGGGGCGTTCCCCTGTGTGGGTGAGCATGTGGTTGTTGAGGTGATGTTTCTGCGAAAAGGATACACAGCAGTGGTCACAGGAAAAGGGGCGCTCCCCCGTGTGGGTGCGCATGTGTTGCAAGAGGTGATGTTTCCGCGAAAAGGATGCACTGCAGTGGTCACAGGTAAAAGGGCGCTCCCCCGTGTGGGTGCGCATGTGGTCATTGAGGTTATCTTTCCGCGAAAAGGATGCACTGCAGTTGTCACAGGAAAAGGGTCGCTCTCCTGTGTGAGTGCGCATGTGTTGCACGAGGTTACTTTTACCCGAAAAGGATGCACTGCAGTGGTCACAGGAAAAAGGGCAGTCCCCCGTGTGGGTGCGAATGTGCTCTATGAGATGAGTGTTCTCAGAGAATGTAGCTGGGCACAGGTGGCACTGGAAGGCGCGCTGGCCCGTGTGTTTGCGAAGGTGTCTTTTCATGTTTCTCCTATCCTTGGTCACGTAGGTGAACTGCCGGCAGGAATGCAGTCCACCTTGAAAGGACACGAGTGAATGGTACTGCTCCTGGGATGCCGAAGACAAGGAACCTGCAAAGCCACAGGGAGCAGCAGAGGAAAGCAATGCAATTCATGCATAATACACTGCATAGAATCCAACTGCAGCACCAGGCAAGCAAGAATGGCTATTGCACTGGTAAGTGAAGTGCATTATTGCCTACACAAACAGCATGTTATTGAAGTTGTTACAGTGCAGTGACCCAGTACATGTCTCACAAGAATTCTGCTCTACATTGCAGCATATCGTCTGTAAATGGATATCATATGCAATGGACGCTTTCTTTTGTCTGAAAATTATTGATACAATCTGGCAACCCTCACAAAAATGACTCAACTAAGACTGAAAAGTCTCCTTCGCAAATTGTCATATTAAGTGCCAAAAGGCATTGCAATGCAACTTCCAAATGTTCCACTCAGTCTTTATTAAACATTGCATGCTTCCATGGGGTTCATTTTTTGGGTGCGTGGTCTATAATTCCCAGTGATTCACAGACAACCTACACCAGAATTTGTCAATCAGTTGAAAGCTGAAACAGTGCAGCAAAGAGCTAGTACTAAGAAAGAAAGGATGTGTTAGCATGTCATAGATCAGTTAGCCAAGGGGTGCCTTAATTTATTTTACACCGTTTGCTTTAATAATTAGACAAGTGAATGGTGCATAAACATGAAATTGTTGGCAAAGGTGGATATATGACCAAACTGTACAGCACATTATCTTCTTTAAGCTTTGCTAACATTAGTTAAGTCAGTTAAAAATCTTACCGTAGATAAGAATCTGTATCCACATACAGATTCAAATTACGTTATATACAAGGGCAAAACGGAGGGGGTGTGCGTCATATTCTTTTTTACTGTTATAGCTAAAGGCTCAGTAAAATGGACTAAACCCGATGCATTAGACAATGGAGCAATAAGGCAACTAGAAAATAACATTTATTATATCCCTTCAATGTTGTTATATTGACATAGGAATGAAGCAAATGATGGTGCCTACAAATGTCGCATAAAAACCACACTTTCGTTACATCCTCACAGAACATACATACAAAAAGACATGTTTGCTGACATGAATACTGGATCGTAAAGAAAACAAAAACATGATTTTAGGCAGTCTGTCCCCTACTAAGGTAACAACAGTAAATGAAAAGAAGAAAAGTGCAATGTGAAAACATGTGCAGTTCAAGGAACTAAGTTGAAAAATGTGAAACCATGTACAATCCACTTGCAGCTCAATAAAAAAAATCCTTCTTTGCATAAAAAAAATTCAAACTTCGTGCAGCATCTAAAGCACCCTAGTATGACTGCATCTTCTCTAAACAGCATAAGAAAAAAAAATGCAATGTCACACCTTGATGACATGACAGTGTAATTTGTAAGCATAAATGCAATGCTAAATGACACTGTGAAGCAGCAGCACACAAGAGCATATCTAAAATGATAAAACGCCACGACTTTTTTTGTTTTCATAGCAACCCTAAATATCAGATATTGTAAGCAAATCGACATAAGCTAACAAGCAACGAAAACGCCCATCATTCCATGATTATTGCAAGTGAAAACAGCATACACATTTAAATATTGCTCACGACAGTGTGGTCACCACAATTCTGCCCACAAACAAAGTTGCTTAGCTACACGGCAACTCCAATGTTGTACTTCATGAGCAACAGTAATGATAGTCAGAGAAAAGGAAAAAAAAGCCAAGTTTAACAGACCCTTCCTATGTCAAATGATGAGCTAGAAGACCATGCACGGTACTGTGTGTCATGTATAGCTGCATTAGGAGTGAAGACACAGAGTCCAAGTTAACATCACAGTCCTGGCAACAACTAATATGCATTACAAGGACAAACAAGATATACAGATACCTTAACCCACATCCCAATAAAACTTTTGAGTGATGAAGCAAATGTGCAGAATCTGTGTGAGAATTAATAAGTGAGTGAAGATGGCTGTAAATAAGCAATTCAATAAATAGACAAGAAATGAGCAGGATGTCCTTGTTAAGGCTGCTAAGTTCCACATGGCTTCACCCAGAGCAAACAACAAACTTGTACAAATTCCAGAGCTGACTAGATATACTTGAATTTTGGCAGAGATACGGTGATTTAAGGATGTCCCCATACAGAGCTTGCATGGGAGAGACTTCGCAATGCACTTCAAAGAGAAAATAGTGCACAGTACCATGTACTCCACTGACAAAACACAATCTAATTTTGCCAACACTGAAGGAGAGGACCGTGAGAGTGAACATGGCTGCAATTGCGGCTACTGCTGATTGGCATGCTGTGGAAAGAATGTCCATTGCAGCATGCTTTCAAGGCACGATGTGCCACGCAGGCTGTAGAAACTCTGGATGCGGCTTCGGTTCTGGTCCTGACCACAACTTCCACTGCAACTTAGCAAGCAGGGTGTGGACAACATATGTGAACGCACTGGCAATGTTTAAAGCTGATGACCTGTTCGGACAGGCGTTAAGGACTTGCAAAGGCACTGTTGAACCTGCATCAAAAAAGTCCAGTTAGGAGCGTTTTATACGTGCCAAAACTTACTGCACTAGTACCAAGTCAAAGTGGCAGAAAAAGCACAAGTAGCCTATTCCTACAGCTGCCTGACTTTTCATTTCTACAGTGTAGAAATAGCTGTCATTAGAACACATTTAGTCCTGGAAAAGAAACAAAAGCATTGCCATCAAATAATTGTGTACAACCATTTGAAATTTGCAAGAGAAATTGCGTACATTTTATTATTTAATATATAGGGTGTCCCAAAATCGTGCAGTACGATTTAAAAAAAAGAGGAACGTAGTTACGCAAAGCACGCCTAGTGGATATTGTTCCCAGTATACCGTAGTAGCCACTACTAATTTTTTTGTTAATTAGGTTTAGATAATTAGTCCTAACTAGGTTTCTAACTCGATAAATACTTACCTAATCATTATAATGGCTCCCTCCTTTTGAGGATGGGAGCGTAGTCACGTATTATTTTTGATATTTCGCATGCTTTCTTTACCAGCCGGAGAAAATGAGCACGTAATTAGTACGTCGCTGAAAATAGTGCAGTCAGATGTCATTCGAGCATGCCTACATATGCCTCATTGACATTTTAATGACATGAGGCATACCATTAAAATGTCAATGTATGAATATACATTCATACCTCAACGTTTCCTTGTGGAAATTACAAAAGGGTAGGGAAATGAAAATTAAGCTTCTTTACCATATTATATGGCGATTTGCGATGGATGTCCTAATTGCGCACAATGCTTTGCATTCATTCTTGCAATAAGACAATTTAACGGTTGGCTGTGGAGCTGGTTTGACAAATAAAGTGTCAGAGTAATTAGAGGCGATGAACCTGCAAGCAGTTTTAGGCAAATTCAAGCATACTATAATAAGGGCAGCTTGATGAAGGGGGGTGCAAAAATTGAGTGTTCTATACTGAGAGCACGTGGCAATCTGCTTTTGCATTGCGCTCTGTCAGTGTCATAGATCGCATGTCACAAAAACCTTCCTCTTGTTACTCAATTAGAAGATTCTTGGTTGATAAGACATTCAATAGATTACAGGCATCCAATAGTGCAAATAGGCTTATTTTTGCCGCAGACGTCACAGAAGTCTTATGTGCACATTTCAGGGTGTTAAGAATCTGAAAATGTTCTACATATGAAGGAACAATACAAGGGAAACAAAAGAAGGGCAGTTGATCAAGGTGCAAGTTTCTTTGATAGACAACACCTACTAAAGACAAGAAAAGCATAAGGTTCATTATTTGCAATTGATAATTGAAGTATGACATAAACGCACACAAATTAATGAGCACAAAAAAAAAAGTGCTACTGCACTATCTCAATATGTACGACATCTTTTGTGTAATTAAAAAATTGCGGGTTCGGTCCCCACCGACAGCTTCTTTTTTCCATGCACATATTCTTGTTTCTTTTTTTGTCATATTTCAAAATAACTATGCTTCAATTAAATACTAGAAACAACGCTCTCTCTGCTTTCCATGGCTTCATTAGGTAATGACTACTACCATCATGGTCAGACTACTCACACAGGCATGAGTGCTTATTAGTCATAGTGAGGCTTACAAATTGAAATGAAATGTGCATTTTAGGAGAACCCATACATCTACAATGATTTATTTTTAAAAGTTCATTATTGGATTGAGACTGAATAAAAACTGTCTTGCATTGTTCAGTCATATTGAATCTATCGGCAGGAAAGCCATAACTTATATCACATTTTCAAAGCGAAGCTTGCTACGAATTGCAGATTTATAGAAGAGTTGAGATTTTTTATTTATTAGTTTATTAGTACAACCTACATCGCCCAAGTGGACATTATTGTAGGGGGGTAAAAAAAAATAAATCACACCGTTGTACAGTCCAAAAAAGTCAAGCACATTCGCGCAGCAGTGCATGCGCATTCACGAAAAGCACACATCTTGTAGTGACCAACGAAAAGCATCAGCGGGAAGATCGACAACACACGCATCCAACCCATTCCATTCACTAATAGTGAAAGGAAAAAAAGAATGAGCGAAGACACTGGTACGACAGCTGATCTCACGGATTTTTTTCGAGTGATCATTTCTATGTGACACGTAGTATGGGCTCATCATGTACAAACTTTTGTTAATGCGAATTTCATCGCAAAAGATGGAATGAAAAAACTTTAATCACAAGAATTTTCTGCCCTGCTCAAGAAGTTTCCATCCTAAGTTACTTTTAATGCAGGTAATACTGGAGTTAAAGTTGTGACTGCCACTGACAAAGCGTGCAGCACGGTTTTGTATGCATTCAAGTTTATAGATTAGAGTTTGACCATGAGGATCCCACACTGGACTGGCATATTCAGGGATGGGTCGGACATTTGTAACATAAAAAGCTTCCTTCAAGCTTTTTGGGGCAGACTTGAAGTTGCGTTTAATAAAATTTAACACACCGTTGGCTTTGCCAGTTATGTAACCTATATGCTTGTTGCAAGATAAATCGGCAGACAAGTATACACCAAGGTATTTAAAATGTTCAACACGGTCAAGTAGTGCTCCTGACAAACTGTACGAAGAGTGATATGGCTTGTGTTTCCTTGTAAAACTAAGGAAACAACACTTATTTACATTCAAACGGATCTTCCATTTTTCGCACCACATCACCACACTGTCAAGATCACGTTGTACAATGCAAATAGCGTCCATACTGTGAATTGATTTATAAATAACAGAATCATCTGCGCAGAGCCTCACGTTTGATGTTATCATCTCTGACAAATCATTAATATAGACCAGAAAGAGTAAAGGACCCAACACTGAACCCTGTGGCACCCCGGAAGTTACATCGACATACGCAGAAGAAGAACCATTTACTCAGACGTATTTACTCATACAGATCTGGGCCAGTTGGTTCATGATACATAACAAAAGCCAGCAAAAGAATGGGACACGAGGAAAAGCCAGACACAAACACTGCTGGATAGTGGTGCTTGCGTCTGCCTCTTCCTCGTGTCCCGTTCCTTTGCTGGCTTTCATCAAGTGCAGATTCATGTGGTGGCAGTGGCGGCGGTAGCAACGGTCTTGTACCCGAAAAACCTGGCGTCAGTGAGTACAGAAATGCAGCCTTCGAAGATCCACCAGTCGCATGCGTATTGGTATGCGCCGTTTGTATGCACTCTATAGTGGGCTTGTTGGCGATCAGCCATTTTTGTAATATGGCTATCGAATCATTCAGGTCACTTGTCATTCCACATTGCCACATTTCATTGTTGCCTGGATACGAACGCATTACCGTCGTTTCCTGAAGTGAAGTGCTGCGCTGCTAAGCACGTAGATGAAGGTCCAATTCCTGGCATGGAGGAAGGAAACAGTTAGTAGGGAGCATTGTGCAATGCGACAGAATGAAAAATACTAGGTCAGGCCCTAATTTTGACCACAAATATTCATCGTAGCTCATGATGTACAACGTGGTGGAAGAGGCCTGAGAAGGCAACGTCATCCAGTCACGAACATAATTTAGACCAAGCCACATAGCCACACACTGCATATCCAAGGATTCACACTATGCTACCGCACAATTTAAGAATGCTCATAGACAGTGGGAATCAGGTTTCATAAAAAAAAACTCTACCGCATGAGAGAGCTGGATGCCCCATAAAAAACACGTGGATGTCACATGCAATGAATATAAATATTTACAAGTAACCATCGCTGATCATCTCACATGGTCCAGTCACATCATTAAAATCTGTACATCCGCCTCATGAACACTTGGGTTTCTTCACCACAAATTAGATATCGCCCCTACTTGTCTAAAAATACTAACATATAACACCCTCGTGAGGATTCAACTAGAAGAAGAATGCATAGTGCATTATATAGTATGCTGTCACAAATCAAAAACAAAATGTAGAATACTTATACTACAGCAACATATGTATCTATATGTATGAAACGTATATCAAAATCAAATTGATGAAATTGAGAATGGCGCAACATTTGATGGTTGAAGAGAATACAGCCACATTTACATGTATTCAACAAACATTACTTTGTCATTAGTGGCCCTGCAAGAAGAAAATAAATTATTTGGTTGATGTAAATACTGAGATTGTGCTGACTGAAAGCGCAACACAATAACACAGGCAGAAATGATTACAAGGAACAATGCGAAATGAAGCAATGAAAGATAACTAATCTCATTTCAAGTTCATTCTTAACTTTGTGCGATGCAAAAGCAAAAATTCCACTACAGAGTCTTGCAGGAACTGATCGACAAAACAGTTTCTCTCAGCACAACTTGCATTAAGAACTGCCCTGTTAAACAGACACGTAAAGACATTGTAAAGAGTATGCATCACCAAGTACATAGCTTGCACAAATCCTGCGTAAAAACAGGCACAATTTTTTTTTCTGCCGATGAGTGAACATTCAACACTGCAATGAAATTTCATTTTTCTTTCCTATTTTGCAAGACTAACATGGCAAAAAGTAGATATGTAGTTTCACTCATTCCAAAATAACCAATCCAAGGCAGCAGTCGCTAAACATGGTAATATTATTGTCACAATCTTAAATTCATAACCACTTCAGCTGCAACTGCTGCTATCGCATGCATTGCATTGGCCTGCCGGCAAAACTGACTTTTACTTCTTGCTTTTATGCAGCAAAGTATGATAAAGAAGAAATGATTGCACAGGGGTTAGAAATGCACCTACTGATGAGCAATAATTACTTTAACAATATATATGGATGCCATGTATAAGCAATGCACATTAATAGAGTTTGAACTAGAGCCTAGTGCTTATGACGATTATGGTACGAAAAAATCTATGTAGTTGCACTCAACGTGAAAGTTGTATTAAGCATAGAGCAGTGATTCGTCTGTCCTTCAGCGACACTCGCATTCATGGGCAAGTTCGTGCTGGCGTTCCAAACATGCAACCTGCTCATGGCAGGAAAGGAACCTTCATTGGCGGGAAAGGAAACCATTTGTGATGCAGTGGTGCCATCTCCCCTCCTCCTCACCCTCACTTCCTTTCTCCGACCAATGATATGCTGCACTATACACAGCTATGCTAAGCTCTGCCATTCCCCTCCTCCTCACCTTCACTTTTCCTCACATCCTTTTTCCACCCCCTTCTTATACTGTACCACCCCCTCCTATACTATACAGTGAAACCTCGGTGATACGATGACAGCTCATACGAATTTCGGGGTGATACGAATTTTTCGTTCGTCCTTGCCAAGGCCCAATGGCCTCAATGTAATGGAGTACGGTTGTTGCGAACCGATTTTCACCCAGCGACGTTTGATACGAAAGTTCACTACCACCCGGGTTCGAAGAGGTGCTGTCCACGCTCTCGCGGAAGACGCGCCAAGCACGTGCGAGCACGGGAACGCAAGCGCGGGCATGCGCGCCACACTGCGAAATCGTCAGAATCACGGTGTAAGAAAAAGACTTTTCTTACGGTCAGAATAAACTTTCATAGATGCGTCACGGCCTCCGTGTGTCGCGGGTCACAACGCACCTGGCTCATTAATTAAATGCGCGCGTACGGGCCGTATATTTACGAGTGCTGGTACGATTGCCGACATCTAAAACCTTAACTGACAATCATTCAGGATTCTTCCCGACGTTGCCGCAGCCCTGATATGATAAACAATAAATGAAAATGTATGCCAGTTTTCTTTTCTCGCATGCTAGTTTTGCACGGCTTTCTGGTGATACGAATTTCGGATGATACGAATATTTTTGGTGGTCCCGTGAGATTAGTATCACCGAGGTTTCACTGTACATGGCTATGCTATGCTATGCCCTCCCCTCCTGCTTACATTGTTACCCTTTTCATACTGCACGGCTATGCTATGGTCTACTCTGCCCCTCCTCATCACCCTCTTTTTATACCGTACTGCACACAACTATGCGATGCTTTACCCTCCCCTCCACCTTTACTTCACCCTCACCCTCACTATACTGCAGCACATATGGCTGTGCAGGCTTTACTTTCCCCTTACTCCTTTCTGTCCTCACCCTCACTTTCTTTTCCACCTGAGAGCTACGTATATTATACACGGTTATGATATACCTCACCCTCACATCTCTCCTATTCACCCTCAATTCTATTTCACACCCCCTTGCTACGCTGTACTATAAACGGCTAAGCCATGATTTACCCAACCCCGTCCTTTCGCTCCTCCTCACCCTCATTTCTCTATCCTTCCCCCTTGCTATACATGGCTATGCTATACATTGTTTTGCCTGCGTGACACCAAGCTGCGACATAAGCTGCCAGCATAGGATGACAGCATACACCCTCCATTCCTCCTCTTCAACTTCACATCCCTTCTCCTCAGCCTCACTTCCCTTTCCCACCCCCTCGCTATACATGGCTATGCTATACGTGGTTCTCTCTGCGTTACGCAAAACGATATGAGACGACGACAATAGCATACAATGACTGCATACCACATCACGCGCCTCTAAAGTTCTCTGCACACGAAGAAAGAATGCTCTTGAAAACTTGCACTGCGAACGCTGATGTTCTCTCTCGATGCACAGGACGCCTGTTTTATAATGCTCTAGTATTACTGCAAGCTATCCGGACCACCAAGAAATGGGAAGGATAACTGCATGCAATACTACTAAGCCCAGACACAACCATGCGCATGATGCCAACATACAATAATGCCAAGGAAAAGCACAGCGAGTGTTTGTAGTTTTTAAGTGATGTGCAGATAGTATCAGATAAAGAGAAAATGAATTCAAGTAGACAACACAACTCGCCACCGACAGGAGCCAGACGAACAGCGTTCATATTATGCGCATGCAATGCTCTGCCAACCAATCTAAGGTGGCCACATCCACATGTGGCTGTCATAAATGGTTTTTACAAAAGCCTTGATATATCTGGGCAGTTTTATGTATGCAGTGCTGAACTATTTAAATGCCACACTTGGCCCACATAATGGCTGGTGAAGTTTTGTGGCACCAGTGAGCACTGGGCGATTGCCTGGTGGTCAAATGCCTACACAATGCCGTAATTTTCATTCTGCACCATAACGAGCCAACACAGTGTCCCCAGTGTTCAGTGATGGCTCAAGTGACTGCACGGATGCTATATCGGCCAATTACCACACTTCAGTTGCTGAGCACTACTTACAATGTGCCTTTGATCTTTCTTCAATATCAGAGGCTCCGTATGCTTGCAGAATACGCTGATGTGCATTTGAATGAAGCATCACAGTGGGAAAGAAAACAGGCGTTTCGAAAGTGAAGAGTTCTTCAGTTAAAACTGCTGCAATGTCTTAGGTTCTGTTGGTAGGCCATCGTTCTCTTGCCAAGTAAACTCTCAGTTAGAAAAAAGAAAGAGCAATCAGCACTGGTAACAGAGAGGGTGAAGCGGGCATTGACACTTGCCTCTCGCATATAACTTTCCCACTAGGATCAAATAAACTGAACATACCACAACCTACAATACTCAAGAAGATTTACACTAGATGAACACGCCACTAGAAGTTATGAGCTCGAGCCAATTTTTGCAAGAACGAAAACTTCCAGACACAGTTTCTTTCTGCGGACTGTTTAGGACTGGAAAAGCCTCCCCGAGGCCATCTTCCAGTCCCCTAGCTTTGTCAAATCTCTAGAAAAGCTTTTATTGAGTGAATTATGTATATGTACAACATTTTTGTTTTATTCGTTAAATTTTTTGCTCTACCACTGCTGTGCTACGTTATATTGGTATCCATTGTACTGCCCCTTCAGCATGGGCCATAAATGTTGGTCCACAGTGTCATGACATAAATAAATGTCAAGCTCATGGTGCTTAAACGCCTCCCGACGTCAGTACCCCCCCCCCCCACATTCCGAATTTTTGTCGTGCTGTCATATGTCCCCGATGAAAACAGTATAACCTAGTAATCACCTAGTCAGCACTAGAAATCATTATAGAATTCTTTTTTTCATGCTGGAACAGGCATTTTCGCACAAACATGGCGAACCCGGCTCCCTATCGTACAGCACCCATCCAACCAGAGTCGCACATGCAACCCACACAGCCCCACCAGAAAAAGGCTATTTGTAATTGTATTGAAGGTGAGCGAGCATGTATCGCTACATTCATCTGCGAGCTCTCTATAATTGCCCACTGTGTCATCAGAAGCCGGCAGCATGAGCACGGTTGCAAATGGGGGCTGGACAGAAATTGTGGTAGCAGTGATGTGGATTTTGCAAGCAAATAAGTGCAGTGGACTCTTGTTAAACAGAACCTGAAGAGACCACTAAAATATTTTCCATTTAACAGCAGTTCCATTTAATGAGGTGAGCAGGGATGCAGAATTCAACGACGAAATATATCATATTGGAGGCATTTGTTTAATTTAAGCAGCGATTCCATTTAAGAGATTTACATTTACAGAGGGTCTACTGTATTTTCCATCGAAGAGAGATGAACCCTTCTCGGCTCATTTCTAGAGCGACCTTCCTATCCTCAAACAATGCTTTGTAAGACAGGCACATTTCCTTTTACGCTGACTGAAACTTAAAAACTGCAATGAAGTAGATACTCTTCTTCATACTATTACAGAATAGCACATCCAAAAACAAATATCAGTTCTCACTCATTTTAAGACAAACCAATTAGTAGACGCAGTGGTCAATATATATGGTATGTCACTGTTGAAATCATAAATTAAAGATTCAGACTGTAATGTAACCAGGAAAACAAGCCAAAAATTTCTGTGAAAAGGCTGGCACGATGCAATTCTGGCAATGTTCATAGCATAACTCTTATTTAGTGCTGTGTAGATGGAATGGACACACCTGCAAGAAAAAGGAGATCGCTGTTAAGCCAGTGCAAATGCTGACAACACACCCGGAAAAATGTTTGCTGTTAATGTCAACGACACTTGCAGTTAACAGACTAAATATAATCTATTACACTTTTTTGTAGTCTTGTAATTGCATAATCACTTTTTCAGTAACTAATTAGAAGTAACTACATACATTGCTGAAGAGACAAGCTCTAGTGAACAATACCAATCGAAGCGCTTGAATTTTGCAGGAACATACACAGCAAAGCATCTATGGTCATGTCAGCAGTGACGAGAATGGCTAAGCACACCTGGCAGTTCGCTTTGCAGCATAAAAAAGTTGGGACTTGTAGCTCTTTACTGTCCTTTTTAGAACTATAGTACAAATTAAAATACTGACCAGAATGAATAACTGCAAGCCTGGCATAAGAGCCATGGTGAAATGACAACAGGAGTGCAACAGAATGCTTCGTGAAAAATGGCAAACATTACGATGTCAAGGCAACACACAAAGACATCAAAACAATTAGAAAACTGCCATGCAGACAAGACTTGGCATTGTGGTCTTTAGTCACTAGCAGAAAAGTTATCCACGTCAGCACAAAAGACGGCTGGTATCCCTACTGAGAATTTGTAGCACAATGTACTTGCTGTCGGATAAAAATAGTTACACCTCAATATATGGAGTACCAACCTTATTTAATTTCGATGTTCACAAAATATCACACATCTTAAGCTTGGAATAAGAAATATTTATCCAAGCCAAGTGACCAGATCACTCAGTGTAATGCTAACTTAAATCTAATGCCTGATCGAATGAATTAAAGCTATAGATCGCAGGCACTAGAGGTCATATGGTTAAACTACTAAACATGCGGTTTATCGGTAAGACACCTTTCAAATCACATGCTACATGAGAGAGTGGCAACCAGTATGTTGGCGGACAACTGTGGTAGCATGTAAGGCCTTCTCGGTCATCCTGCGAGAAATCTTAGGAAAAAAGGATGTCATCTCACCAAAAAGGCTAGTACCTAGCAAGCAATCACCATACGTGAGAAATAGTGTTTCCACTTATTTTGGGCACCAGAGAATAGAAAGAATTTATCCTCGACTCATTGAAGAAAATGACTAACATCTTTACCACATATAAAGATGTTTTCGGTGACTGCACTGCTTGTTCCTGCGGCAATTTTTGGTTCTCAATAGCTGACTTTTCTCAGAGCTCCCAGCACTTACCTGCACTGCCCACTTCATAAAGTCATGCAGGTGCTCTGCAATAAAAACAACATGCAAGACTTCTGTTTAACCAATACATGATAATGACTGCTGCACAAGGCGTTGCGCGATTCTTCAGACATAACACAAGTGCAATGTCACAAAACGGAAAACGTGGCAGCCATGAAGAAAAGCTGCCATGAGACTGGTTGTTGCTCTGCTTTGACGAAGGACACGCCAGTGGTACAAGTGCATAAGAGTTACCGTACTTTGTAAGCTATACGTAATAACTCCACTAATGCAGGGCCCAGCTAAAATGTGATATTGTCCACATATTTATGCACAACAGTGCTGGCAAATCACTGTACTAGATAAGTTAGGTGCGAGTGCACACTGGATTTCATTACTGTGGGTAGCTGTGGGAAAAGCAAGAGACTGACAGCTAATCTTTACATGGTATGGCTCCAACTACTATACCCTGAATCCTTCTGAATCTATTTCCCAGTGTACTGCCTTGCAGTCCTTTACGTACGAGTTCTCAGACTGGGCCACATCTGTGGAGATAACTTCACAAAATCTTGCACAGCTCACCTTGCGACTTCATACCAGAGCTTTCACTGAAGCAGATGAACATCTGTCAATTGTAATGAGTAAGGGCATGTTAAACGGTTGCTTAGGTGTGAAAAGGGTCGCGTATAGTTGTTCGACTTATTGCCACAGTGCATCTGTAAGTGTGCTGTCATGCTGAAGCAGCTGTCTGGAGCAGTGTTGAACATCTTGACCAAGTGTACCTCCCCTAGGATGGCAGAGAACGCTGCGGTTCCAGTTTTTCTTAATGCTGGAAAATAACCACGCCCACACTCTCGACAGCGTGAAATGCTACACAGCCTCGTGCACCTTGACGAGCAGTACAAAACGAAACAGTGAAGTACAGCCTCCAGCATTTTTAACGATACCGCGCAAGCGTCGACCGCACGCAGTATCAGCACCTTAGAGCGGCGATAATCTGCGAGACCGGCAGTAGTACTACTACTACTTGCTGCATGTACTACTGCCGGTCTCACAGATTATCGCCGTTGTAAGGGCCTGATACTGCGTGCGGTCGATGCTTGCGCGATATAGTTAAAAATGCTGGAGGCTGTACAAACAGTACAAAACAGTGAAGGTTTGTACTTAACTTAAATATGGCTGAACATGCCATTTGTGTACTGTTCTGGCAGCAAGGTCAGATACTAAAAGGCAAATACAGTAAAGGAGCATGTCTGTACAGTACGGTCCACTTTTAGAGGGAACACGCGAGCGCGCGGCCGGCGGTCCACGGAGCGCTAACTGCTGGCGAGATTTGGAAACGCGGAGCATGTGCGTAGAACCACAAGGCGTGTTCATGTCCCGCGTCGTCTGCTACTTCTTCGCCCCAACGATCGGCGCGTGCTGGCGAAATTCTATATTTGTACGGTTGGAAGGACAAGCATGCTATTATCTCTGCATCGGGCATAAATTTCTTTGTCTGTTATAAAAAGCGGCCGGCTGGTGCGAGCAGCATGTTGAAAGCTTACGACTAACTTATCGGTGAGCACTTACAAGAATAGACTGTTGGGCTAGTTGGTGATTCACTGTGAGGAAAACTGCGCAAAAAAAAAAAAACGTCGACTAAGGAAGAACAGAACAGCACAAGCGCATGCGCTGTTCTGTTTTCCCTTTGTTGACGTTGTTTTTTTCTTTTGCGCAGTTTCCCTCATAATGAGCACTTATATTAGGTTACGCAAGTGACAGGCTTCATTATCACTTTCGCACAATTCCACAGCTGGGGGTCCCAAATTCAAAATTCGGCCGCTGGGGCCACGAATCGCATCACATCAAAACTGGCGAGAAACGAGAGCAACAAAACAAACCACACCTTTTTTTCTGCCTGCTTATTAGCCGGCGACGCACAGGTATAGTGGCGGCTACATGAATCGCACCGCTGAAAAACGGAAGCGCTGTCCAGCGCTCGCCAAGGACAGGGGCGGAAAGTAGCAGACGAACAGCGGCAAACGCCGCCCTTACGTCTTCATGCGCCTGCTCCTCGTTTACAAATCTCGCCGCCAGTTTGCGCCACGCGGGCCGCCGGCCACGCGATCGCGTGTTTCCACTAACAGTGGACCGCACTGTACATGAGCGAAGTGTTTTTATGGTGTCAGCCCTCCTTTTCAAACCGGATATGTATACGGTTACACTACAACTAGAGTAAATAATTCACACTGCAATTTAATAAAAGAACATTCTATCAAAGGGGTCACCCGCAATTAAAGGGCACCGTTTTCCGAAGCCATATGTTTTAGGGGCGTAGCTCCTCTTAGTCTAACCTTGTCACGTCTCCGTTGTCCGGCGTAAACGGATCTCCCGTATGATGCAATAGATGGCGCTGTCTCATAGAAGTACATACAAACTGCAGTTCAGGGACGATATTCTAGATGGCGCTGTACACAATCTGTGTCTAGAGTCACTGGAAAATTTCAGAGTACCGCAAAGGTAGGCTGCACGCGGGCAACATTGAGCGGCGGCGGCCATTTCCCTTCCGGACCGTCCGGCGCGTTGGTAGCGTGTGTTGAGAAGTGACCGATCTTTTCGCCTCGATGCCGTGTTACGCTCGGCGTAACTGCAATATGTGTGTGTGTTTCTTCAGAAGGATATCAGAAGTGATTTCGAGCCATCGACAGTCTGAATTGACTGCGCGGTAAGCGGTGTAGCCTATGAAACGTGCGGCGAATGTTGCCATGTGCTCGCGAACTCTCTTCGTGGCTTCATCGGTCTCTTTTCGTTTCACGGCCGGGTGTGTTCGCAAGGTCCGGAGCTGTAAACATAGTTGCATTAGCGTAATGACCGTGCGAGATGCCATTTACTTCGACACTTGGTGAATGTTGACTGTTTGCGCTAGCTTTGCAGTCAGTGTTCAGGTTCACTTCATAGCGCATTCGAGAACATTATCGAACAACAGCGAGAACATTCAGCATTGCGTCCTTCGACTGATCGCTGACGCATACGTTACTTGCGCACCATGCTTGCTATACAGCTGGGTGTTATCTGTAATAGAAGTGGTGTGTGTACGGTAAGTGGAAGTTGTGCGTGAAGTATTTCTCTCGGTTTGGAATGCCAACAGCCGAACGCATGGGCGAATCGGCGTGCGGTAGGTAAGGTGCATCTTGTTTTGCGAATACGTTGTCATTTCCTAACATATACGTAGAAAATAGGCCATCAAAAATTATTGACGTCACTACTCAGTTGTTTTATTTCCTATTTTTTTGTCTCCTTAATATTGCCAACATTGCAGTGCATTTGCAAATATTGTGCTGTGTTCCGACAAAGTTTCTTTCTTTTTTTTTTTTTGGCGTTGCCAGCGCGTAAACGGCGGGGGTTCAATTTCTGCACTGCTTTTAATTTCAACTTTTAGGGGCGAAGCTCCTAAAGCCGTGGGTCTGTACATGCATGTCTTTCGTGGTACCTGACCGCCTAGTTCTATGAAGTGCACTTGCGAGCAACCCACTACGCTATAAATCATCATAATTTTAGGGGCGAAGTGCACTTGCGAGGAAACCACTACGCTATAAATCATCATAATTTTAAGTGCACTTGCGAGGAACCCACTACGCTCTACTTCCTAAAGCCGTGGGTCTGTACATGCATGTCTTTCGTGGTACGTGACCGCCTAGTTCTATGAAGTGCACTTGCGAGTCTTACGAGTTGCGAGTTCTATGAAGTGAACTTGCGAGTCTTACGTCTTTCCTAATGATGTAATGGGCGAACTTACACGGGAGAGTTACGGTTTTACCGATGACCTCCCCTCTCGAGCTTCGCCCCACTCATCATCATTCATTCCGTGAATATGGCGTGATTTTTTTTTTTCGTAATGCACTCGTGTTAAAACTTCTTCGGTGCAGTGCTCGATGTTATTTTGATCAGAAATAGCACATCTCGAAAAGTTTTAACGCGCATGCTACTGCAACACAGTATGTATATAGATCTAGGGCTCGCATGAAATCGATTCTCTCAATGCGTGAGAGGATAAGCCAATTTTTTTTTTCTGTGACCATTTCTCACCCTCTAAACAGTATTGTAAGGGTACGCACGGCGCAACGCAGCATTAGCAACATTCTTTTTTGAAAAAAATAAAATACGCTTAATAACATTGCCTTATACCAAGTTTATCAACAGAGTTCTACGCTTCAGTTTTGCGCAGTGGCAAATGATCATGCGACAATTGCCTTCAAGGTATACAGTACACAGTTGTTATTTTAATAAGTCTTCGATTTCGCTCTTGTGCGTGACACGCTTATAACTCGAAATGCATGCACAACCTGTTAAACAGATCGAGATATAAATAGCCGAGCAAATAGAAAGGTATGTATGCAGTTTTCATATCGTTGAACATAGCGAACCGAAAAGGTGAAGTATCCTGTTGCATGAGAGCTTTTCCAGCAAAGTTTGTGTAGTTCACTGCAGAAATGAGTGTTCTTCGAGGGGGGCGAATTCATTCCGCGGCCAACTATGCAGCCACGTACAACGACGCTCTTTGACGTTAATGTTTCCCACACGGAATGCAAAAATATACGAAATTCCCGGAGTAGCTCACCAGCAACGTTGGGTTACTGGTGAGCTACTCTCTGGCGTCTGCAAGACGCGTTTAAAAAAGCGACGAAGTACTTCTAGGGACCGTGCTACTGCTAAATGTCCGGCCGCGCTCTGCATTCAACGCACCTGCACCCAAAGCGCTTGGAAGGGATATGGCGGCGAGAGGTCACGTGATGCGAGTAAGCCAATCGCGTCGGCGGCGGCGCACGGAAAACAGATGCGATACTCTGAAATTTTTCTAGTGACTCTATCTGTGTCGTCATCACCATTTCTCGTCTCATTTCCTAGATGGCGTTGGTCCAATAGAATGTAAAGGCACCATAGGCTCAGTTCGCATGTGCGATAACAGCACCGGGAGCTCGCTTCTGTTCGAGGCTCGAGCTGGCGCGCCTCAAACCCTTACGTACAAGAGAACGATCGACAGGGAGATGGCTTCGGTGCTGTGTCGCGCCTGTGGAAGTGCGGACGAGACAATTGCACATCTTGTGATTGAGTGCGGACAGATAGGCCTCCCGCGCACGGAGTCATTGCGCACCGCGCTGGGCTTTGCGGGGGAAGATGGAGAGACTGATCTACAGGCAGCGAGAGTGTCGATGCGGCGCCTTGAACGCTGGAGGGCAGTGGTTGTTGCGCAGCGGTCGAGGACACAGGGTGGCGTAGTGTAGTGACAACATAATGTTAGCAAGCGCGAACCGAGCGTGCCCTTGTGCTTTCTTCTACTGTGCCCCACTCTTTTCTGTTTGTTCGGTTTTCTTCCCCCTTGCTGGGCCCGTCCATTGGGAGGGGTTGGGTTTTTTTTTTATTTGTTGTTTTTTTCTTTGTTTTTTTTTCCATATCCGTGTGCTAGGGTGTCATTACAACCATAATTACACCCGCCCGTCAAAAAGGGAACAGCAGCAAATCATCATCATCATGTGTGCAATATGGCGCTTGTGTGCATCGACACTAGATGGCGCTGGAAGTGCCGCTGCTCTCCGATTGGCTGCTGCGCGGGGAGCGAGCGCCTCTCTCATTCTCCTGGATGGTCGCCGTACGTGTCGGATCGTTGGCGGAGCATGGATGAGTTGCTCGCTGGATTTTGTGGAGAACAGATGTGCCGCTCGCGATGCCTTACGGACTAGTCCTCGTGCCTCTCGCCGTCGGCGCCCTGTGACGGTTGCCTCGACCGCTATGCCGTGCGCCTCTCATCGGCGGGGCCTTCGCCGCCTCGTCACCGACGTGTACCGTGCCTCTAGCTGCATCGTGGTCCCGTCCCTCGAACTCCTGTGACCATCTCCATCTGTCCTGTCTTCTCTTCTCTTCGACGCCCCTGTCTTCGTCCTGCTGTGTATGCAGTTGTGATGTGCTCGGGTAGATGGCACTGCCGCCTTGGGAGAATGTTGTGCGCGTTCCGGCAGATGGGGGGACGGTCGCGCGTCGAACACTCGGAGCCGGAGGCGAAGCTACGCACCGTCTCTCCGTGACTTCCCACAATGTAACTAAGCAGTAATAAACCTTGTTATGTTGATACACAACATCTGGCGACGAGAGGGGATTGCGTCGGACCCGGGGGCAAGCCGAAGCGAAGACATCATATGGTGATGCGCGCAGGCAAGTGAATTTACGACCGGCGGAGTGAAGCACGTCCTTCCCGCGCAAACATGGCGACGTTTGGTCGAGTCGAGGTGTATGACAACAAAGAGCCATTGCCGTCATACACGGAGCGGCTCGATGCGTTCTTTAACGCCAACGGCATCGAGGACGATGAAAAAAAGAAGTGGATATTCCTGTCAACAGTCGGCACAAGTACGTATGCAACGCTTCGCAGTCTGTTTGCTCCCGATAAGCCTAAGGAGAAAACTTTCAAAGAACTTATATCAACGCTCAACAGCCACTTCACCCCCGCGCCTTCGGAGATATCCGAAAGCTTTCGTTTTCACTCCAGGGTTCAACTTGAGAACGAAAGCGTCGCAGAGTTTGTCGCCGAGCTCCGGCAAATTGCAGAACATTGCAATTTCGGCACAGCGCTGAACCGGATGTTGAGGGACAGATTTGTGTGTGGAATTCGTGACAGAGGCGTGCAACAGCGGTTGTTAGTTGAGAAAAACCTCACTCTGGACAAAGCCGTAGAAGTTGCAAGAACGGCAGAGGCGGCAGAACTCAACGCAAGCGAGCTGCGCAAGGGCCACTCCGACAGACCCGCTTCTCCTGCTCAAGAAGGCTTGGCGAACCATCTCAAGTTCAAGAAAAGGCACGCGCACGCACCCAAGGGTCATAAGGTGCAAGAATTGAATCCGAGAGGCAAACCCAAGGCTGGACATCACGAGAAGTTCAAGCCGTGTATACGCTGTGGATCCCGCGATCACAGGCCTCCGGAGTGCAAACATATAAACACGAGGTGCTACAAGTGCGACAAAGTAGGTCACTTGGCGAGCTGCTGTTTGCCTAGTGATGACAAGGGAAAGCAGCAGCGGGGTTCTCAAGTGAACACTGTGCAGTCTGCGGACAAGCCACCTGAGTACTACCTGCATTCTCTGCGGATGCAGGAATCCTTGAAGCCCATTACAATGACATTCATTGTCAACGGAGTGCCATTGGAAATGGAGTTAGACTCAGGTTCTCCAGTTTCCATAATCTCGAAGGACACCTACTTGCAGCACCAAGGAGCTTTGCCAGTGCTTTCCCAGACAGACGCCAAGCTCAACTGCATACGTGGAACCATACCGGTGCAGGGAACGTTGTCTGTTCATGTACGTCTAGGCAAAACTGCAAGTCAGCAGACACTGCTTGTGGTAGCTTGCAAGAGTCCCAGCTTATGCGGTAGAGATTGGCTTGCAACCTTCAATCTTCTGCCACACCAAGTAAACGCAACGCAGATGGATTGTGCCACAGTAGAGATCGTACGTGCGATGCTCTTGGAATTTGAAGACATTTTCAAACCGGGGTGTGGGACACTAAAAGGACCACCAGTGCATGTCAAGGTTCGACCTGATGCGGAACCACGGTACTACAGGCCTCGTTCAGTGCCATATGCACTTCGAGTCAAGGTTGAAAAACTTCAGCGGCTGGAACATGAAAACATCATCACGCCAGTGGACCATTCCGATTGGGCTTCACCAATAGTGCCAGTCCTAAAAGCAGATGGGCAAAGTGTCAAGATCTGCGGCGACTATAAGATCGGAGTCAATCCAGCAGTGGTGACAACACAGTACTCATTACCTAAAGTGGAAGATATATTTGCGTCATTGCAAGGTGGGGTCAAGTTTTCCAAGCTGGATTTTCGAGAGGCTTACAACCAAGTCCCAGTGGATGAAGAGACCAGCAAGCTACTGGTCATCAACACGCACAGAGGTCTCTTTGCCTACAATCGCCTGGCATACGGTGTATCCTCAGCCCCTGCCCTCTTCCAAAGAAGAATGGAAGAAATCCTTCGTGACATTCCTGGCACGTTTGTATACCTAGATGATGTCTTGGTGACTGGCAGAACGGATGATGAACACCTCCAGAATCTGCGCAAAGTTCTACAGAGAATCAAAGAGTCTGGGTTGAGATTGAAACAGGAGAAGTGCGAATTCTTCAAACCATCTCTCGTTTACTTGGGCCATGAAATCAGTGCAACTGGTCTTCAGCCATCAAAGAAAAATGTTGAAGCCATCATGGAAGCACCCGAGCCAAAAGACGTCGGTGAGCTGAGATCCTTCATTGGACTCTTGTCATACTATGGAAAATTCCTCCCGAACTTGTCTACACTACTAGCACCCTTGTATGCTCTGCTCCACAAGAACAGCCCCTGGAGGTGGACAGATGAAGAACAAACAGCCTTCATCAAAAGCAAGAAAGTCATCATGGAAGCAAAGGTGTTGGCACACTACGACCCATCTAAGGAATTGGTGCTCGCATGTGACGCTTCGCCATATGGAGTTGGTGCAGTGCTTTCACACCGTGAAAATGGGGTGGAGAAACCGCTGGCATTTGCATCTCGCACACTCACAGCAGCTGAGCGAAACTACTCGCATCTGGAGAAGGAGGCCCTGGCCATCATCTTTGGTGTCACACGCTTCAGAGACTACTTGCTGTGTCGAAGCTTTGTCCTAATCACTGATCATAAGCCATTGGTTGGCATATTTCGTGAAGACAAAGCAATTCCAGCGATGACTGCTTCTCGCATTCAGCGTTGGGCCCTCACACTGGGAGCCTACACTTATACAATTGAGCACCGACCAGGACGTCTCAATGGAAATGCTGATGCCATGAGTAGATTACCCCTGACAGAGCTTTATGCAGAGCCACCTGAACCACCGGAGCTGGTCAATGCAATCTCAAAGCTGGAAAAGCTAGCAGTATCGGTGAAGCAACTGCAGCAGTTCACTGACAGTGACCAGACTCTAAGCCAAGTGCTGCAGTGGGTCAGAGTTTGATGGCCGCAGAGTTCCCCAGACAAAGCTTTCCAACCATTCTGGCAAAGACGGGACGAGCTGAGCGTGCACAGCAATCTGCTGTACTGGGGAAATCGAGTTGTAGTGCCACATCCTGCTCAGAAGCATATCTTGGAGCTGCTACATGAGGCACACCAGGGAATGGTCATCATGAAAGGCATGGCAAGGTCGTTGGTCTGGTGGCCAGGAATGGATGCTGAAATAGAAAGATGCGCCCAGCAGTGCGCACATTGTCTTCAGAACTCTCCGTTACCGGCAAAAGCAGAACCAGTGTCATGGCCTGAGCCGAGTGAGTGCTGGGAGCGGGTACACTTGGATTACGCAGGCCCATTTGAAGGAAGAATGCTCCTTATACTGGTGGATGCGAAGTCAAAGTGGCTTGAAGTTGCCATCGTGCCAAGTGCCACAGCTGAACAAACGGTAGAGCACTTGAGGGATATTTTTGCAAGGTTTGGACTACCAAGATGTACTGTTACTGACAACGGAACACCATTTACTGGTAAAGCGTTCCAGGACTTCGTTCTGGGAAATGGCATTAAGCACCTGCGAACAGCTCCCTTCCATCCAGCGTCAAATGGCTTAGCTGAGCGTGCTGTCAGAACAGTGAAGGACGGTCTCAAAAAGACCACTGGCGGAGATCTCAAGCTCCGGCTTGCAAGATGGCTGCTTATGTACCGCAGAGCACCCCGCCCAAAGGGAACATCGCCTTCCGAGCTGATGCTGGCATACCCAATGAAAGCAAAGATGGACCTTTGCATTCCCAGAAGGGGGGAAGAGGTGAGGCCAAAACAGTCACAAACAGAGTCCAAGGAGCATGCTGAAAAGAAGAAAAAGGGACCAAGGTTCAAGAGAGGAGACAAGGTGGCAGTTCGAAATTTCGGCAGAGGTCCCAAGTGGTGGTTGGGCGAAGTTGAAGAAATAAATGGATCTTCTATGGTAACTGTTTCAACTCCCCAAGGGAAGGTTCGTCGCCACAACGACCAAGTGAAAATGCTCTTGGACCCTCCAGCACCCAGTTCTGCGGATACAACACCCACCGAGGAAAACTGTGTAGCCAGCACCTCGGGCAACATAGAGGCCGCAACAGTGCCATCAGCAAGACGTTCAACCCGAACTATCTGCAAGCCCCTACGATACCAATAAACTTTAGGGAGGAGGAGTGCTGTGTATGCAGTTGTGATGTGCTCGGGTAGATGGCACTGCCGCCTTGGGAGAATGTTGTGCGCGTTCCGGCAGATGGGGGGACGGTCGCGCGTCGAACACTCGGAGCCGGAGGCGAAGCTACGCACCGTCTCTCCGTGACTTCCCACGATGTAACTAAGCAGTAATAAACCTTGTTATGTTGATACACAACACGTCCGATCACTTCTCTTTTTTCTTCGACTTTCCTTTTATTCCCTCCTTACCCTCCCCCAAAAGGCGCTGAGCCGTGCTCCCGTGAGGGTTGTAGAAAATAGTGCCTTATTCCTTTCCTTCAACCACAACCACCACCACCACCACCATGGACGATGCGCAGCGGCGGGCGCTCGCTTGGCGGCAGCCAGAGGGATCCCGTGACGGTGCGCGCCAAGGACGCCGCTGCGAAACGGGCTCAATGAGAAGGGAATCCCGAGACCATGATTGCTTCAGGAGCTGCGCCCAAGCTCTTCATCATTCACCCGTGGATATGCTGTAATTTTTTCTTCCTCAGCCAATTCACAAAGTGGTCGTGGTTAAGCTCCACCTTTCGTGATCCTCCACTAGCGCAGCACAGACCTGCGCAGCACAGAAATCTGTGGAGGGCATGCGTCGCTGAAGGCAGATAGTTGACTACTCAAAAACTACAGTAAAACAATGCGAACTTGTAATTTTGCGACGGCAGCGGATCGCGACACGATCACGAGGATCATGCAGAAACGACCTCCGGATGAGAATAGCGATGCGGGCAAGTTCATGCTGATGATGAGGAGCGCGAAGCACTGAAGGGCGGAAATGCAGGACTTAGATACAGATATAGCGCCAAAAGAAAGCACACTGTCACACGTGATGTGTGGGTGCACGTCTCCTCGGTTATTTTGTCCGCGCGCCTTTTTAGCGTCGTAAATTATATTCCAAGTTAGGTTCATGTGTTGGTACTGGAATAACACATTCATATGCTTCAACGACATACCCGATTTTTCAATATAACCAGACCACATTATGCAGGCTCGAAATCAAAAAGTTTGGTGCACCAGAATCGAGCATTCAACGAGCGCACCGTTTTTGACAAGTAGCATGCCCCAGTTCTTTGCATCCACGGCAAAGAAAACAAACGGTCGTGCGTTACCTTCGCAGTACGGAAATTATTCACGAAGTACGTCCACCACTGACACCACAACACCGTCGATGCACTTACGTCTTTGTCCGTACGTACGACCACTGGTACGACGCGTCCATTGCGTGCGTTTGACATACGGCAACTGTCACGACCGCGGTTGCCACTCACGCTTAAAATTATCGCGTCGCAGACTAGTCCAGCGATGCTTGCACATCTTCGGAACGTACTAACGTCAAAACATAACCAACATAATATGAAAGTGGCGCGTCCGCGTACACATGGAGACCGCTAGAGTGCCTAGGGTGCCTTGATGCCCGCGCGCTCCGCTAAGGGTGAGGACAGGCGCGTCGTCTGCTACGTCGGCCGCCATTGCGAATCCCGCCGCAGCTCGGCAGCATGCGAAACGCGCTACAGAAAGCGCTTGCGGTGCGCGGGTACGTCCAGAAATAAGTGCACGCTAGTGAGCTTTCTCTTTTTCTTTTCTTTTTTGAAGCTTGGGCAGCTTTTATTGCTGTTCTTGCCTAAATGTTTATTAAGGAAGCATGTAATTCATGTAAGCTGACGGCCTGTGCATGTCTTATGAGCTAGATGTAGACGTAGACTGTTATGTTGAAAACGAATCCTCTTCCTTACGCCGGAAACGAAAAACTCTAAAGCCTTACTTAATTTTCTCGTGACCTCTGCATTCCAAATACACAAATAATCGTTTAAAGTATTTGTATACGTGTCAGCAGCAGCAGCAGTATATGTATCTGAACACACACAATTAAGTGTTGCGAAGCTACCTAAGCGCGATTAAGGTGGCTCATTTTGCTAAGTTTGCAAACAATTTACTCGTTTATTATAAATGGCATCATACATATATTGAACACAGAATAAAGGGCCGAGGGGCAGTATGGTGCGAATATCCTGCTAAAATGAAACGAAAGCTTCCTTATCATTATTATTGCTGACATTTCTTGCTCACAATCTGTAGCCGCTACTGTATCGGCACTCGAGTTGCACCTTGAGTCCTTATCGAAACGATGAATACGTTGTTCAGTAGTATGCCGTAAAACTTTGCATGCGCGCAGTATCAGTGCGTTTTTCCTTCTTCTTTTTGTATCTGCAGTTTCTTTCTCTGTATCTGCAGGTTTTCTCGCATGCCCAAATTATTGAGTGTTTCCAATACTGTTTTACACTTTGTGCGGCATATGCACGGCGTCGTTTATTTGTCTATTTTATTAATAATAAAATCTGGGGTTTTACTTGTCAGAACCATGATATGATTATGAGGCACGCCGTAGCGGAGGGCTGCATGAATTTTGACCAACTGGTGTTCATTAACCTGCACTGACATCGCACAGTACACGGGCCTCTAGCATTTCGCCTCCACCTAAATGCGACCGCCGCGGCCGGGATCGAACCCGTGACTTTCGGGTCAGTAGTCGAGGACGTATTTTTTAAGGCGAAAGCCTTAAATGCCTCATCAAACGCGAAATTTGACCGTCGGCGTCCCGCGTCTACGGCGTCAGCATACCACGACGTCGGGGACGAGGGATGCAAAAAATTATCGTCACGTGATGACGTCACCATATGACGTCATCACGGCTTCACAAATTTTGACGTGACGTCATATGATGACGTTATTACAGGACATCGTAGCTTGGTCAAAAGTGGGCAGATCACGGAGGCAGTGCACAACTAAGTGAGTTGCCTCCGATCTTGGAGGCAATGCAAAACCGCGCTTTGGGCGCAAAAAACTGAGAAGAAGATGGCTTTCGCTTTCGAGCCGTACGCATAAGGGAGCCTGTGAGTTTTTATTTCATTAACTGGTTTTCCATGACGTACTCATTGTACAACTTGACTTTGTTTCTTGTATTTTTTTACTGACATAGCGTGTCTACTGTACACAATGCTTCCCCGTCTTCTTGTTGTTTTCATGCGTCTTCTTTGTATAGACGCTTCGCGAGAACTGTTTGTATGCGCATCCCTGTATGAGCCTTCAGGGCTTACATTATTAATAAATAAATTATGCTTGCTCAAAGAAATAAAATACTGAATGTGTGTGTGTGTGTGTGTGTGTGTGTGTGTGTGTGTGTGTGTGTGTGTGTGTGTGTGTGTGTGTGTGCGTGCGTGCGTGCGTGCGTGCGTGCGCGCGCGCGCGCGCGCGCGTTAATATCCAGTGTATCGGCCATTTATTTGTGTGCATTAAAGCTGCGCTGACAGAAGCAATTACACAAATAAGACGCAAATTACACAATAAAACACAACTGTCACTGGTCGATTGAAAGTGATCGTAAATGATTAAAAAAAAACAGGCACTGCGTAATTATTTAGGACAGGGCGAAAATGTAACCTTGAAACACAGAAACAGGGAAGGATAAAAAACATTTAACTGCACACATACATACATGGGCAGCACAGAAGGCTACTTGAAACACGGAAAGGAATATAAAAAACAAGAACCCGGCGTGGTTTTAGTTATGGCGCTTGACTGGTGACCCGACGGTTGCGGGATGGAATCCCGGCCGCAGCGGCAACATTTCGATGGAGGTGAAATGACAGAGGCCCACGTACTTAGATTTAGGTGTACGTTGAAGTACAACAGATGGTCAAAATTTCGGGAGCTTTCCACTATATACGGCGCCTCTCATAATCATATCGGGGTTCTTGGGACGTAAATTCTCACAAATAATAATTATTAGGAAAAAAGAAGGATCTGATCTGCAGACAAACACGCATAATATATTCCACGATACATTTTAAATCACAAAAATAGCGAAAGCAAAAATCAAAGGCAGATAAGGACCAACCAAGTGCAGTAAAGAATGTTTGCGAAGAAAAATGCAGGATTCATGCATACGTGAACCAAAGCATTTTAAGCATGTAGCCGATATCAGTCTGTCCATTTATTACGCAAGGTTAACACCGGCAGAATTTATCCTTGCATGTGCATTCGAAATACCGGCGGGAAACTTACGCTGCAAGTGCACAATGTGTTCTTCGGATGCCGCTTGTAACGTTTGATTTTTACTGTCCAAAGAAACCGCGTATCTTCTAAAACGATACAGGTCCCAGCGTTTCAGGAATGATTGGTGCACTGCGGCACGCAACACCCGGTCATGGTGACGGTAGCGATTGCATAAAACTGGAGGGAAACGAGCACCGACCTAAAAACAGCGCGCGCGCCACGCACAAGTGACCGGGCGCGGGGTTCAAAATGGCGGCCACGCTGCCGCCAAGGCCGAGGAGGCGGCATCTGCCCTTTCAAAAGCTGACACCACTCTAAGCGGGGGCAGCAAGGCTGGTGAGAAAAATGGCACCAGTGAAGTTTCGGTTTCACATTCGATTTAGTTTCATATTGGAAATCAGTCAGCTGGGACCTGCAGCTGCTTCCATATGAGTGGTTTCCAAATGGTCCCTCTGGTGGGTATGACCAGTGCCTCCTTTTATATATAGGAGGCACTGGCACGTATGACACGGCACTGTACCACAGATGTTCTCTGACTGTACCAGCGAGGCACACTGAGAGTGCTTGCAAGTTCGCAGCTATTTGTTTGAAAATCATCACAGAAAACGAGTGCATGGCGTGCAAAACTTGTGCCAATCGAACATCATGCATCAGCGAATGCTCCTGGCTGTAGCTCACCCAGTTGGTCAGAGCTTTAAATAAGATAATAAGAAATGAGAAACCAGCTGTCGTAAATATGATACAGAATAAAGCGATTTGCAGGTAGGCGACAAATGATGGTGCCGTGATCGCGCGAAACACGACACATAGAGGCGGCAAAAGAGTCGCCGATGACGTCTGACGAGGTTACTGCTATCGCCCCGCCACGGTGGTCTAGTGGTTATGGCGCTCGACTGCTGACCCGAAGGTCGTGGGATCGAATCCCGGCCGCGGCGGCTGCATTTTCGGTGGAGGCGAAAATGTTTGAGGCCCGTGTACTTAGATTTAGGTGCACGTTAAAGAACCCCAGGTGGTCGAAATTTCCGGAGTCCTACACTACGGCGTCGCGTCTCTCATAATCATATCTTGGTTTTGGGACGTTAAACCCAGATATTATTATTGAGGTTACTGCTATCAGCAATTTGGCTTTGCCACGGATGCTCGTTTTTTGTGATCAGGATTTACCCACAAAATGTGTTATCAGCCCTCAGCGCCCCACCGGAAACTTCTCGATTGTATTAGATTTCTGATAAGATTGCATTAGTTACACGTTTATTCTAGAGCTAAGGCGAGTACCAGTCATAACACTGGAGTGCTCCACCATAAATGTATAAAAGATTACGCGTTCCGCCGACGACGAGATTATCGACGAATGACGTCCGCGCTCGCCCTTTTATCATTCTAGAGCGAGCCAGGAAAAGTATTCGCAATGCCCATAGAATGTCGCGCCGCCAAGCGAAATTCAGGAGCGTCCTCTCGAGGAGGGTTAGTAGACGACAAAATGGCAGCACAACGCATTCGCTCCCTCGTTCGGCAGTGCTAGCCTCAGTGTTAACGCGTTGGCAAGAAAGGAACACTACGACTTTGCATGTTCCCTGCATCAGTGAACAAACCGGGCCCTCCATGACACGAGAAATCTGATTTCTTCTTGCGAGACGCGAAGTTTTCGTGAAAATTACGTGGCTACTTGCGCTTTCAATGCTAGCCCAGAGCTTACACGTACTATCAGCTTTGCGAGGCTTTCTGTAACCACGTAGGTTAGTTAAATGTTATCGTCTGACATATTCAGTTGAAGCTCACCCTGTTTTTCTCGATGTTTGCATAATTGTTTATTGTAAGGTTTCCCAGCTGCCTGGTCTTCAGTGACTGCAGTATTTTCTAAATAAATAAAATAAACATGTCCAGCTCACGTTATTTAAGATATCGCGTTTTATTTTATTTTTACTTTAATAATTAGACAAGTCATTGATGCAAAAATATGAAATTGTTGGCAGAGGTGAATATATGACCAAAGTGCAGAGCGCGTGAGCTCCTTTAAGCTTCCCTAAGCTTAGTTAAGTCAGTTAAGAACCTTACCTTAGTTAAGAATCTGTATACACATACAAATTCAAATTACGTTATACACAAGGGCAAAATGGGGGGTGTCATATTCTTTTCACTGTTAGAGCTTATCCACTAGCAACTAGGGGTGTGCGAATATTTGAGTTTCGAATTCGAATCGAATAACACCTGATCGAATAATTTGATTCGACTTTCGAATAGCTAGTATTCGAAGTTTCGAATAATTCGACATGATGAATATCTAGAACGCGAAAAAGGGCAACGGTGCAACTTGGTTATGGTGAGGTGGCTAAAATAACGCTAACGTCGTTACAGTAGGCCTTTCATCAAAAATTTCACCGATATGCTGGTTCAAAGCGAGCGCATGTTTATTTTAAAGGAGATTTATGCCATTTCCGCAAGCAAAAGGAACAGCCGTGAGAACTGTCAAACCCTTCTCAACTGCACTTCCAAAACGAAGGCATGGACTTCTTGCATCGTTCGGTCGCGTATGCAGCAAGCACCGTAAAACGTCCCTACTTTGGCTCGCGAAACCCTCTTTGAATGGCTTTACATGTGAAGATTTGTTCACGCTGTGTAGTCGCCACTGCCACACCAAAAACTCCCATCGTTCCGGCGCACTGTTAAAACGCTGCTGTGAACGCGCACCCGAAAACTTTTGGGCCCGGAGCACTCATGACGATGAAGCACAACACTACTGTTGTCCTTTCTTTCAATTTTCAATAAAATCCTTTGTACTCGATAGCCACTACTCGGCACTATTCGATTCGAATTCGATTCGAGATGAAATTTCACTATTCGCACACCCCTACTAGCAACTTATAGCTAAAGGCTCAGTAAAATGAATTAAAACACATAACATTCGACAATATAGCAATAAGGCAACTAGAAAACAACATTTATTCTATCACTTCAATGTTATTTATAGACATAGAAATGAAGCAAATGATGGTGCATAGAAACGTAGCATCAAAAACCACACTTTTGTCACATCCTCAAGGAACATACATAGAAAAAACATGTTTGCTAAAATGAATACTGGATAAAGTGATTTTAGGCACTCTGTTTCCTACTATGGTAACAACAGTAAATGAATAGAAGAAAAGTGCAATGTCAACACGTGCAGTTCGAAGAATTAGGTTGACAAATGTGAAATTATGTACAATCCAGCTTAATAAAAAAAATCCTTCTTTGCATCCAGAAAAATTCAAAGTCTGTGCAACCTCTAAAGCACTCTAGGATGACTGCATCTTCTCTGAACAGCATAATAAAAAAAATGCAACGTCACACCTTGATGAGATGCCAGTGGAATTGGTAAGCATAAATGCAATGTTCATTGACATTGTGAAGCTGCAACACACAACAGCATATCTAAAATGATAAAATGCCAAGACTTCTCTTGTTTTCATAGCAACCCTAAATATCAGCTATCTTAAGCAACTCGACATAGGTGAACAAACAGCGAAAACACCCATCATCCCATGATTATTGCAAGTCGAAACAGCAGACACATTTAAATATTGCTCACGACAGTGTGGTCACCACAATTCTGGCCACACACAAAGTTGCTTAGCTACACGGCAACTCCAAAGGTGTACTTTATGAGCAACAATAATGACAGTCTGAGCAAAGGAAAAAAAAAGCCAACTTTAACAGACCCTCACTATGTCAAATGATGAGCTAGAAGACTATGCACGGTACAGTGTGTATCATGCATGGCTGCATTAGGAGTGAAGACACAGAGTACAAGTTAACATTACAGTCCTGGCAACAACTAATATGCATTGCAAGGACAAACAAGATATACTGATACCTTAACCCACATCCCAATAAAACTTTTCAGTGATGAAGCAAATGTGCAGATTCTGTGTGAGAATTAATAAATGAGCAAAGATGGATGTCCTTGTTAAGCCTGCTAAGTACCACATGGCTTCACCCAGAGCAAATAACAAACTTGTACGAGTTCCAGAGCCAACTAGATTTACTTGAATTTTGGAAGAGATACATTGATTTAAGGATGTCCCCATACAGAACTTGCATGGGAGAGACTTCGCAATGTACTTCAAAGAGAAAATATTGCACGCTCCCATGGACTCCACTGACAGTAAGCCATGACAAAACACAATCTAATTTTGCCAACACTGAAAGAGGACAGTGAGAGTGAAAATGGCTGCAATTGGGGTTACTGCTAATTGCTTTGCTGTCGGAGGAATGCCCTCTTATTCACTGCTCTGTGGAACGGACGGACACATCCAGAAGGAGATCACTCTTAATGTCAGCGGATATGGCCACAGTACACACGTGTAGAAGCTAAGAAAAAGGAGGCCCAATGCCAGCCTACCCGACACACTAAAAACCAGTTTATTCAACTTGCACAATGTATTCAAAACAAAGAACACATGTGCCCCCTGAGGGAGAAAGAACACAAATCAATAACGAAACTGAATACAACATACTTCCCTTCCCTTATATTTAGCCATTAATTCTTAATACCAGTACAAAAACCACAATGTATTCACACTGCACTTATTTACACATATTTAAAGACTATACACAGCTTCTCACTGGCAACTTGATGGTCTTGCAAAGCATGCCTACTTAAAGGGGACCTCCCACACTATTCAAGGCCACATTTTTTACTTGTGGGTAAATAGACTGAAGGATGGAAATATTAATGCAGCAAGAACGGTTGTGACAGGGGCGCAGAGTCCGAAGTTATATAGACTAGAAAATTCAAAGGAAAAAGAAAGCCTAATCTCAGCCGATTTCAGTGGGGTCACATGACCACATTTCCCTCGCCACTGGCATTGCAAGGCTCATCAAGTGGAAAGAGCTTGAATGTCCCACGTCGGGGAAGCTTGCATTGTTGCCTGTTCCATCCAATGCAGTGATCACACCATAACCCCAGTAACAAACAAGATTGTGCCGCAGCCCGAGAAAAAAGGGTGAGGTCAATGACAACGCGTTGAGGTGAAAAATATACACCTTTCGAACACCATAACACTAACAAGCGCAGAACACATAAAAACGGAGGCTGTTCAGGAGGGTACACAGGCAAAGAGAAAAACTTTCACACAATGACAACATTTGTGTGTGCATTTTTCTATGCTCGGAGGCCACAGGCTAAAAAGCAGGCAGCGCTGTTATTGTGTTTCCAAGTTGCACAGCTTTTTTTTTAACGACACACTTTGTTTGCGTTAGCATAAAAAGTACAGCAAACTAAGATTTCTCGAACTCGCAGTCTCGAACTTGCACCACCTCAACAACAATCGAGAGCGTACCATATGTGCAAAACGAGGTAGCTCACGAACGTACACAAGCAAGAGGAAGAAGCAAAAGAAGCCTTTAGTATGGTCATCCTACTTGTGCAAGGAAAAAGCCAGAGGAAGAATAGCACCCAACGCCTCTGTCATGCTTTGTGGTAGTGTTTTTTTATCTTTTGCAATAGCAGCTGTCTCGTGTTTAGTTGAAAAGCACACAAAAGAAAGCCAGATAATAATCTCTTTTTTGATGCATTGCCTCGATCACTTGTAAGGTTACACTGATCCAATCAAAGACCTGCGCTCTTCTCCATCATTTACAATTCAAATAGTTATGGCCTGCACAATATGCGTTGATGCGGTCACCAGCGATGTAGTGATTTCACTGCGTGTTTGAAGTATTAAAAATACTGATATCAGTGCTTTGAACTATGCGAAAATTACGCCTGGCAACAAGTCTACGCATTCCATGAATAAGAAATAAGTTTTTCAATCACATTGGAGAGACCCTTGAAGACTGATGGAGCAAACACAAGCAAATAAATAAGGTTACATTGAGCAGAGTGATTCCCATGAATGAGCAAAGTAATCGCGGAAAAAGTAATATACTTTATTTTCC
Organism: Rhipicephalus sanguineus; assembly: GCF_013339695.2. NCBI lineage: Eukaryota > Metazoa > Arthropoda > Arachnida > Ixodida > Ixodidae > Rhipicephalus > Rhipicephalus sanguineus. The sequence continues at coordinate 61,873,372 of NC_051185.1, forward strand.
TTCCTGTGCTCAGCCCAGCAGCCCAGGACTGTATAATCCACATCCAAGGTAAGCCAGCCTTTGACATAATGGCATGTGTTTGAAGTCACCCACAGTCACTTAAGAAATTTTCTTAAAGAATGACGGATGTCCCTGTAAGCAACATTGTAAAAGAAACTCGATAGTTGAGCAATATAAAGACATTCGAGAGCAATTTAGGTACACAATAAGGAAATGAATCCAGCCCCATAAAAAAAGCCTGTGTGCTCCTAGCCTTTAGAGCTTCTTGCAGGCAAGACAATGGCCCATGTGGCGGGCGAGGCTCTGTTTTCGCGTAAAGCATGCATTGCAGTGGTCACAGGAAAATGGGCATTCCCTTGTGTGGGTGAGCATGTGGTCTTTGAGGGTCTGTTTATGCGAAAAGGATGCACTGCAGTGGTCACAGGAAAAAGGGCACTCCCCCGTGTGGGTGCGCATGTGGTAGTTGAGGTGATGTTTCAGCGAAAAGGATGCACTGCAGTTGTCACAGGAAAAGGGACGCTCTCCTGTATGGGTGTTAATGTGCTTCACGAGGTTCTTTTGACATGAAAAAGATGCACTGCAGGTGTCACAGGAAAAGGGACGCTCTCCTGTGTGGGTGCGAATGTGCCCTGTGAGATCCGAGTTCTGAGAGAATGCAGCTGGACACAGGTGGCACTGGAAGGGGCGCTCGCCCGTATGTTTACAAAGGTGTCTTTGCATGTGTCCACTGTTCTTGGTCACATAGGTGCACTGCCGGCAGGAATGCAGTCCAACTTGAAAAGACACGAGTGAATGGTACTGCTGCTGGGATGACGAAGACAAGGAACCTGCAAAGCCACAGGGAGCAGAGGAAAGCAATGCAAATCATGTGTAATACACTACATAGAATCCGACTGCAGCACCAGGCAAGCAAGAATGGTTATTGCACTGTTAAGTGAAGTGCATTATTGCCTACACAAACAGCATGTCATTGAAGTGGTTACAGTGCAGTGACCCAGTACATGTCTCGCAAGAGTTCTGCTCTGCATTGCAGCATATCGTCTGTAAATGGATATCTCATGCGATGGATGCTTTGTCTCAGTGGCAAAATGAGTTATATAAGGCTACTCCCAAATGTGCTGCTCAGTCTTCATTAACCATCGCATGCTTCCATGGGGTTCATTTTTTCGGTGAGTGGTCTATAATTCCCAGCGATTCCCGGACAACCTACGCCAGAATTTGTTATTCAGTTGAAAGCTGAAACAGTGCAGCAAGGAGCTACTGCTAGGAAACGAAGGATGTGTTAACGTCCCTGGACAATGATTCAAAGGAATAGCTTACTGCCTGATGTCGTTTCATCAGATGACTTCGAGAAAGCGTTGCTCGGAGCATCCCAACCATGACACAAGTGCACCTTCTCTACACTTCTAGTGCTTATTATAATGTTTATACTCTGTCTTCATGCAATATCACTTCTTCGGATTGTTGATGCTCAGTATTTGTATTACTTGAAGCGTTTCTATGTGTATATATTTGTCTGTACGTATGTGTATATTGCTTTTCTGTGTGCTTTTAGACAGCATTTCTGCCACTGCTTGTTCTTATATATGGTTTGTTATATTTGTTGCATCATCCATTTTGTATTCTTGAAATTTTATTATTATTCCTTTGATTTTTTTCTCGATGTTTGCATACTTGTTTATTGAAAGGTTCCCCACCTGCCTGGTCTTCAGTGACTGCAGAATTTGGTAAATAAATAAAATAAACATGTCTAGCTCACGTTAGTTAAGATGTTGCTTGTTTTATTTTATTTTTACTTTAATAATTAGACAAGTGAATGATGCAAAAATATGATATTGTTGGCAGAGGTGAATATATGACCAAAGTGCAGAGCGCGTGAGCTCCTTTAAGCTTCCCTAAGCTTAGTTAAGTCAGTTAAGAACCTTACCTTAGTTAAGAATCTGTATACACATAGACGTTCAAATTACGCTATACACAAGGGCAAAATGGGGGGTGTCATATTCTTTTCGCTGTTAGAGCTTATCCACTAGCAACTAGGGGTGTGCGAATATTTGAGTTTCGAATTCGAATCGAATAATACCTGATCGAATAATTCGATTCGACTTTCGAATAGCTAGTATTCAAAGTTTCGAATAATTTGACATGACGAATATCTAAAACGCGAAAAAGGCCAACGGTGCAACTTGGTTATGGTGGGGTGGCTAAACTAACGCTAACGTCGTTACAGTAGGCCTTTCATCAAAACTCTCACCGATATGCTGGTTCAAAGCGAGCGCATGTTTATTTTAAAGGAGATTTGTGCCATTTCCGCAAGCAAAAGGAACAGCCGTGAGAACTGTCAAACCCTTCTCAACTGCGCTTCCAAAACGAAGGCATGGACTTCTTGAGTCGTTCGGTCGCGTATGCAGCAAGCACCGTAAAACGTCCCTACTTTTGCTCGCGAAACCCTCTTTGAATGGCTTTACATGTGAAGATTTGTTCACGCTGTGTAGTCACCACTGCCGCACCAAGAACTCCCATCAATCCGGCGCACAGTTAAAACGTTGCTGTGAATGCGCACCCGAAAACTTTTGGCCCCGGAGCACACATGACGATGAAGCACAACACTACCGTTGTAATTTCTTTCAATTCTTAATAAAATCCTTTGTACTCGATATTCGACATTTTCAGCCACTCCTCGGCACTATTTGATTCGAATTCGATTCGAGATGAAATTTCACTATTCGCACACCCCTACTAGCAACTTATAGCTAAAGGCTCAGTAAAATGGATTAAAACACATAACATTCGACAATATAGCAATAAGGCAACTAGAAAACAACATTTATTCTATCACTTCAATGTTATCATAAAGACATAAGAATGAAGCAAATGATGGTGCATAGAAACGTAGCATCAAAAACCACACTTTTGTCACATCCTCAAGGAACATACATAGAAAAAACATGTTTGCTAAAATCAACACTGGATAAATAAAGTGATTTTAGGCGCACCGTTTCCTACTATGGTAACAACAGTAAATGAATAGAAGAAAAGTGCAATGTCAAAACGTGCAGTTCAAAGAATTAGGTTGCCATATGTGATATTATGTACAATCCAAAGGGTCTCTACACTTGCAGCTTAATAAAAAAAAATCCTTCTTTGCATCCAGAAAAATTCAAACTCTGTGCAGCCTCTAAAGCACTATAGGATGACTGCATCTTCTCTGAACAGCATAATAAAAAAAATGCAACGTCACACCTTGATGAGATGCCAGTGGAATTGGTAAGCATAAATGCAATGTTCATTGACATTGTGAAGCTGCAACACACAACAGCATATCTAACATGATAAAATGCCAAGACTTCTCTTGTTTTCATAGCAATCCTAAATATCAGCTATCTTAAGCAACTCGACATAGGTGAACAAACAGCGAAAACACCCATCATCCCATGATTATTGCAAGTCGAAACAGCAGACACATTTAAATATTGCTCACGACAGTGTGGTCACCACAATTCTGGCCACACACAAAGTTGCTTAGCTACACAGCAACTCCAAAGATGTACTTTATGAGCAACAATAATGACAGTCTGAGCAAAGGAAAAAAAAGCCAAGTTTAACAGACCCTCACTATCTCAAATGATGAGCTAGAAGACTATGCACGGTACAGTGTGTATCATGCATGGCTGCATTAGGAGTGAAGACACAGAGTACAAGTTAACATTACAGTCCTGGCAACAACTAATATGCATTGCAAGGACAAACAAGATATACTGATACCTTAACCCACATCCCAATAAAACTTTTGAGTGATGAAGCAAATGTGCAGATTCTGTGTGAGAATTAATAAATGAGCAAAGATGGATGTCCTTGTTAAGCCTGCTAAGTACCACATGGCTTCACCCAGAGCAAATAACAAACTTGTACGAGTTCCGGAGCCAACTAGATTTACTTGAATTTTGGCAGAGATACGTTGATTTAAGGATGTCCCCATACAGCACTTGCATGGGAGAGACTTCGCAATGCACTTCAAAGAGAAAATATTGCATGCTCCCATGGACTCCACTGACGGTAAGCTATGACAAAACACAATCTAATTTTGCCAACACTGAAAGAGGACAGTGAGAGTGAAAATGGCTGCAATTGGGGCTACTGCTAATTGCTTTACTGTCGGAGGCATGCCCTCTTATTGAGTGCTTTGTAGAAGGAAGGGACACATCCAGAGGACAGAGATCACTGTTAATGTCAGCGGAAATGCTCAAAGTACACACGTGTAGAAGATAAGAAAAAGGAGGCCCAATGCCAGCCTGCCCGACATACTAAAGACCAGTTTATTCAACTTGCACAATGTATTCATAACAAAAAAAAGGTGTAGCCCCTGGGAAAGAAACAAGAAATATCAATAACGAAACTGAATACAACATACTCCCCTCCCTCTAAATTTAGCTATTAATTGTTAGTATTAGTAAAGAAACCACAATGCATGCACACAGTACTTATTTACACATATTTAAAGACTATACACAGCTTCTCACTGCCAACTTGATGGTCTTGCAAAATGTGCCTACTTAAAGGGGACCTCCAACACTATTCAAGGCCACATTTTATACTTGTGGGTTGCATAGACTGAAGGATGGAAATATTAATGCAGCGAGAACGGCTGTGACAGGGGCGTGCAGTCTGAAGTTATATAGCCTAGAAAATTCAAAAGGAAAAAGAACGCCTAATCTCAGCCTGATTTCTGTGGGTTCACACGACCACATTTCACTCGCAACTGGCGTTGCAATGCTCATCAAGTGGAAAGAGCTTGAAGGTCCCACGTAGGGGAAGCTTGCATTGTTGCCTGTTCCATCCAGTGCAGTGATCACACCATTACCACAGAAACAAACAAGATTGTGCCGCAGCCCAAGAAAAAGGGCGAGGTCAATGACAACGCGTTGACGTGAAAAATATACACCTTTTGAACACCATAACATTACGAGTGCACAACATGTACAAAGGGAGGCTGCTCAGGAGGGTACAAAGACCAGAAGAAAAACTTTCACATAACGTCAAACCTTGTGTGTGCATTTTTGTATGCTCGGAGACCACAGGCTAAAAAGCAGGCAGTGCTGTTATTGTGTTTCCAAGTTGCACAGCTTTTTTTAACGACACACTCTGTTTGCGTTAGCATAAAGAGTACAGCAAACTAAGATTTCTCGAACTTGCACCACTTCAACAACAATCAAGAGTTTACCATATGTGCAAAACGAGGTAGCTCGCAAACGTACACAAGCAAGAGAAAGAAGCAAAAGAAGCCTTTCGTAGGGTCATCCGACTCGTGCAAGGAAAAAGCCAGAGGCAGAATAGCACCCAACGCCTCTATCGTACTTTGTAGTAGTGTTTTCTTATCTTTTGCAACAGCAGCTATCTCTTTTAGTTGAAAAGCACACAAAAGAAAGCCAGATAATAATCTCTTTTTTTGATGCATTTCCTCGATCACTTGTAAGGTTACATTGATCCAATGAAAGACCTGCGCTCTTCTGCATCATTTACACTTCCAACAGTTATAGCCTGCACAATATGCGTTGATGCGGTCACCAGCAATGTAGTGATTTCACTGCTTGTTTAAAATGTTAAATCTATTGATATCGGTGCTTTCAACTATGGAAAAATTATGCCTGGCAACTAGTCTACGCAACCCCACAAAAAGAAATAAGTTTTTCAATCGTGTTGGAGGGACCCTTGAGGACTGATGGAGCAAACACAAGCAAATAAATAAGATTCAGGTTACACTGAGCAGAGTGATCCACACGAATGAGCAAAGTAATCACGGAAAAAGCAATATACTTTATTTTCCTTCCTGTGCTCAGCCCAGTAGCACAGGACTGCGTAATCCACATCCCAGGTGAGCCAGCCTTTGACATAACGCCATGTGTTCGAAGTCACTCACAGTCACTTAAGAAATTTTCTTAAAGAATGACGGATGCCCCTGTAAGCAACATTGTGAAAGAAACTCGATAGATGAGGGATATAAAGACATTCGAAAGCAATTTACGTACACAATAAGAAAATCAATCCAGCCCCATAAAAAAAGCCTGTGTGCTCCTAGCCTTTAGAGCTTCTTGCGAGCTAGACAATGACCCATGTGGCGGGTGAGGCTGTTTTCATGCGTAAAAGGATGCACTGCAGTGGACACAGGAAAAGGGGCATTCCCCCGTGTGGGTGCGCATGTGGTCGTTGAGGTGATGTTTCCGCGAAAAGGATGCACTGCAGTTGTCACAGGAAAAGGGGCGCTCCCCCGTGTGGGTGCGCATGTGGTCGTTGAGGCTCCGTTTATGCGAAAAGGATGCACTGCAGTTTCCACAGGAAAAGGGACGCTCTCCTGTGTGGGTGCGAATGTGCCTTGTGAGGTTAGAGTTCTGAGAGAATGCAGCTGGACACAGGTGGCATTGGAAGGGACGCTCGCCCGTATGTTTACAAGGTGTCTTTGCATGTTTCCCTTCTCCTTAGTCACATAGGTGCACTGACAACAGGAATGCAGTTCGCCTTGTACGGACACAAGTGAATGGTACTGCTCCTGGGATGCCGAAGACAAGGAACCTGCAAAGCCACAGGGAGCAGAGGAAAGCAATGCAATTCATGCATAATACACTACATAGAATCCAACTGCAGCACCAGGCAAGCAAGAATGGTTATTGCACTGGTAAGTGAAGTGCATTATTGCGTACACAAACAGCATGTTATTGAAGTGGTTACACTGCAATGACCCGGTACATGCCTCACAGGAGTTCTGCTCTACATCGCAGCACATCGTCTGTAAATGGATATCATATGCAATGGACGCTTTTTTTTGTCTGAAAATTATTGATACCATCTAGCAACCCTCACAAAAATGACTTAACTAAGACTGCAAAGTCTCCTTCGCAAATTGTCATATTAAGTGGCAAAAGGCATTGCAATGCCACTTCCAAATGTGCTACTCAGTCTTTATTAAACATTGCATGCTTCCATGGGGTTCATTTTTTGGGTGCGTGGTCTATAATTCCCAGTGATTCACAGACAACCTACACCAGAATTTGTCAATCAGTTGAAAGCTGAAACAGTGCAGTAAGGAGCTACTGCTAAGACATAAAGAATGTGTTAACATGTCCCAGATCAGTTAGCCAAGGTGTGATATAATTTATTTTCAATCTTTGCTTTAATAATTAGACAAGTAATTGGTGCATAAACATGAAATTGTTGGCAAAGGTGGACATATGACCAAACTGTACAGCACATTATCTTCTTTAAGCTTTGCTAACCTTAGTTAAGTCAGTTAAAAATCTTACCGTAGTTAAGAATCTGTATCCACATACAGATTCAAATTACGTTATATACAAGGGCAAAATGGAGGGTGTGTGTATCATATTTTTTTTTTATTGTTATAGCTAAAGGCTCAGTAAAATGGATTAAAACACGATGCATTAGACAATGGAGCAATAAGGCAACTAGAAAATAGCATTTATTATATCCCTTCGATGTTGTTATATAGACATAGAAGTGAAGCAAATGATGGTGCCTACAAACGTCGCATAAAAACCACACTTTCGTTACATCCTCACAGACCATACATAGAAAAAAACATGTTTGCCGACATGAATACTGGATCTTCCAGAAAACAAAAAAATGATTTTATTCAGTCTGTCCCCTACTAAGGTAACAACAGTCATTTAAAAGAAGAAAATTGCAATGTGAAAACATGTGCAGTTCAAAGAACTAAGTTGAAAAATGTGATATCATGGACAATCCATGTACAATCCACTTGCAGCTCAATAAAAAAAAATCCTCCTTGGCATCCAAAAAAATTCAAACTTCGTGCAGCATCTAAAGCTCCCTAGTATGATTGCATCTTCTCTAAACAGCATAATAAAAAATATGCAAAGTCACACCTTGATGACATGACAGTGTAACTGGTAAGCATAAATGCAATGCTAAATGACACTGTGAAGCAGCAGCACAAAAGAGCCATATCTAAAATGATAAAATTCGACAACCTCTCTTGTTTTCATAGCAACCCTAAATATCAGATATTTTAAGCAACTCGACATAAGCTAACAAACAACGAAAACGTCCATCATCCCATGATTATTGCAAGTGAAAACAGCATACACATTTAAATATTGCTCACGACAGTGTGGCCAACATAATTCTGGCCACACACAAAGTTGCTTAGCTACACGGAAACTCCAAAGTTGTACTTTATGAGCAACAGTAATGATCGTCTGAGCAAAGGAAAAAAAGCGAAGTTTAACAGACCCTCACTACGTCAAATGATGAGCTAGAAGACTATGCACGGTACTGTGTGTCATGTATAGATGCATCAGGAGTGAAGACACAGAGTACAAGTTAACATTACAGTCCTGGCAACAACTAATATGCATTGCCAGGACAAACAAGATATACTAATACCTTAACCCACATCCCAATAAAACTTTTGAGTGATGAAGCAAATGCGCAGAATCTGTGTGAGAATTAATAAATGAGCAAAGATGAATATAAATAAGCAATTCGATAAATAGACAAGAAATGCAGAGCAGGATGTCCTTGATAAGCCTGCTAAGTTCCACATGGCTTCATCCAGAGCAAACAACAAACTTGTACAAGTTCCAGAGCTGACTAGATTTACTTTAATTTTGGCAGAGGTATGTTGATTTAAAGATGTCACCATACAGCACTTGCATGGGAGAGACTTCGCAATGCACTACAAAGAGAAAATAGTGCACACTCCCATGGACGCCACTGAAAAAACACAGTATAATTTTGCCAACAATGAAAGAGAGGACCGTGAGAGTGAACATGGCTGCAATTGCGGCTACTGCTGATTGGTATGCTGTGGAAAGAATGTCCATTGCAGCATGCTTTCAAGGCAGGATGTGCCACGCAGGCTGTAGAAACTCTGGATGCGGCTTCGGTTCTGGTCCTGACCACAACTTCCACTGCAACTGAGCAAGCAGGGTGTGGACAACTTATGGGAACGCACTGGCAATGTTTGAAGCTGATGACCTGTTTGGACAGGGTATGGGACTTGCAAAGGCACTGTTGAACCTGCATCAAAAAAGTCCAGTTGGGAGCGTTTTATACGTGCCAAAACTTACTGCACTAGTACCAAGTCAAAGTGGCAGAAAAAGCACAAGTAGCCAATTCCTACAGCTGCCTGACTTTTCATTTCTACAGTGTACAAATAGCTGTCATTAGAACCCACTTAGTCCTGGAAAAGAAACAAAAGCATCGCCTTCAAATAATAGTGTAGAACGATTTGAAATTTCCAAGAGAAATTGCGTACATTTTAATATTCAATATATAGGGTGTCCCAAACATCGTGCAGCACGATTTAAAAAAAGAGGAACGTAGTTACGCAAAGCACGCCTAGTGCATATTGTTCCCAGTATACTGTAGTAGCCACTACTAATTTTTTTGTTAATGAGGTTTAGGTAATTAGTCCTATTTATGTTTCTAACTCAATAAATACTTACCTAATCATTATAATGGCTCCCACCTTTTGAAGATGGGAGCGCAGTCACACATTATTTTTTATATTTCACGTCCTTTCTTTATCAGTCGGAAAAATTGAGCACGTAATTTTCACATCGCTGAAAATAGCGCAGTTACATGTCATTTGAGCATGCCTACATAGGCCTTATGGACATTTTAATGATATGAGGCATATCATTAGAATGTCAACCTTGAGGTATGAATGTATGTTCATACCTCAAGGTTTCCTGGTGGAAATTACAAAAGCGTAGGGAAATGAAAACTACGCTTCTTTACCACATTATATGGCAATTTGCGATGGATGTCCTAATTGCGCACAATGCTTTGCATTCATTTTCGCAATAAGACAATTGAACAGGTTGGCTGTGGAGCTGGTTTGACAAATAAAGTGTCAGAGTAATTAGAGGCGATGAACCATCAAGCAGTTTTAGGTAAATTCTAGCATACTATAATAAAATCAGCTTGATGAAGGGGGGTGCAAAAATAGAGTGTTCTATACTGAGAGCACGTGGCAATGTGGTTTTGCATTGTCCTCTATCAGTGTCATAGATCGTATGTCACAAAAACCTTCCTCTTGTTACTCAATTAGAAGATTCTTGGTTGCCAAGACAATCAGTTAATTACATTAGAGGCATCCAATATTGGAAATAGACTTGTAGTTGCTGAAGACTTCATAGAAGATTTATGTGCACATTTGAGAGTGTTAAGAATCTAAAGATGTTCTACATATGATGGAACAATACAAGGGAAACAAAAGAAGGGCAGTGGATCAAGGTGCAAGTTTCTTTCATAGACAACATCCACTGAAGACAAGAAAAGCATAAGGTTCATTATTTGCAATTGATAATTGAAGTATGACATAAACGCACACAAATTAACGTGCACAAAAAAAAAGTGCTACTACACTATCTCAATATGTACGACATCTTTTGTGTAATTGAAAAATTGCGGGTTCGGTCCCGACCGACAGCGTCTTTTTTCCATGCACATATTCTTGTTTCTTTTCATGTCGTATTTCAAAATAACTATGCTTCAATTAAATACTAGAAACAATGCTCTCTCTGCTTTCCATGGCTTCATTAGATAATGTCTACTACCATCATGGTCACACAGTGCTTATTACTCATAGTGAGGCTAATAAACTGACATGAAATGTGCATTTTAGGAGAACCCATACATCTACAATGATTTATTTTTGAAAGTTCACTATTGCATTGAGACTGAATAAAAACTGTCTTGATTGTTCAGTCATATTGAATCTATCTGCTGGAAAGCCATAACATATATCGCTTTTTCAAGCGAAGCTTGCTACGAGTTGCAGATTTATAGAAGAGTTGAGATCTGGGCCAGTTGGTTCATGATACATGACAAAAGCCAGCAAAAGAATGGGACACGAGGAAGAGGCAGACACAAACACTGCCGGATAGTGGTGCTTGCGTCTGCCTCTTCCTCGTGTCCTGTTCTTTTGCTGGCATTCGTCAAGTGCAGATTTATCAGGTGGCAGTGGCGGCGGTAGCAACGGTGTCGTACACGAAAAAGCCGGTGTCAGTGAGTACAGAAATGCGGCCTGAACTGAAGCACTGCGCTGCTAAGCACGTAGATGAAGGTCCAATTCCTGGCATGGAGAAAGGAAACAGTTAGTAGGGAGCATTGTGCAATGCGAAAGAATGAAAAATACTAGGTCAGGCCCTAATTTTGACCATAACTATTCATCGTATCTCATGATGTACAATGTGGTGGAAGAGGCCTAAGAAGACAACGTCATCCAGTCACGAACATAATTTAGACCAAGCCACATAGCCACACACTGCATATCCAAGGATTCACACTATGCTACCGCACAATTTAAGAATGCTCATAGACAGTGGGAATCAGGTTTCATAAAAAAAAAAAAAACCTCTACTGCATGAGAGAGCTGGATGCCCCACAGTAAACGCGTGGATGTCACATGCAATGAACATAAATATATTTACAAGTAACCATCGCTGATCATCTCACATATTCCAGTCACATCATTAAAAACTGCACATCCGCCTCATGAACACTTGGGTTTCTTCACCACAAATTAGATATCGCCCCTACTCGTCTAAAAATACTAACATATAACACCCTCGTGAGGATTCAACTAGAAGAAGAATGCATAGTGCATTATATACTATGCTGTCACAAATCAAAAACAAAATGTAGAATACTTATACTACAGCAACATATGTATCTATGTTCAGGTGCGAAAAACCAATCTTAAAGGTGTTAGCCAGCACCACTACTTGCAGCCATTGGGCAGTCTTGGAACTTCTTTTCAACCGCAGACATAACACTGTATGTGAACTTCTTCGGCTGAATCCCACTGACCAATAAATCCCCACATGCTACCTGAAGGTGTAAAATGTACTGAATTCGTGACTCTCACTTCAATGATTTGGAAGGAGAGGAACAAACTGAGCTACACCAACTTCTTCATTTTCAAACTTTCATTTTGTTCCTCAATCATTTCTTCACATTCAATTATTTCAACGTTACATTATTGCTCTTATGGTTTGCTTGGTTCTAATTGACTGTTGGCTTCCTTATGGTTGCGATATAAAGTAATCGAGCCCTTCAGTTCTTTGCACATTCATTTTATACATATTAATTCGCAAACAGTGACAGAGGCTGCCACAGTGCAGTGTGCATAAAGTGTGGAGAGCCTTTAGGAAAATGTCGTATCATGTTGCCTTGTGTATCAACATGCCAACGAAACATCAAGATAACGTGAATGCCTGAACTACGCACATGGAAATAAAGAGCACAGGCAGTTAGCAGATAGGTCAGCTTGTCCAGCCTCCTCTGTGTACAATACTGATTACATCAAAGCCAAGTAGTTCTGCCCTCCTTTGTGCCCAACTGCTGGAACTGTCGCCATGTGGCGCACCACTGCAGAGCCGACCTGGTACACCACTGTGGAACCCCCCGCTTAACACACCCTGCTCCACTGCTTGTGCCCCCTCCTCTAAGCACTCCCCTTCGCACGGCAGCTGAGGCACAATCACTGATGAGTGCAACAGCACTGAGGCAACTGTCACGAGTGAATGTGACCTTCACCACATGGTCTAAGGAGGCCGTAGACATGCAAACACCCCCCGCCTCCTTTCGCATACACAATGGTTCAAATCTCTTCCCTCTAGTATTTTTAACAGCGGAGCTGTTTGAGCTTTTCTTTGGGCTGGGTAGTGCGAACAGAGATTATTTTCATCATCAGCCGGGGTGCACTCTCTTCATCCTCTCTCCATACTCTTCACCTACTGCTTCGCTCCCACAACACATGGCCGATTTTTCTGGCGTGGGGTGCAATAACCCTGACGGGCGAGAAAATGAGTAGAGAAAGACAGACAGATAAATCCTTGGTGAAAAAAATTTCTGGCGAGGCGAGGCGGGATGCGAACCCGTGTACTCACGATCCAAAGGTGAGCGTTGTAACCACTTGGCTATCCAGGCACGCTAGCAGAGCATAGCTTAGCCTTGTAGAGTGTAGTATAATAAGGTGGTGAAAAAGGGAAGTGAGGGCGAGAAGGGGAGAGAGTAAAGCACAGCATAACAAGAAAGAGAAAAAGAGAGAAAGAAAGGGAACTAAGACAGAGATAGGCGCATACAGCAGCTGTTTCATCGAAAGCCTCTCAATCTCTCGGATATCTCCGCAGAAACATGTGCAACACTCCTCCTAACGTACGCACATCATCATATATTACTTATATTCGCCCACAACTAGAGTATGCATCATCCACATGGTCACCATATCGAGATCACCTAGTCCGTATGTTGGAAGCTGTCCAGAATAGGGCAGCGAGATTCCTCTCTGGCAACTACGACTATCATTCAGCATTACCCAAATAAAACGAGACCTTGCATTTCGATCACTGGAAGAGCACCGCATCACTGCTCTTTTATGCTTGTTTCACAGGTGCATTTATAGTAATAAATTTCACTGTTTGCCACTTCATTCTCCTGTGCACACATCCCAACGCATTCACAACGCACGTAGTTTCATGCGCATTCCTGATAAGACGCGGGCATTTAACTCATCATCACTGCCTAGAGCCATTGCACATTGGAACGGTCTTCCAGATCAGATTGCACCCATCCCTAATCATGAAACTTTCCTTGGTAACCTGATTTCGTTGCACTCTAGTATTGTATAACGTTGTTGCACCTTGCTGTTTGTAATCTTCGTATTGTTTTCTTTCTTTCTTTTCTTTGTCTGTATTTTTCTTTATTGTTTTGTAAATACTGATGCCCCCTTACTCAATGCCCTTCAATGGGCCTGTAAGACAATTTGAATAAATAAAAAAATAAAGAAAGAGCGAGAATAAAAGAAAGAGAAATAGAGAGGGGGGGAAAGGCAAGAAACAGAAAGATAGAAAAAGTGAGCAAAAGAAATAAATAAACGGAGACCAAAATAGACAGAAAAAACAGATAGATGAGAAAAAGAGGGAGAAAGAAAAAGAAAAATAAGGAGAAGAAAAGAAGGCCACCCAGCTCCACGCTTCCTTCAGGCTGGGCACCACTAGTGCAAAGCTGCCTTAATATTTTTTATTCTCCCCACTCACTTTAATGTGAGCCGTGTTCTCTGATGCTCTACAGGAGGTATCTAAACCTTTTACTTTATTAACAATAGACCCTATACGGGCACAATTCTTCATCACAATCAATGTGCACATTATGCTTTACAGATGTGTAGCGGGTACCTGGCTTCTCCACAGAATAACGAATAATGGTGTAGTTGGTGCTTCCATATTTCACAAAAATTATGATTTATGGCATCGTGGGTACCTTGCAAGTGTAGTTGCAGTAGTTGCCCTAAGATAGTTTACAACAGGCTCTAGAAAGGCCGCTCTTTATCTTCTGCTGTGACTGTGCTACGTGCTCCGCGCAGGCCTGGTGATTTTTTAAACGCGTGGAGCACTTTAGGGGGCCGGGCTGTCGTAGGCTGTGATCGTATGCTGTCGTCGTAGCGTGACGTAACGCAGACAAAACCACATATAGCATAGCCATCTGAGTGCACGCTAGTGCCAAAGAGGAGTCTTCTTCCTCTCGTCCTTCCAGCACCTTGATGATGATATTAAAGGGGCCCTGCAACACATATCCAAGTAGCCATGGAATGGCTTCACTAAAGGAACCTATTGCCTCACGAATCGAAAGCAGCAAAAATTTTTAGAATCTGTCCAGTATGAGCGGAGTTACAAATATTTGTCCCACGCTGTAATTGCTGTAATTCATACCACCACCACCACTACTACTGGTATGACAACAACGGCAGGAGCGCCTGTGGCAACATCAACAAAAATGCCAGCCGACCGCGGTATCTGCTTTCTTCATGGCAGTCGTGGTTACGAAGGGAAAGGTCCGGGTCACGGCATCGGGGAGGCTGCCGTCGGTCGAAGCTGCGGAAGAGATCGCCATAGCCCTCGCGGTACTCCAGGCAGGTGCGGAGGACACCTTATCACTGACACAAAACCAGCGATTCGCAACTACACCAAAGACTGGAGGTGGTCCGAGGAAGGTGGCTTGCATGCTCAACGCCAGGGCCAGGGCCTTCGGGTCAGGCACCATTACGGACAAGGCCCTCAAGTGGTTTCCCGCGCACATGGGGGACATAGCAGCTATCGACACCAGCAGCATAAAAGCAACAGCAGCAATGCCAACGTCCAAAGACCCAGCAGCATTCTGCCCAACCACAATCAGCGCGCCCACCTCGACGCGAGGCAACTTATCCACCACGATGTGGTCACCAAAGGAGCAGCCGCCGCCATTGTTGTGAGGGACTCCGGCGAAGGAACGGCAGTGGAATCCACCGGCTCCGGCGCCGCTGCTATTGACACCACCATCGCCTCCTTTGTGGCGGCAACCGAAGTCGTGGTGGAAGGAGCAAGAAACCAGAGGTACGCCGACTGCTATGCCGAAGAGTTCCCGGCCACGTGCCACGAGGTGCTTGGGCACTATAGGAAATATTGGAAGAACTATCTGGAACCCCACTTGCGTCTGGACAGGTCGCATGCGGTGGACCTAAGGAGGCTGCAGACGGGAACTTTCACCAACCCTTACCACCTGCATCGCCTGTGGCCCGTGCTGCACCAGTCGCCTGGCTGCCCGTGGTGCGAGCACGGATCGGTAGATATGGCCCATGTACTTTGAGAATGCGCAAGAAATGAAGATAGGCTACGAGGAAGGACCCTCTGAAGGACCCTCTGAAGTGGGACGCCTTGCTGAGCGATGGCAAACCGCCCTTTTCAGCGAGGCCCCCAAAGACCAGGAGTGGGCCGTCCAGCAGGCCGAGGCCATCGCCGAGGATGCCGGAAGATGTTCCTCGAGTGGTGGATCCCTGGCAGCCTAGCCCCAGGCACAATAACAACCGTTGGACAAATAGTTTATTCAACTCAACTCAAACTGCAGGCAAAACCACATATAGCATAGCCATCTGTAGTGTATTGAGCGTGCGCACGGCAAAGTCTTCTTCCTCTTGTTCTTCGTGCGCCTTGATGATGACATTATTCCAGGCAAAACCACACATAGCATAGCCAACTGTAGCATTTTGAGCGTGCGCACTCCAAAGAGAAATGTTCTTCCGCTTGTTCTTCGAGCGCCTTATATTAATGCATGCAAAACCACATATAGCATAGCCAACTGTAGCATATTGAGGTTGGGAGAAGTCTTCTTTTTCTTGTTCTTCGAGCACCCTAACGATGATATTAATGCAGGTAAAACCACATATAGCATAGCCAACTGTAGCATATTGAGCATGCGTGCTCCAAAGAGAAGTCATCTTCCTCTTGTTCTTCGAGCGCCTTGATGATGATCTAATGCAGGTAAAACCACATATAGCATAGCCAACTGTAGCATATTGAGCATGCGTGCTCCAAAGAGAAGCCATCTTCCTCTTGTTCTTCGAGCGCCTTGATGATGATCTAATGCAGGTAAAACCACATATAGCATAGCCAACTGTAGCATATTGAGCATGCGTGCTCCAAAGAGAAGTCATCTTCCTCTTGTTCTTCGAGAGCCTTGATGATGATATTAATGCAGGCAAAACCACATATAGCGTAGCAACTGTAGCATACTGAGCGTGTGCTCACGCCCAAGAGAAGGCTTCTTCCTCTTGTTTTTCAAGCACAGGCAAAGCCACGAAGAGAAGAACCATGAGATCAGTGCAGACTAACAACTGAAGGTTTATTGTCAAACCACACATATAAAGAAAATGAAAAAGGAAAGACACGTGGTTATGATTACAGGTTGGTGGTTAGATGGTCAATCTCGAGTTTATGCAAGTTCACCGAAGGCTTCACCACACATACGTCAGCTGACTTGTGAATGTAGAAGGCCTCAACAATCTCTCGCGCGGTCCTATCTTTGAGCCTCGACAACAGTTTTGTTTCGTTTAGTAATGGACCACATTCACATTCCTTACAATGCAGGCAAAGATTAGACGAAGGCTGCCCGTTCAACGAGTTCTTGTGGTCCATTAATCCGCTATTCACACAGCGCCCGGTTTGACCGATATAACACTTTCCACACAATAGGGGAATATGATATACTACCCCCCTTCCACACTCAACCAATCTGTCATGGTGCTTAACGCCACACTCATTCCAGTTTCTCGTGCCACCCTCCACTTTTCTTTCAACAGCTGCGCAGATGCGACCTGAGTTGTTCCTGGCGGAAAATACTACATCAATTCCAAAACGACTTCCCACCTTTTTCATGCAATGGGAAAACGCGTGCACATACGGAACGCTGACGACCGGCCTATCCTTAACGTCAGCCCCCCTCATGGTGCCACTCTCACGTTTTTTCTTCAATACTCGTTCACTGAGGAAAGCCAATGTTTTGCAGGGATAGTTGGACTGTTCTAGTCGGCTGACTTGATTGGAAAACGCTTCTTCCAATCGATTCCATTCCATTCCATTCCATTTGATGTAGTGTAGCGAAGCCTTCGGTGAACTTGCATAAACTCGACATTGACAATCTAACCGCCAACCTGTAATCACAACCATGTGTCTTTCCTTTTTCATTTCTTATATGTGTGGTTTCTGACAATAAACCTTCAGTTGTTAGTCTGAGCTCGTCCCGTGGTTCTTCCCTTCGTGTTTCTTTGTGCAATACGCAATCCGGAATACAATACCAACTCGCCCAACGCTCTGTTCTTCTATCATTCCTGTTGTCTCCCACGGATTTGAGCCATACCCTGTTTCCAAACTAAGCATCTTTCCTAACCACAACCCACACTTTCATTGTCACCTCTAATGAACAAACTCTTTTGCAAGGAAGGCTGTAGGCCGCTCACCTTTGTCATTTCTCATTTGCATGGTGACAAGGCACGATGTCCATGAGGTGTCATTTACACAAAATGGATACATTGCAGTGGACACAGGGCAATATGCTGCAAGAAACTCAATTTCTCATGCATCCAAAAGCCACTTGATGTACTTGGACGTTACCTTACCGCAAAATAAAGTAATCTGTTAACCCTCCTTCCCCACCCCCCACAATATAAGTTCGTACACCACTAACCTTTAAGGCACCTTCTTTGCTTGATGACGAGACATGTGGTCATCGAGGCTGTTTTTCCGTGAGAAGGATGCACTGCAGTTGTCACAGGAAAAGGGACGCTCTCCTGTGTGGGTGCGAATGTGCCCTGTAAGAGTATTGCTCTGAGAGAATGCAGCTGGGCACAGGTGGCACTGGAAGGGGCGCTCGCCCGTGTGTTTGCGAAGGTGTCTTTTGATGTTTCTCCTGTCCTTTGTCACGTAGGTGCACTGACGACAGGAATGCAGTTTGCCTTGTACGGACAACAAGTGAATGGTACTGCTCCTGGGATGCCGAAGACAGGGAACCTGCAAAGCCAAAGGGAGAACAGAAGGGCGATGCAAACCATTTGTTGCACACTACATCAATGTGGACTGTAGTACCAGGCAAGCAAGAAGGGTTGTTGCAATTGTTAACACAATAAGCATTCATAAAGCTCGCATTATCAGTGCGACAGATTTATAAAAGGCGCACACGATAGGCATCAAAATGAGCATGCACGTGTAGTTTTAGGGTAATATAAAGCGTTTACATATAATACCACACAACAATGCTACGGCACAAAAAAAAAATGGTTGATCCCTCCGTTATAGGAATCGGTATAACACTAAAGTGAACTGTGTCTTCACAGTAATATAGTTCACAGGAGTATAGGTGTTTGGAAGCTATAGCACTGTTTGACGCAGATACACCCACATTGACGCTTTCTGGCACATGTCCATCCCAAAGTCTAAAGCGCACCTGGACACAGCATATGCTGAATCCTGCGCAAAGATGGCATCAACAAGTACATAATACTGGTACTCGACATGCACTCATTTAAAGCGCAAGTGGCAGAGTTCGTAGCTTGAGCCACGATTGTGAGAAGGGGTTCTGCTTCCTGCTGGCATGTGTCTCGCTGCACCAAAAGCTGAAACAACCGAAGCATTCCCAGCGGTGCTCATTAGTTATGATTCAGTACTTCGCTTCACCGATCCTCGACAGCGACACCGCCAGCTCCCCCGCCAACCAAGGCCACCGTGAAACGGAGAAGGTGCGAGAGATATAAGGCATGTTTGTGAAGCCTCATGCAAGAGCAGCCGTAGCACAGCGGGCAGAGCACCCGCACTGATTGCCGCAGTCCGAAATGTCGTGGGTTCGACTCCCAGGTCATCCAAATCAACAAAACTTTTCCTTCTAGTTTTTCTCTGTCATCTGTGTGCATTTTACCGATGTCATATCTGTGACGGAAATGATGTCAGTTAAGTCTGGGTAGACCCCAGCATAAACTACTTTCATACAGCTGACGGTAACGCATGCAGCCTCTTTAGGCTCCGAAGTTTGCCTCACATGCCATATTCACCTGACCGCATACCATGTGACTTCTTCCTACTCTCTCGCATGAAGAGCACACTGCACGGGAGACATTTCTGGGATGATGGAGAAGTCATTACTCCAAGTCGAACTCTTCCTCAACTCTCAAAACGCAGATTTCTACTGTAATGGCCTGCGGAAACTCATGCGTCATTGGCAGAAGTGCATGACTTTAGAGAAAGAATAAACTGCCACTCAAATTTCGTTCGTCTCTCTTTCTTGATGTCAATAATATAGAACTTTGAGGACGCCCCTCGTAAAGTACACGATAACCTTTGCCTACCCAAAGAACATGCTGCAGTGGAAGCAGTGCACAGCCCAAGTATATGTCTCACACAAGTTTCCATCTTTCTGTACACAAATACTATGCCTGGTACATGCGAACACCTCCATAAAGATGTGATTGGATGCAATTTTACTACTAAACCTAAACAACTGTGTTTGTTTTTATATGTACTAAAGCATTAAGGAAAAAGCTATCAAACTCTATCACCTTTTTCTTTGCATACACATATCTACACAATGCAGCTTAGCAACAGTACCTCTCAATATTTCAACACAGAAACCTTATAAAAAAATGTATAAGCTAAAGAGGTTAATATGAAACAAAGTAGAAAATATGAAGACAGAGAAACAACATTTACAATGTACAGAATGCCATCACAGTTTCTCGTAGCGAACAATACAGCTACACTCTTCCACATTACACAAGGGATGGCTCCCCTCCACACACGTATTTCACACGTTCTCCATAATAATTATTCTATTGCTTCAATGAAAGGAAAATGCGATGAAGTACTAAATGTAACTGACTCCCCAGATAATGTTTCAGTCACTCTTGCACCAACGAGCAGATATTTCATTCACTTGATCTGTAGAAATAATGCATCAATGTGAACGTGTAAGAGGGCAGCATGCTGTAGCCACATTTAGAAAGCCATAATGATCAAAGTATGAATATGTTACACTGCACAATAAATTCATCAACCAAGCAAAGCACAACAAAATCCACTTAAAACATCAAAGCACGAATATCACGAAGACATTGTTTGCACCTATATATATATATATATATATATATATATATATATATATATATATATATATATATATATATATATGCATACAAAACACTACAGTACGAAACGTATATCAAAGTCAAATTGATGAAGTTGAGAATGGCGCAACATCTGATGGTTGAAGAGAATACAGCCACATTTACATGCATTCAACAAACATTACTTTGTCTTTAGTGGCCCTGCAAAAAGAAAATAAATTATTTGGTTGATGTAAATACTGAGATTGTGCTGACTGAAAGCGAACACAATAACACAGGC
The DNA here is from genome assembly GCF_013339695.2 of Rhipicephalus sanguineus. NCBI lineage: Eukaryota > Metazoa > Arthropoda > Arachnida > Ixodida > Ixodidae > Rhipicephalus > Rhipicephalus sanguineus. Next base: position 61,894,113 of record NC_051185.1, read on the forward strand.
AAAAATGACCACGAGGCACACATTTAAATATTTCTCACGACAGTGTGGTCACCACAATTCTGCCCACACATAAAGTTGCTCAGCTACACACTTATGAGGACAAAAAGAAAGACGATGTTTGAATGGGTGCGGAATATGCAGATTAAGTGCCATTCATTGCTTGTGAATCCTGATAAATAACTGTTTTACTATGGCAACTACTAGTTGTACTTCATGAGCAAAATAATGATAGTCCGAGCAGCAAAAAAAAAAAGCGAAGTTTCACTGAGCCTCGCTATGTCAAATGACAAGCTAGAAGACTATGCACGGTACTGTGTGTGTCATGTATAGATGCATCAGGGTGAAGACACAGTTAGAGTCCAAGTTAACATTACAGTCCTGGCAACAACTAATAGGCACTGCAAGGACAAACAAGATACACTCATACCTCAACCCACATCCCAATAAAACTTTTGAGTGATGAAGCAAATGTACAGAATCTGTGTGAGAATTACTAAATGAGCAAAGATGGATGTCCTTGATAAGCCTGCTAAGTTTCACACGGCTTCACCCAGAGCAAACAACAAACTTGTACCAGTTCCAGAGCTGACTAGATTTACTTGAATTTTGACAGAGATTCGTTGATTTCAAGATGTCCCCATACAGCACTTGCTTGGAGAGACTTCGCAATGCACTTGAAAGAGAAAATAGTGCACGCTCCCATGCACTTCACTGACAATAGGCTATGACAAAACACAATCTAATTTTGTCAACACTGAAAGAGGACAGTGAGAGTCAAAATGGCTGCAGCTGGGGCTACTGCTGATTGCTTTGCTGTGGGAGCAATGTCCTCTTATTCAGCGCTCTGTAGAATGAACAAACACATCCAGAAGAAGGAAATCACTGTTAATGTCAGCAGAAATGCCACAGTACACTGTAGTAGCTAAGAAAAAGGAGGCCCAATACCAGCCTACCTGACAAACTAAAGACCAGTTCATTCAACTTGCACAACGTATTCATAACAAAGAACATATGTCTCACCTGCGGGAGAAAGAACACAAGTCAATAACGAAACTGAATACAGCATACTCCCCTCCCCTTATATTTAGCTATTAATTGTTAGTATTAGTAAAGAAACCTCAAATGGAAGCACACTGTACTTATTTACACATATTTGAAGACTATACACAGCTTCTCACTGCCAACTTGATGGTCTTGCAAAATGTGCCTACTTAAAGGGGACCTCCAACACTATTCAAGGCCAAATTTTTTACTTATGGGTTGCATAGACTGAAGAATGGAAACATCAATGCAGCGAGAACGGCTGTGACAGGGGCACGCAGTCTCAACTTATGCCTAGAAAATTCAAAAGAAAAAAAAAAACGCCTAATCTCAGCCTGATTTCCATGGGGTCATATGACCACATTTCACTCGCCACTGGCGTTGCAAGGCTCATCAAGGGGAAAGAGCTTGAAGGTCCCACGTAGGGGAAGCTTGCATTGCTGCCTGTTCCATCCAGTGCAGTGATCACACCATTGCCACAGTAACAAACAAGATTGTGCCGCAGCCCGAGAAAAAGGGCGAGGTCAATGACAACGCGCTGAGCTGAAAAATATTCACCTTTTGAACACCATAACACTCATGAGTGCACATGTACAACATGACGCTGCTCAGGAGGGTACACAGGCAAGAACGGCAAACTACTATTTCTCCAACTCTGCCCACTCAACAATCAAGAGTGGTAACCTTATGGGCAAAACGAGGCAGCTCTCGACATACACAAGCAAGAGAAAGAAGCAAAAGAAGCCTTTCGTATGGTCATCCGACTCGTGCAAGCAAAAAGCAAGAGGCAGAATAGTAGGCAACGCCTCTATCGTGCTTTGTGGTAGTGTTTTCTATCTTTTGCAACAGCAGCTCTCTCATGCTTAGTGGAAAGCATGCAAAGAAAGCCAGATAATAATCTCTGTTTGAGCATTGCCTTGATAACTTGTAAGGTTACATTGATCCAATCAAACGTTACATTTATCCAATCAAAGACTTGCGCTCATCTCCGTCATTACACTCCAACAGTTTATAGCCTGCACAATATGCTTTGATGCGGTCACCAGCGATGTAGTGATTTCATTGCGTGTTTAAGATATAAATCAGTTGATATCAGTGTTTTGAGCTAGCAATAATTGCTTGGCAGCTAGTCTACGCAACCCACAAATCAGAATAAGTGTTTCAATCCTGTTGGAGGGACCCTTGAAGACTAACGGAGCAACACAAGCAAATAAATAGATTCAGGTTACATTGAGCAGAGTGATACACATGAATGAGCAAAGTAATCGCAGAAAAAGTAATATACTTTATTTTCCTCCTGTGCTCAGCCCAGAAGCACAGGACTGCTTTATCCACATCCAAGGCAAGCCAACCTTTGACATAACGCCATGTGTTCGAAGTCACTCACAGTCACTTAAGAAAGTTTCTTAAAGAATGACGGATATGTCCCTGTAAGCACATGTGAAAGAAACTCTACAGTTGAGGGATATAAAGACATTCGAAAGCAATTACGTACACAATAAAGAAATGAATCCAGCCCCATAAAAAAGCCTGCGTGCTCCTAGCCTTTAGAGCTTCTTGCATGCAAGACAGCGGCCATGTGGCGGATGAGGTTCTGTTTTCGCGTAAAGCATGCATTGCAGTGGTCACAGGAAAAGGGGCATTCCTCTGTGTGGGTGAGCATGTGGTCGTTGAGGCTCTGTTTATGCGAAAAGAATGCACTGCAGTGGTCACAGGAAAAGGGGCGCTCCCCCTGTGGTGCGCATGTGTTGAGATATCTCTCCGCGAAAAAGATGCACTGCAGTTGTCACAGGAAAAGGGGCGCTCCCCGTGTGGGTGCGCATGTGGGTGTTGAGGTGATGTTTCTGCGAAAAGGATGCACTGCAGTTGTCACAGGAAAAGGGACGCTCTCCTGTGTGGGTGCGAATGTGCCCTGTGAGATCAGATTTCTGAGAGAATGCAGCTGGGCACAAGTGGCACTGGAAGGGGCGCTCGCCCGTGTGCTTGCAAAGATGCCTTTTCATCTTGCTCCTGTAGTTGGTCACGTAAGTGCACTGCCGGCAGGAATGCAGTGCGCCTTCTACGGACACAAGTGAACAGTACTGCTCCTCGGACACCGGAGACGAGGAACCTGCAAAGCAGCAGGGAGCACAGGAAGGCAATGCAAATAGAGTGTCACACGCTACAGGGAACTGGACTGTAGTACTAGACAATCAAGGGTTGCTGTACTTCTATGTGAAGTAGATGACAACCTTAGACCAATGAGCCGCATGTTACTGCAATGGCAATGCTACACTGATCCTGTACATGTCTCACACAAGTTCTCGTCTCAACATAAGTACTATGCTCAATATATGCAAAAATGTGCTGCCAATACAGAGGAGAATGATTTGGATGCAGTTTTGATACGACACTCTATTAAACAGAAAAAATTATTTGTACACGTGCGTGTATACAAAACTTATACTTTTTCGCATAGAAGTGTCTAAACAATGACACATGGCAAAAGCATCACGACATTCGACTACATGAGAGATACGAAGTAAAATGGGACATGAAGAAGTTAATATGACACAAAGTGCAAAATATGAAAAAAAAAGAAAAAACAGAACAAAGTTACAATGGTTAGAATACCATCAAAAGTTGGTAGAGAAAATACAGCCATATGTAAGAGCTATAACAAGAACTGTTGCTCTATATGCAAGGGCGTCCGCAGAACTTTTTCCAGGGGCATACCTGCCACCTCACAGCAAGAAAACGGGAGACCGCAGCGGGAGGGGGGGGAGGTTTTTTTTTTTTTTTTGCATAGCGGAAATTTTGAGCTGCTTGAACCGAACTTCTTTACTTGTGAAGGCATCTGGCAGTTTCACAGGCGCACGTGGTACAGAGTCCATACTTGTCACCTTTCCGCGAAGTCACAAAGCACGGCAACTCAGCTGTATGAGTCCAGAACACTTGCGCAGTGCCTAGAATGTACTCAGCGGTACTCTACAATATGGTTACAATGAAATAGAAGTGTGGTGGCGAGTGCCCTTCCGCAGCACCGCCACAGCAGGAAAGGCTGACGTACGGCATGATTTTAAAAAAAGAGAGAAAAAAAGCCCGCCTCTGCAGTGGTGGCCACTTTTCGGGAGATTCGAGATGACATTCGTACAATCGGGAGATTAGGTCCAAATTCGGGAGTTTCCCGGACAATTCGGGAGAGTTGGCAGGTATGCAGGGGGTGCATCAGCAGAGGGTGGGGGAGGGGGGGGGGGCATACAGCATAGGTAGCTTTTGTTTCATTGCCGTGACATGACCGGCAAGATTCGTCCATAGCAGCATGTAACGTGCAGAGTTGGCTGGTAATCCTGAATGATATTTCACGCGGATACGCGGGACTGGAGTGTGCTAATCAAGCTGTGTAGCTTACTGCTACTGCATAGAAAATTATCCAAAATTCCAAGGGGGGGCAGCTGCCCCCCTTGCACCCCCCTCCGGACACCCATGTCTATATGTATTGGCAGAGTTAGAGATTTCCTCTAAATGCTTTTACACTGCTTTAGTGAAAGCATACTGACACAATGGAATACTATAAGTGACTTACTGTTCAAGCAACATTTCAGTCAGTTACACAAACACACGGAGCCAATATTTTCATCACTAGAAAATTCACTATCGTGTGTGAACACAATGGCTGAAGCCATGTTGCAATGGCTGTATTGAGATGCCTAAATGATCAGCATACATTTAACGTGTTGCAGTGCATAATGTGCCCATTAACTTGGTTGGTGGTTGTTCTACGGGGTTTAACGTCTCAAAGCTACTCTAAGCTACTCGGGCTAGACGCTCATTCACATCTGTGACCAGCACTGGCTGCATGACCATTTGCGACTGTTGACCAAAAAGTGACTCAACATGACCGATGTTCACACCTGCAAAGTGACATATACCTGCCACCACCACCACGAATTCACATCCCCTCCCATTGCCATTGCCCCGTAAAATAAGCTGAGATCCTATTTCTGGGCATGCGACTGGCAGTCGCATGACTGAAAAGTTGAGCAGCGAGCAACTTAGCCAAAGTGGTTGCTTTGGAACAAAGCAGCCCACAGCAATTAACTTAGTCACGCGTCCTGAGCTAGTCGCAGGTGTGAATGAGCCCAATGAGAGACGACACATGTGAAAGATTCCGGATAGTTTCAACCTCCTGGCAATCTTTAAACATGCACTGACATCGCACAGTACACAGTCCTCATGCATATTACTTTCACCGAAATACAAACGCCATGGCCGGGATCAAACCAAATCTTTTGGGTGGTCAGCAGCCATGCATTGTAACCACGTAGTCACTGCAGCAGCCCAGTTCATCAACTTAACAAGCACTACAGGCATTTCAGGCATCACAGTACTCATGTCATGGGCACATTAAATCTAGCACTGATACATAATAACAACAAAGAACAACAACAAAGTGGGCTGGACAGAACATGAATGATGTGACAGAAAAATATTGATCCACGTGAAGACAGCACTACGTGTGATAGTGATGGGAATGCAGCCACATTTAATTACATAGAGGAAATTATTGTTCCTCAACTAGTGGCATTTTATAAAAAAAAAAGAAATGTAGTTAGTTCGACTATGTTAGGTTTGATAACCTGTTGATTTGAAAGCACAGCGCAAGAACAGAAAACCGCAAAGAATGACAGGGCCTAATGCACAATGAAAAGAAAATTTACATTGTAAACCAATTTCAAAGCATTGTTAACATGTTGTAGTGGAAAAGCAAAAGTGCTACAACTATTCATAGCAGCAATTACCCGCAATTTTTGTTTTTCCTCTCACCTATACTTTCGTGAACATGTGCACTGTTAAGCCAATTGTGCAAATATGAGAGCGTTCAGTACTACAAACGCAACCTGAACCAACACTCTTAAAGATGGTTATCATTTCTTTATGCTGATAACTGGAACCTAAACACTTCGATAAGTGCATTTTATGCTTTCCAGTTTCAGTGAACTAACTTTGTACCAAAAAGTAGCGTAGAGCACATGTATTAATGAAATAATCACATGCAGCAGCCGGTGAACAACTGCACATTGCCTTCACAATCTCAATGTCATGAAGAAAATACATTGCATCAATGGCAATGTCCAAAACTTGCAACTTCTGGAATGCTCTGTCGATAGAATGGACACATCTGCAATAGCACAGAAATCCGCGTTAAAGACTGCCTGAACATGCATAGTATGCCTACAGAAAATTCTACCATTTGCAGCGAAAACGCATGCACATAAAAAACTACTTGTAATCGACTACATTTCTTGTCAGTGTTGGGATTTATCTAATATGTTTCAATCCATATTTACACATAGCCAGTAACATTATTACTGAGACAAGCTGTAGCAGCTGGTTAAAATTTGAGCACTTGTACGTTCAGAAATCATATAGTAAAACATCTGCTTTCGTGCAATGAAGCAGCATGTGGGATGCGAATGTGCTCCTGTTGTGCACTTTCTTGTCCTTGTCTTCTTAGCACTTCTATTATATAAGATTGGAAATGCTCAAACAAATCAGGGCGCCTGGTAATTTTTCAGCACCACGCTCTGTGTTGAACTCCTTAAATCAGTGCAGCTATGGCTCAACTAGAATGGCCACTTTATTTGGTCAGGAAATTAGGTACGGCCAACCTTTTACACTTTTTACTGGACCTATCAGAGTGTTTTCTCACGACCCAGTAATAATGAAATGGCGTATTTCACGGTGGTCATAGATATAAGAACTGGAACATTGAGTAAATAAATCTTCTGCGCCATATTTTTGTACAGCACTGCCCTTTTTCCCAGATGACGCAGGGATAACTAATTATCCTGAAGGAACACTACACCTCTAAAGCCACATTTGGAAAGGCATGTTGGCATGCCTAAACAGACAAAGCTCTTTCAAAATCTTGCATTGAACAATGCATGCATCAACAAGCTAACAAAATAGTACAGCTGCTTTAGTGATCAAAGTATTTATATCATGAGAACACGAAGTGCACCGTCTGATATATGTACTTATAACATGAACGAACAAAATACAACACATAAAAGGTAAACAGAAAAAATTCGTGAAATTGTAAATGGTGCAATGGTGGTCAAAATGGCCCCAGAGCACAAAACAAGAACATAAAGAAAAGAGATGATGGGGCTAAATCCGTAGTGAAGTAACAAAATTTCTGCTGTAATGTTTATTCAATATCATTGTTAATATGCTGCAGTGCAAAAGCAATATGCTGCTACAAAGTGTTGCGTTAACTTAGCTACAAATATTTTGTCTGAGCTAGCTGTATGAAGATAAAACACGTGCACTGTTCCACAATTTCGCAAAGACAGCAGTAAGCATTACCAGCTACCTAGGCCGACCTTTCCTTCCCTGAGGCAATGCTTTGTAAGACAGGCACAATTCCTTCATGCTGAAGATTGAAAATAATACTGCAATGAAGTAGATACTCATCTTATAATATTAATAGACTAACACATCCAGAAACAAGTAATCTGCTTTCACTTCGTTTCAAAATAACCAAGTAGAGGAAGCAGCCAGTAAATAAGTATGTCACTGTGAAAATCATAAATTCAAGACTCAAACTGTAATGTAACCGGGAATACAAGCAAAAGGTTCTATGAAAAAGTATGGTGTGATGCCTTTCTTGCAACGTCCATAGCATACTCTTATTCACTGCTCTCTAAAAGGAATGGACAGATCCAGAAGACTGAGATACTCTTAAAAGTCGGGAGAAATGCCCACAGTACAGACGTGTAGTAGCTAAGAAAAAAGGAGGCCCAATGCCAGCCTACCCGACACACTAAAGACCAGTTTATTCAACTTGCACGATGTATTCATAACAAAAGAACATGTGTGTCACCCTGCGGGAGAAAGAACACAAATCAATAACGAAACTGAATACAACATACTCCCCTCCCCTTACATTCAGCTATTAATTGTTAGAATTAGTAAAGAACCACAATCAATGCACACTGTACTTATCTACACATATTTGAAGACTATACACAGCTTCTCACTGCCAACTTGATGGTCTTGCAAAATGTGCCTACTAAAGGGGACCTCCAACACTATTCGAGTCCACATTTTTTACCTGTGGGTTAAATAGAGTGATGATGGAAATATTAATGCAGCGAGAACGGCTGTGACAGAGGCACGCAGTCTGAAGTTATATAGCCTAGAAAATTCAAAAGAAAAAAGAAAGCCTAATCTCAGCCAGATTTCCATGGAGGTCACATGACCACACTTCCAATCGCCACTGGTGATGCAAGGCTCATCAAATAGAATGAGTTGGAAAGTCCCATGTATGGGAAGCTTGCATTGTTGCCTGTTCCATCCAGTGCAGGTGATCACACCATTGTCACAGTAACAAACAAGATGTGCCGCAGCCCGAGAAAAAGGGCGAGGTACATGACAATGCGTTGAGGTGAAAAATATACGCCTTCGAACACCATAACACTCACGAGTGTACAACACCGTACAAACGGAGGCTGCTCAGGAGCGTACACAGGCAAGAAGAAGACTTTCACATAATGACAAACCTTGTGTGTGCATTTTCTATTTATTTATTTATAATACCATCAGGGCCAAATGGCATTGAAGAGGGGAGTGGATACAATACATGAAAAATACAGAATAAAACAGTGCAGTGAATTCAGGTAACAGAACATTTCTCCAGGTTATACAAAGAATAGTAGTTATATCAAAGAAAGAAAAATAAAATAAACAAACAGGAGCAGTGAGTACAGGTAAATAATCTCCTGGTTAGACAATGTTATCTAATGCTTCGTGGAAAGGTTTGCAGTTAGTGATGGTTGCGACACTTGAGGGAAGGTGGTTCCAATCCTGAGATGTACGGGGAATAAACAACTGAAAGAAACACTTAGTGTGGCATGATGCGATTCCTACCTTATTACGATGATCAACGCGGTTTGAAATGTACACAGGCCGGAGTATGAGGTCATTATCAAGTGTTGGATGGTGGAAAATTTTATGAAATAGCGAAAGACGGGCATCGGTAAGCCAATGGAATATGTGATAAGTTATTATCCATTGAGGTTATACTGGCAGTGCGGTTGTAGTTAGAGAGGATTATTTGTACTTGTTAGAGTTAGAGTTATTTTATACTAGTTCAAGAGAGGTGATAAGGTTAGCATGACTGGGATCCCGTATGACAGATGCATATTCAAGTTTGGAGCGTATGAGAGACTTATAAAGTATTAGTTTTAATGCTCGGAGGCCACAGGCCTAAAAGCAGGCAGTGCCGCTACTGTGTTTCCAAGTTGCACAGCTTTTATTTAACGGCACACTCTGTTTGAGTTAGCATAAAAAAGTTACCGCAAACTAAGATTTCTCAAACTCGCAGTCTCGATCTTGCACCACTTCCAACAACAATCAAGAGTGTACCGTATGTGCAAAACGAGGCAGCCCACAAACGTACACAAGGAAGAGAAAGAAGTAAAAGAAGCCTTTCGTATGGTCATCCAAACCATGCAAGGAAAAAGCCAGAGGCAGACTAGCACCCAACGCCTCTATCGTGCTTTGTACTAGTAGTGTTTGCTTATCCTTTGCAACAGCACCTATCTCATGTTTAGTGGAAAAGCACGCAAAAGAAAGCCATATAATAATCCCTTTTTGAATGCTTTGCCTCAATCACGTGTAAGGTTACATTGATCCAATCAAAGACCTGTGCTCTTCTTTACGATTTAAACTCGCAACCGTTATGGCCAGCACCAATATGCGTTGATGCAGTCACCAGCGATTAGTGATTTCATTGCGTGTTTTAAAATATTAAATATATTGATATCGGTGCTTTGATGTATGCAAAAGTTATGCCTGGCAAGCTAGGTCTACGCAAGCCACAAGTAAGAAATAGTGTTTGAATCGTGTTGGAAGGACCTTTGAAAACGTGACGGAGCAAACAAGCAAATAAGTAAGAGTCAGGTTACATCGAGCAGAGTGATTCACATGAATGAGCAAGGTAATTGCAGAAAAAGTAATATACTTTATTTTCCTTCCTGTTGCTCAGCCCAGCACCCACAGGACTGCATAATCCACATCCAAGGTAAGCCAGCCTTTGACATAATGGCATGTGTTCGAAGTCACCCACAGTCACTTAAGAAGTTTTCTTAAAGAATGACGGATGTCCCTGTAAGTAACATTGTGAAAGAAACTCGACAGTTGAGGGATATAAAGACATTTGAAAGCAATTTACGTACACAATAAGGAAATCAATCCAGCCCCATAAAAAAAAGCCTGTGTGCACCTAGCCTTTTAGAGCTTCGTGCATACAAGACAACGGCCCATGTGGGCGGATGAGGGTCTGTTTCGTGTAAAGCATGCATTGCAGTGGTCACAGGAAAAGGGGACGCTCTCCCGTGTGGGTGCGCATGTGGTCGTTGAGGCTCTGTTTAAGCGAAAATGATGCACTGCAGTGGTCACAGGAAAACGGGCGCGTCCCCGTGTGGAGTGCGCATGTGGACGTTGAGGTGATGTTTCTGCAAAAAGGATGCACTGCAGTTGTCACAGCAAAAGGGACGCTCTCCTGTGTGGGTGCGAATGTGCTCTTTGAGATGAGGTGGTCCGAGAGAATGCAGCTGGGCACAGGTGGCACTGGGAAGGGGCGCTCACCCGTGTGTTTGCGAAGGTGTCTTTGCATGTTTCCCTTCTCCTTAGTCACATAGGTGCACTGACAACAGGAATGCAGTTCGCCTTGTACGGACACAAGTGAATGGTACTGCTTTTGGGACGCCGAAGGAGAAGGATCCTGCAAAGCCACAGGGAGCAGAGGAAAGCAATGCATTCATGCATAATACACTGCATAGCATCCGACTGCAGCACCAGGAAAGCAAGAATGGTTATTGCACTGGTAAGTGAAGTGCATTATTGCCTACACAAATAGCATGTTATTGAAGTGGTTACACTGCACTGACCCAGTACATGTTTCGCAAGAATTCTGCTCTACATCGCAGCATATCGTCTGTAAATGGATATCATATGATATGGGCGCTTTCTTTTGTCTGAAACTGATTGATACAATCTGGCAACCCTCACAAAAATGACTGAAAAGTCTCCTTCACAGATTGTGATATTAACTGGCAAAAGGCATCGCAATGCCACTTCCAAATGTGCTACTCAGCCTTTATTAAACATTGCATGTATCAATGGGGTTCGTTTTTTGGATGCGTGGTCTATAATTCCCAGTGATTCACAGACAACCTATGGCAGAATTTGTTAGTTGAAAGCTGAAACAGTGCAGCAAGGAGCTACTGCTAAGAAAGAAAGGATGTGTTAACATGTCCCAGATCAGTTAGCGAAGGTGTGCCTTAATTTATTTTCAATCTTTGCTTTTATAATTAGACAAGTGAATGGTGCATAAATATGAAATTGTTGGCAAAGGTGGATACATGACCAAACTGTACAGCGCATGAGTTTCTTTAAGCTCTACTAACCTTAGTTATGTCAGTTAAAAATCTTACCGTAGTTAAGAATCTGTATCCATATACAGATTCAAATTACGTTATATAATAGGGCAAAATGGAGGGGGTGTGCGTCATATTCTTTTCTACTGCTATAGCTATAAAGGCTCAGTAAAATGGATCAAAACACGATACATTAGACAATGGAGCAATAAGGCAACTAGAAAATAACATTTATTATACCCCTTCAATGTTGTTATATAGACATAGGAATGAAGCAAATGATGGTGCCTACAAACATCGCATAAAAACCACACTTATGTTACATCCTCACAGAACATACATAGAAAAAAACATGTTTCCCGACATGAATACTGGATCTTCGACAAAACAAAAAAATGATTTTAGGCAGTCTGTCGCCTACTAACGTAACAACAGTAAATGAAAAGAAGAAAATTGCAATGTGAAAACATGTGCAGTTCAAAGAACTAAGTTGAAAAATGTGAAATCATATACAATCCAAAGCGTCTCTACACTTGCAGCTCAATAAAAAAAATCCTTCTTTGCATCCAAAAAAATTCAAACTTCGTGCAGCATCTAAAGCACCCTAGTATGGCTGCATCTTCTCTAAACAGAATAATAAAAAAAAATGTAGTGTCACACCTTGATGACATGACAGTGTAATTGGTAAGGATAAATGCAATGCTAAATGACACTGTGAAGCAGCAGCACAAGAGAGCATATCTAAAATGATAAAATGCAACGACCTCTCTTGTTTTCATAGCAACCGTAAATATCTTAAGCAACTCGACATAAGCTAACAAAGAACGAAAACACCCATCATCCCATGATTATTGCAACTGGAAACAGCATACACATTTAAATATTGCTCACGACAGTGTGGTCGCCACAATTCTGGCCACAAATAAATTTACTTAGCTACACAGCAACTCCAAAGTTGTACTTTATGAGCAACAGTAATGATAGTCCGAGGAAAGGAAAGAAAAGCCAAGTTTAACAGACCCTCACTATGTCAAATGATGACCTAGCAGACTATGCACGATACTGTGTGTGTCATCTATAGCTGCATTAGGAGTGAAGATACAGAGTCCAAGTTAACATTACAGTTCTGGCAACAATTAATATGCATTGCCAGGACAAACAAGATATACAGACACCTTAACCCACATCCCAATAAAACTTTTGAGTGATGAAGCAAATGTGCAGAACCTGTGTGAGAATTAATAAATGAGCAAAGATGGATATAAATAAGCAATTCGATAAATAGACAAGAAATGCAGAGCAGGATGCCCTTGATAAGCCTGCTAAGTTCCACATGGCTTCACCCAGAGCAAACAACAAACTTGTACAAGTTCCAGAGCTGACTAGATTTACTTGAATTTTGGCAGAGATCATCATCATCATCATCAGCCTGTCTACGCCCACTGCAGGGCAAAGGCCTCTCCCATGTTCCGCCAATCAACCCGGTCCTGTGCTTTCTGCTGCCACGTAATACCTGCAAACTTCTTAATCTCATCTACCCACCTAATTTTCTGTCTCCCCCTCACGCGTTTGCCATCTCTTGGAATCCAGTCAGTTACCCTTAATGACCACCGGTTATCCTGCCGACGTGCTACGTGCCCGGCCCATATCCATTTCTTCTTCTTGATTTCAACTATGATGTCCTTAACCCCCGTTTGTTCCCTGACCCACTCTGCTCTCTTCCTGTCTCTTAAGGTTACACCTATCATTTTCCTTTCCATCGCTCGCTGCGTCGTCCTCAATTTAAGTTGAACCCTCTTTGTAAGTCTCCAGGTTTCTGCTCCGTAGGTAAGTACCGGTAAGATGCAGCTGTTATATACCTTCCTCTTGAGGGATAGTGGTAGATTACCATTCATGATTTGATAATGCTTGCCGAATGAGCCCCAACCCATCCTTATTCTTCTAGTTATTTCACTCTCATGGTCCGGCTCCGCGGTTAATACCTGTCCTAAGTAGACGTACTCCTTTACAACTTCCAGTGTCTCGCCACCTATCGCAAAGCGATGTTCTCTGCCAAGATTGTTCCACATTACTTTAGTTTTATGCATATTAATTTTCAGACCTACTCTTCTACTTTCCGTATCCAGTTCAGTAATCATGAGCTGCAATTCGTCTCCCGCGTTACTCATCAATGCAATGTCGTCAGCGAATCGTAGGTTACTGAGATACTCTCCATTAACTCTTATCCCTAACTCTTCCCAATCTAGGGCCCTGAAAACCTCCTGTAAACACGCGGTGAATAACATTGGAGAGATTGTGTCTCCCTGCCGTACGCCCTTCTTTATTGGGATGTCACCATACAGCACTTGCAGATGTCACCATACAGCACTTGCATGCGAGAGACTTCGCAATGCACTTCAAAGAGAAAAGAGTGCACACTCCCGCGCACAGCACCCATCCAACCGGAGTCACACATGCAACCCACACAGCCCCACCAGAAAAAGGCTATTTGTAATTGTATTGAATGCGAGCGAGCATGTATCGCTACCTTCATCTGCGAGCTCTCTAGAATTGCCCACTGTGTCGATCAGAAGCCGGCAGCATAAGCACAGTTGCAAATGGGGGCTGGACAGAAATTGTGGTAGCAGTGATGTGGATTTTGCAAGCAAATAAGTGCAGTGGACTCTCGTTAAACAGAACCTGAAGAGACCACTAAAATATTTTCGGTTTAACAGCAGTTCCATTTAATGAGGTGAACAGGGGTGCAGAATTCAAGGACGAAACAAATCATATTGGAGGCATTTGTTTCATTTAAGCAGCAATTCCATTTAAGAGATTTCCACATACTGAGGGTCTACTGTATTTTCCATCGACGAGAAACGAGCCCTTATCAGCTCATTTCTAGAACAACCTTCCTATCCTGAAACAATGCTTTGTAAGATAGGCACATTTCCTTTTACGCTCATTGAAACAAAAAAACTGCAATGAAGTAGATACTTGCGGTAACCCACTGAACGACGCGGCCCAAGCTCTCAAGTGCGCATGTCCGCAATCTTTATCCCCCTTCCCTCTCCCCTTTAGTTTCCTATATATATTCACGAGTGTGAATAAAACCTGCGCTGTTTTTCTGTTGGCATGGTCCGACTGTCTCGTTTACTGCTGGAGCGGCGTGGCCGCCTCCCAACTAACAGTGGCGACGAAAATACCCACCGATACGCGTAAGCCAGGCGCCAGCTGCGAGAACGAGACGAAGACACCCATCAGCCCGTCCGCAGCCATGGCCCTCAAGCTTCCGGATTTTGCAGAGGAGACAGATAAGTGGCAAGCGTATCTCGTTAAGATTGACGCCTGTTTCGAAGCAAACGAAGTTACGGACGACGCGAAGAAAAGGGCCTTGTTGGTGGCAGCGTTAGGATCGAGGACCGTTGAAATCCTTTGTGGCAGAATCGCACCGCGAAAACCAAGCTCGCTGAGCTATGAAGAAGTTGTTTCAACGTTGAACGAGTACTATGATCCGTCCCCTAACGAGATATCTGAAAGCTTCAAGTTCTTTCACAGAAACCAACAAGAAGGGGAGTCCGTGCAGGCGTTTATCGTCGAGATTCGCAAGCTAGCTCATAACTGCAACTTCTCTTCGATGTTGGAGCGAATGCTGAGGGACCGCATCGTGTGTGGAGTGCGCTCGAAAAACCTGCAGAAACAGCTATTAGCCAAAAAGGACTTGACGCTGGCAGAAGCGGAAGCACTTGCTCTAGCAGCCGAAAGCGCAGAGTTAGGGTCGCAACAAATGACCGGGCAAGGTGACACCGTTGGGGTGTTCAACGTGAAGCATAGCAGACAACCCGAAATCAGCAGGAGCGAATGGAGCAGCTTATCGCAGCACTGCAGCTGCTGTGGCAAACAGGGACATCAATCCAGGGAATGCTCATTGCGACGGCGCAGGTGCTACAAATGCGGGCGACAAGGTCACTTGGCGCGAGTATGCACACGGACAGCCACCACCAACAGAACCTTCTCGATAACAGAGTGTTCAGCGGAAAGTGAAGATAACGACTGTAACGCACTACAAATCTGGTCAGTGAAGGGTAATGAAAGCCTGGTTCCGCCCCTACACAAACAGGTTACATGGAACGGAGTGCCACTGAATATGGTAATCGACACAGGTTCACCTGTCTGCGTAGTGCCTAAGGCGATATACGAAGCCCATCGTCATAAGTGGCCACCGCTTTGTAAAGCTGCATTAACTCTGTCATGCTATCTTGGGAAGATACCAGTGCGGGGCGTTGTCAAAATGCAAGCTTCCTACAAGTCTGCAACAGTTGACTGCGATCTCGTTGTGTTAGACTGCGAAGGACCTAGCCTTTGCGGCCGGGACCTGTTACAGATGCTCGAGACACAAGGGGCACCGCTTCTTCACATCGCGTCACTCTCATCGGACGGGAAGCTGGAGAGTCGGACAGCGGCACCCGTGATGCAACAGTACGCAGACCTTTTTGCGGAGGGCCTGGGAACCATCAAGGGACCACCAGCGCGGCTTCATATAAAGGACGGAGCAACCCCAAGGTTCTGTAAGGCAAGAAAAATTCCATTTTCTTTGCTAGACAAAGTGTCCGCCGAGCTAGATCGACTCGTGGCCGAAGGCATTATTACGCCAGTTTCCTATTCAGAATGGGCAACCCCGGTGGTGCCAGTGCTGAAACGTGACGGAACAGTCCGCATCTGTGGCGATTTCAAAGTTACGCTAAACCCAGTATGTGAAATGGAAAGTTATCCGCTACCCGTAGTGGACGACATTTTCGCTACGCTTCGTGGAGGGCAGCAGTTCAGCATCTTAGATCTACGTGATGCCTACAACCAAATTCTTCTAGACGAAGATTCGCGCAAGCTAGCGGTTATAAACACTCACAGGGGCCTCTTTTGTTACAATAGACTACCGTTTGGGATAGCCTCGGCACCAGCGATTTTTCAAAGAACAATTGAGCAGGTGCTGCAAGGCCTCCCAGGGGTCCAAGCGTACTTAGACGACGTCCTGATAGCAGATGCGAACGATAAGCCAACCGCGAACCTTCAAGCAGTCTTGCAGCGGTTCAGGGAATACGGTGTCAAGCTCCGCTCGGACAAGTGCCGAATAGGTGAGGAGTCAGTTACGTATCTAGGACACAGAATTGACGCGGCAGGGTTGCACCCGTCAGAGAAGAACATCGAAGCAATTAAGCTGGCACCAACTCCTCGGAATGTCACAGAGTTGCGGTCTTTTTTGGGCATGCTAACTTTCTACAATAAATTCTTGCCTAATTTGTCCACGCTCCTGAGTCCCTTATACCTTCTGCTGGAAAAGAAATCCAAATGGTCTTGGGATGAGCGCGAAAACGATGCCTTTCGAAAAGCAAAAGCCGTTTTGTGTTCCGCGCCTGTGCTGACTCACTTCGATCCCGCACGAGAGCTATTTCTGGAGTGCGACGCGTCACCCTACGGTGTGGGAGCGGCACTATTCCACCGAATTGAAGGACAGTATCAGCCCCTTGGATTTCGATCCAGGACGCTTACGGCCGCAGAAAAGAATTACTCACAGATTGAACGTGAGGCGTTGGCTCTGGTTTATGGCGTCACGCGATTTCGAGATTATCTGCTGGGCAGACAGTTCACGCTTCTAACCGACCATCAACCATTGCTGGGTCTCCTAAGAGCGGATCGTCAGACGCCGGCTATGGCCGCTGCGCGCATTCAGCGTTGGGCCATCATACTTGGTGCCTACCGTTATCGGTTGCAACATCGACCGGGTAAACTCATGTGCAATGCTGATGCTCTGAGCCGTCTACCCCAACCGTTACAGGAAGAAGCGGACCAGGAGGAAGAAGCTCAAGTCGTTCTGACCCTGGACCAGTGGGATCAGCCGGCCCTGCCATGGAAGGAGCTCCAAGCGCTCGCCGTCGCGGATGAGGTACTTTTCCAGGTACGCAAGTACACCCGGGAAGGTTGGCCGAAAAAACTCGACATGGAAGCTAAAGAAATCGCCGATTTTTACAAAAAGCGGCATGAGCTGTCTGTTAGTGAAGAACTTCTTTACTGGGGCCATCGCTTGGTAGTGCCGACAGCAGCGCGCGGGAAGTTGCTAAGGCTACTGCATGAAGCCCACCAAGGAGTGTCCACCATGAAGGCAAAGGCCAGATCATTATTTTGGTGGCCGGGCGTAGATCAAGACATCGAGCGCATTGCGGCGACATGCCAAAACTGTGTGCAAGCGTTGCCGATGCCTCAGGCAAAAGAACCAGCAAATTGGCCCGAGACGCACGAAAGGTGGTCACGTTTACATGTGGACTATGCGGGACCAATAAAGGGGAAAATGTTACTCATCGTCGTTGACGCGCACACAAAGTGGATTGAGGCGCTTCCCGTGTCACAGGCCAACTCGCATAGCACAGTCGAGGCCCTCAGGACGATATTTAGCCGTTTTGGTATACCGCGCACGGTGGTTTCTGATAACGGGACGCCATTCACTGTACGAGAGTTCGAGCGATTCATGGAGCGCAATGGAATTGCGCATATTCGAACACCTCCCTATCACCCCCAGAGTAATGGACTAGCAGAGAGAGCCGTGCGCACTATCAAAGACGGCTTGAAGAAGATGGGAGGCACTTGCCTCATCACATCACTGGCACGTGTATTGTGCAATTATCGGAACGCACCACACCAGGAGGGTCTTTCGCCCTCAGAGAGGCTATTAGGCTATCGTCTGCGCACAAGAATGGAGATGTCTTTTCCTTCCAGAGTCTATCCTGCCAAAGCTACGAGTGACCCAGGCTGGAATTTCGCACCGGGAGACTACGTGTACGTGCGAAATTACGGCGCCGGCGACAAGTGGTCCCCAGGCACAGTGGAGGCTACGCGTGGCACTCGCCTCCTGGAGGTAAAGACTGTGGATGGGCTTGTCCGCCGCCACGTGGATCAAGTTCGTAAGCGGAGCACAGATGAAACGCCAGCAGCCACACGTACTACGGCGCTCCACACGAGCCAAGAAACCGGTCGTGCGTTTTGGCTACTAAGAGGGAAGAAATGCGGTAACCCACTGAACGACGCGGCCCAAGCTCTCAAGTGCGCATGTCCGCAATCTTTATCCCCCTTCCCTCACCCCTTTAGTTTCCTATATATATTCACGAGTGTGAATAAAACCTGCGCTGTTTTTCTGTTGGCATGGTCCGACTGTCTCGTTTACTGCTGGAGCGGCGTGGCCGCCTCCCAACTAACAATACTCTTCTTTATACTAATATAGAATAGCACATCCAAAAACAAATATCAGTTCTCACTCATTTTAAGACAAACCAATTAGACGCAGCGGTCAATAGATATGGTATGTCACTGCTGAAATCATAAATTAAAGATTCAGACTGTAATGTCATCAGGAAAACAAGCCAAAGGTTTCTATGAAAAGGCTGTCACGATGCATTTCTGGCAATGTTCGTAGCATAACTCTTATTTAGTGCTGTGTAGATGGAATGGACACATCTGCAAGAAAAAGGAGATCTCTGTTAAGCCAGTGCAAATGCTCACGACACACCCAGAAAAATGTTTGCCGGTAATGTCAGCGGCACTTGCAGTTAACAGACTAATTATAATCTATCACACTTTTTTGTAGTCTTGTAACTGCGTAATCACTTTTTCAGTAACTAATTAGAAGTAACTACATACATTGCTGAAGAGACAAGCTCTAGTGAACAATACCAATCGAAGCGCTTGAATTTCGCTGGAACATATACAGTAAAGCATCCATGGTCATATCAGCAGTGACGAGAATGGCTAAGAGCGCCTGGCAGTTCGCTTTGCAGCATAAAAAAGATGGGACTTGTAGCTCTTTACTGTCTTTTTTAGAACTATAGTACAAATTAATATATTGACCAGAATGAATAACTGCTAGTCTGGCATAAGGGCCATGGTGAAATGACAACAGGAGTGCAACAGAATGCTTCGTGAAAAATGGCAAACATTAGGATGTCAAGGCAACACAAAAAGACATCAAACCAATTAGAAAACTGCCATGCAGACAAGACTTGGCATTGTGGTCTTTAGTCACTAGCAGAAAAGTTATCCACATCAGCACAAAAGACTGCTGGTATCCCTACTGAGAATTTGTAGCGCAATGTACTTGCTGTCGGATAAAAATAGTTACACCTCAATATATGGAGTACCAAACTTATTTTAATTTTGATGTTCACAAAATATCACACATCTTAAGCTTGGAATAAGAAATATTTATCCAAGCCAAGTGACCAGATCATTCAGTGTAATGTTAAATCTAATGCCTGATCGAATAAATTAAAGCTATAGATCGCAGGCACTAGAGGTCATATGGTTAAACTACTAAACATGCGGTTTTTCGCTAAGACACCTTTCAAATCACATGCTACATGACAGAGTGGCAACCAGTATGTGGGCGGACAACTGTGGCAGCACGTAAGGCCTTCTCGGTAATCCTGAGAGCAATCTTGAGGGAAAAACCATGTCATCTCATCAAAATGGCAAGTACCTAGCAAGAAATCAACATACGTGAAAAATAGAGTGTTGCCACTTATTTTGGGCACCAGAGAACAGAAAGAAGTTATTCTCGACTCATCGAAGAAAATGACTAACATCTTTACCACATATAAAGATTTTTTCGGTGACTGCACTGCTTGTGCCTGTGGCAATTTTTGAGTCTGAATAGCTGACTTTTCTCAGAGCTCCCAGTACTTACCTGCACTGCCCACTTCATAAAGTCATGCAGGTGCTCTGCAATAAAATCAACATGCAAGACTTCTCTTTAACCAATACATGATAATGACTGCCGCACAACGCGTTGCTCGATTCTTCAGACATAACACAAGTGCAATGTCACGAAACAGAAAACGTGGCAGCCACGAAGAAAAGCTGCCATGACACTGGTTGTTGCTCTGCTTTGACGAAGGCCACACCAGTGGTACAAGTGCATAAGAGTTACCGTACTTTGTAAGCCATACGTAATAACTCTACTAATGCAGGGCCCAGCGAAAATGTGAAATTGACCATATTTATGCACAACAGTGCTGCCAAATCACTGTACTAGATAAGTTAGGTGTGAGTGCACAACTGGATTTCAATATTTTGGGTAGCTGTGGGAAAAGCATGAGACTGACAGCTAATCTTTACATCGTATGGCTCCAACTACTATACCCTGAATCCTTCTGAATCTATTTCCCAGTGTGCTGCCTTGCAGTCCTTTACGTACGAATTGTGAGACTGGGCCACGTCTGTGGAGATAACTTCACAAAATCTTGCGCAGCTCACCTTGCGACTTCATACGAGAGCTTTCACTGAGGCAGATGAACATCTCTCAATCGTAGTGAGTGAGGGCACGTTAAACGGTTGCTTGGGTGTGAAAAGGTTCGTGTACAGTTGTTTGACTTATTGCCTGAGTGCATCTGTAAGTGTGCTGTCATGCTGAAGCAGATGTCTGGAGCAGTGTTGAACATCTTGACCAAGTGTACCTCCCCTAGGATGGCAAAGAACACTGCGGTTCCCGTTTTTCTTAATGCTGGAAAATAACGACACCCACACACTCAACAGCGTGAAATGATACACAGCCTCATGCACCTTGACGAGCAGTACAAAACGAAAGAGTGGAGTACAGCCTCCAGCATTTTTAACGATATCACGCAAGCGTCAACCGCACACAGTATCAGCGCCTGAGAACGGCGATAATCTGCGAGACCGGCAGTACTACTACTACTACTTGCTGCGTGTACTACTGCCGGTCTCACAGATTATCGCCGTTGTGAGGGGCTGATGCTGCGTGCGGTCGAGGCTTGCGCGATATAGTTAAAAATGCTGGAGGCTGTACACACAGTACAAAACAGTGAAGGTTTGTACTCAACTTAAATTTGGCTGTACATGCCATTTGTGTACTGTTCTGGCAGCAAGGTCTGGTACTAAAAGGCAAATACAGTAAAGGAGCATGTCTGTACGTGAGCCAAGTGTTTTTTGTCAGCCCTCCTTTTCAAATCGGATATGTATACAGTTACACCACAACTAGAGTAAATATTTCACACTGCATTTTAATAAAAGAACATTGCATCAAAGGGGACATCCGCAATTAAAGGGCATCGTTTTCCGAAGGCATGTTTTTCTTCCTCAGCCAATTCACAAAGTGTTCGTGGCTATGCTCGACCTTCCGTGATCCTCCACTAGCGCAGCACAGAAATCTGTGGAGGGCATGCTTCGCTGAAGGCAGATAGTTTACTTCTCAAAAACTACAGTAAATTTGAACTTGTAATTTGGCGACGGCAGGTGATCGCTACAGGACCACGAGGAACATGCAGAAACAACCTCCGGATAATAGCGATGTGGCCAAGTTCATGCTGATGATGAGGAGCGCGAAGCACTGAAGTGCGGAAATGCAGGTAATGGGTAAAACCATTTGGCAGTCAGCGCTTGTGTTAGTCATTCTTTCGCTTCCTCAGTGCTCCCTTACCTGTACTTCGTGCTTCGCGCTGCTCGTCTTCACCAGAAACCTGCTCGATGTACATGTACGATATAAATGCAGTCAAGTACAGCACTGCGGGCTTATTGGTACTGCAGGACTTAGACACTGATATAGAGCCAAAAAAGCTCACGGTTACACGTGCTGTGTGGGTGCACGTCTCCCCGATTATTTTGTCCGTGCGCCTTTTTAGCGCCGCAAATTATATTCCAAGTTAGGTTCATGGATTGGTACTGGAATAATGCATTCATTACACACATTCATATGCTTCAACGACATACCTTATTTTTCAATATAACCAGACCAAATTATGCAGGCTCGAAATCAGAAAGTATGGTGCACCAGAATCGAGCGTTCAACGAGCGCACCGTTTTTGACAAGTAGCATGCCCCAGTTCTTTGCATCCACGGCAACGAAAACAAACGGTCGTGCGTTACCTTTGCAGTACGGAAATTATTCACGTAGTACGTCCACCACTGACACCACAACACCGTCGATGCACTTACGTCTTTGTTCGTACGTACGACGCGTCCACGTGCGTTTGACGTATGTACGTACAGCAACTGTCACGACCGCAGGTGCCACTCACTCTTAAAATTATCGCGTCGCAGATTACTTCAGCGACGCATGCACATCTCCAGAACGTACTAACGTGAAAACATAACCAACATAGCGTCATTGAGCGAGTTCGTTAAATGAATGTAGCGCGTCCGCGTACACATGGAGAGTCAGAGGGTGGAGCGCGCCGCCGTCCAATGGCGGCCTCGTGCTGCGTGCCGCGAAATTCAAAACGCTCGACGTACGCGTTGTTTTTCTCGTTTTTTCTTTATTCTGCGTGAAGATACGAGACTAACCCCTGGTGTATTGTGGAGAAGACAGCTTTACGCTGCATGCGGGCAGGATTGCAAATGGCGGGCACCGCGTCATTTTCGCAACAGAAGGACGCAAACTACACCATTTTTTCGCGACTTTTGCGCATTTCTCGCGTCACCGCTTCTCATTTGGAAGCCGTTTTAGATAATTTCTCGTGCGAATTTGAGCTTCATATTTTCAGAAATAAAAGATTATAGTCCAAGGATGACAATACAGCCGAAAAAAAAAAACCCAGATTTTTTTCGGAAAACCGCGACTTTTCGACCCGCGTCTCCCCTTAAAGAAAGGGAGATGAACCCTATGTGCTTACGACATTCAGGGCTTCTTGTCTGCATGACTATGAGACACGTGGCGAATTAAGCTGCGTTTGAGCAAAAAGGATGCATTGCAGTGACCACAGGAAAAGGGACGCTCGCCTGTGTGGGCGCGCACATGTGGTTCACAAAGTTTCTTTTATGCGAAAAAGAAGCACTGCAGATCTCAAAGGAAAAGGGACGCTCTCCTGTGTGGGTGCGAATGTGGTTCACAAGGTTTTTTTTTATGCGAAAAAGATGCACTGCAGATGTCACAGGAAAAGGCACACTCTCCTGTATGGGTGAGAATGTGCCCTGTGAGATCCGAGTTCTGAGAGAATGCAGCTAGACACAGGTGGCACTGGAATGGGCGCTCGCCCGTATGTTTACAAAGGTGTCTTTGCATGTGTCCACTGTTCTTGGTCTCATAGGTGCACTGCCGGCAGGAATGCAATCCACCTTGAAAGAACACGAGTAAATAGTACTGCTGCTGGGATGCCGAAGACAAGGAACCTGCAAAGCCACAGGGAGCAGAGGAAAGCAATGCAATTCATGCATAATACACTTCATAGAATCCGACTGCAGCACCAGGCAAGCAAGAATGGTTATTGCACTGGTAAGTGAAGTGCATTATTGCCTACACAAACAGCATGTCACTGAAGTGGTTACACTGCAGTGACCTAGTACATGTCTCACAGGAGTTCTGCTCTACATCGCAGCATATCGTCCGTAAATGCATGTCTCATGCGATGGACGCTTTGTCTGAGTGGCAAAAGGAATTATAAGGCTACACCCAGATGTGCTGCTGTCTTCATTAACCATCACATGCTTCCTTGGGGTTCAATTTTTTGGTGTGTGGTCGATAATTCCCAGCGATTCACAGACAACCTATGCCAGAATTTGTTATTCAGTTGAAAGCTGAAACAGTGCAGCAAGGAGCTACCGCTAGGAAACAAAGGATGTGTTAACGTCCAATGATTCAGAGGAATAGCTTACCACCTGATGTCGTTTCATCAGATGACTTCGAGAAAGCGTTGCTCGGAGCATCCCAACCATGACACAAGTGCACCTTCTCTACACTTCTAGTGCTTACTATAATGTTTATACTCTGTCTTCATCGAACATCACTTCGGATTGTTGATGCTCAGTATTTGTATTACTTGAAGAGTTTCTATGTGTATAAATTTGTCTGTACGTATGTGTATATTGCTTTTCTTTGCGCTTTAAGACATCATTTCTGCCACTGCTTGTTCTTATATATGGTTTGTTATATTTTTCTTAGATTTGTTGTATCACCAATTTTGTACTCTTGAAATTTGATTATTCCTTTGATTTTTTTCTCTATGTTTGCATACTTGTTTATTGTAAGGTTTCCCACCCGCCTGGTCTTCAGCGACCGCAGTATTTTCTAAATAAATAAAACAAAACATGTCCAGCTCACGTTAGTTAAGATATCCCTTGTATTATTTTTTATTTTTATTAAATTAATTAGACAAGTGAATGATGCAAAAATATGAAATTGTTGGCAGAGGTGGATGTACGCTCAAACTGCAGAGCGCATGAGCTTCTTTAAGCTTCCCTAAGCTTAGTTAAGTCAGTTAAGAACTTTACCTTAGTTAAGAATCTGTATACACATATAAATTCAAATTACGTTATACACAAGGGCAAATTGGGGGAAGGGGGTGTAATATTCTTTTCACTGTTAAGATTATCCACTAGCAACTTATAGCTAAAGGCTCAGTAAAATTATTTAAAACAGATAACATTGGACAATGTAGCAATAAGGCAACTAGAAAACAACATTTATTCTATCACTTCAAGGTTATTGTATATACATAGGAATGAAGCAAATGATGGTGCCTAGAAACGTAGCATAAAAAAACACACTTTTGTCACGTCCTCAAGGAACATACATAGAAAAAAACGTTTCCTGACACGAATACTGGATCTTCGAAGATTAACCAAAAAGTGATTTTAGGCACTCCGTTCCCTACTATGGTAACAACAGTAAATGAATAGAAGAAAAGTGCAACGTGAAAACATGTGCAGTTCAAAGAATTAAGCTGACAAATGTGAAATTATGTACAATCCAAAGAGTCTCTACACTTGCAGCTTAATAAAAAAAATCCTTCTTTGCATCCAGAAAAATTCAAACTCTGTGCAGCCTCTGAAGCACTCTAGGATGTCTGCATCTTCTCTGAACAGCATAATAAAAAAAAAATGCAAAGTCACACCTTGATGACATGCCAGTGGAATTGGTAAGCATAAATGCAATGTTAAATGACATTGTGAAGCAGCAGCACACAACAGCATATCTAAAATGATAAAATGCCAAGTGCCAAGACTTCTCTTGTTTTCATAGCAACCCTAAATATCAGCTATCTTAAGCGTAATATGCAGATTAAGTGCCATTCATTGCTTGTGAATCCTGATAAAATAACTGTTTTACTATGGCAAACTACAAAGTTGTACTTCATGAGAACAATAATGATAGTCCAAGCAAAGGAAAAAAAAGACGAAGTTTAACAGTCCCTCGCTATGTCAAATGACGAGCCAGAAGACTATGCACGGTACTGTGCGTGTCATGTGTAGATGCATCAGGAGTGAAGAGACAGAGTCCAATTTAACATTACAGTCCTGGCAACAACTAATATGCATTGCAAGGACAAACAAGATATACTGATACCTCAATCCACATCCCAATAAACCTTTTGAGTGATGAAGCAAATGCGCAGAATCTGTGTGAGAATTAATAAATGAGCAAAGATGGATATAAATAAGCAATTCGATAAATTCACAAGAAATGCAGAGCAGGATGTCCTTGATAAGCCTGCTAAGTTCCACATGGCTTCATCCAGAGCAAACAACAAACTTGTACATGTTCCAGAGGTGACTAGATTTACTTGAATTTTGGCAGAGATACGTTGATTTAAAGATGTCCCCATACAGCACTTGCATGGGAAAGACTTTGCAATGCACTTCAAAGAGAAAATAGTGCACACTCCCATGGACTCCACTGACAATAGGCCATGACAAAACACAATCTAATTTTGCCAACACTAAAAGAGGACAGTGAGAGTGAAAATGGCTGCAGCTGGGGCTACTGCTGAGTGCTTTGCTGTGGGAGGAATGTCCTCTTATTCAGCGCTCTGTAGAAAAAACGGACACATCCAGAAGACGGAGATCACTGTTAATGTCGGCGGAAATGCTCACAGTACACGTGTAGACGCTGAGAAAATTAGGCCCAATGCCGGCCTGCCTGACATACTAAAGCCCAGTTTATTCAACTTGCACAATGCATTCATAACAAAGAACAGGTGTAGCCCCTGGGAAAGAAAGAACAAATATCAATAACAAAACTGAATACAACATACCCCCCTCCCTCTAAATTTAGCTATTAATTGTTAGTATTAGTAAAGAAACCTCAATGCAAGCACACTGTACTTATTTACACATATTTAAAGACTATACACAGCTTCTCACTGCCAACTTGATGGTCTTGCAAAATGTGCCTACTTAAAGGGGACCTCCAACACTATTCAAGGCCACATTTTATACTTGTGGGCTGCATAGACTGAAGGATGGAAATATTAATGCAGCAAGAATGGCTGTGAGGGGGGCATGTAGTCTGAAGTTATATAGCCTAGAAAATTCAAAAGGAAAAAGAACGCCTAATCTCAGCCTGATTTCTGTGGGTTCACATGACCACATTTCACTCGCAACTGGCGTTGCAATGCTCATCAAGTGGAAAGAGCTTGAAGGTCCCACGTAGGGGAAGCTTGCATTGTTGCCTATTCCATCCAGTACAGCGATCACACCATTGCCACAGTAAAAAACAAGATTGTGCCGCAGCCCGAGAAAAAGGGTAAGGTCAATGACAACGCGTTGAGGTGAAAAATATACAACTTTCGAACACCACAACAAGTGCAGAACACATACAAACGGAGGCTACTCAGGAGGGTACACAGGCAAGAATAAAATTTTTGATAATGACAAACCTTGTGTGTGCATTTTTCTATGCTAGGAGGCCACAGGCTAAAAAGCAGGCAGCGCTGCTATAGTGCTTCCAAGTTGCACAGCTTTTTTTTAATGACACACACTGTTTGCGTCAGCATAAAAAGTACAGCAAACTAAGATTTCTCGAACTTGCACCACTTCCACAACAATCAACAACGTACCATATGTGCAAAACAAGGTAGCTCACGAGCGTACACAAGCAAGAGAAAGAAGCAAAAGAAGCCTTTCGTAGGGTTATCAGACTCGTGCAAGCAAAAAGCCAGAGGCAGAATAGCACACAATGCCTCTATCGTGCTTTGTAGTAGTCTTTTCCTATCTTTGGAACAACAGGTATCTCATGTTTAGTGGAAAAGCATGCAAAAGAAAGTCAGATAATAATCTCTTTTTTGATGTATTGCCTCGATCACTTGTAAGGTTACATTGATCCAATCAAAGACCTGCGCTCTTCTCCATCATTTACACTTCCAACAGTTATAGCCTCCACAATATGCGCTGACGCAGTCACCAGCGATGTAGTGATTTCATTGCGTGCTTAAAATATTAAATATATTGATATTGGCTCTTTGAACTATATAAAAATTATGCCTGGCAACTAGTCTACGCAACACACAAATAAGAAAGAAGTTTTTCAATCGGTTTCGAGGGACCCTTGAGGACTGATGGAGCAAACACAAGCAAATTATTAAGTCAGGTTACACTGAACGGAGTGATTCACATAAATGAGCAAAGTAATCGCAGAAAAAGTAATATACGTTATTTTCCTTCCTGTGCTCAGCCCAGCAGCACAGGACTGTATAATCCACATCCAATCTAAGCCAGCCTCTGACATAATGGCATGTGTTTGACGTCACCCACAGTCACTTAAGAAATTTTCTTAAAGAATGACGGATGCCCTGAAAGCGACATTGTGAAAGAAACTCGGCAGTTGAGCAATATAAAGACATTCGAAAGCAATTTACGTACACAATAAGGAAATGAATCTAGCCCCATAAAAAAAGCCTGTGTGCTCCTAGCCTTTAGAGCTTCTTGCATGCAAGACAACGGCCCATGTGGCGGGTGAGGCTCTTTTCATGTGAAAAGGATGCATTGCAGTGGTCACAGGAAAAGGGACGCTCTCCTGTGTGGGTGCGTATGTGGTCGTTGAGGTGATGTTTCTGCGAAAAGGATGCACTGCAGTGGTCACAGGTAAAGGGGCGCTCCCCCATGTGGGTGCGCATGTGTTGCACAAGGGTACTTTTACCCGAAAAGGATGCACTGCAGTGGTCACAGGTAAAGGGGCGCTCCCCCGTGTGGGTGCGCATGTGGTAGTCAAGGTGATGTTTCCGCGAAAAGGATGCACTGCAGTTGTCACAGGAAAAGGGACGCTCTCCTGTGTGGGTGCGCATGTGCTTCACGAGGTTCTCTTGATGTGAAAAAGATGCACTGCAGTTTTCACAGGAAAAGGGACGCTCTCCTGTGTGGGTGCGAATGTGACTAACAAGGTGCGCCTTCTGTGCAAATGACACATTGCAGTGGTTACAGGAAAAGGGACGTTCTCTTGTGTGGGTGCGAATGTGCTCTTTGAGATGAATGTTCTGAGAGAATCCAGCGGGGCACAGGTGGCACTGGAAGGGGCGCTCGCCCGTGTGTTTGCGAAGGTGTCTTTTCATGCGGCTCCTGACCATGGTGACATAGGTGCACTGACGACAGGAATGCAGTCCACCTTGAAAGGACACGAGTGAATCGTACTGCTCCTGGGATGCCGAAGACAAGGAACCTGCAAAGCCACAGGGAGCAGAGGAAAGCAATGCAATTCATGCATAATACACTGCATAAAATCCAACTGCAGCACCAGGCAAGCAAGAATGGCTATTGCACTGGTAAGTGAAGTGCATTATTGCCTACACAAACAGCATGTTATTGAAGTGGTTACACTGGACTGACCCAGTACGTCTCGCAAGAGTTCTGCTCTACATCACAGAATATCGTCTGTAAATAGATATCTTATGCAATGGACGCTTTCTTTTGTCTGAAAATAATTGATACAATCTAGCAACCCTCACAAAAATGACTCAACTAAGACTGAAAAGTCTCCTTCGCAAATTGTCATATTAAGTGGCAAAAGGCATTGCAATTCCACTTCCAAATGTGCTACTCAGTCTTTATTAAACATTGCATGCTTCCATGGGGTTCATTCTTTGGGTGCGTGGTCTACAATTCCCAGTGATTCACAGACAACCTACGCCAGAATTTTTTAATCAGTTGAAAGCTAAAACAGTGCAGCAAGGAGCTACTGCTAAGAAAGAAAGGATGTGTTAACATGTCCCAGATCAGTTAGCCAAGGTGTGCCTTAATTTATTTTCAATCTTTGCTTTTATAATTAGACAAGTGAATGGTGCATAAACATGAAATTGTTGGCAAAGGTGGATATATGACCAAACTACAGCGCATGAGCTTCTTTAAGCTTTGCTAACCTTAGTTAAGTAAGTTAAAAATCTTACCGTAGTTAAGAATCTGTATCCACATACAGATTCAAATTACGTTATACACAAGGGCACAATGGAGGGGGTGTGCGTAATATTCTTTTTGACTGTTATAGCTGAAGGCTCAGTAAAATGGATTAAAACAGGATGCATTAGACAATGGAGCACTAAGGCAACTAGAAAATAACATTTATTATATCCCTTCAATGTTGTTATATAGACATAGGAATGAAGCAAATGATGGTGCCTACAAACGTCACATAAAACCACACTTTCGTTACATCCTCACAGAACATACATACAAAAAGACATGTTTGCCGACATGAATACTGGATCTTCCAGAAAACAAAAAAATGATTTGAGGCAGTCTGTCGTCTACTAAGGTAACAACAGTAAATGAAAAGAAGAAAACTGCAATGTGAAAACATGTGTAGTTCAAAGAACTAAGTTGAAAAATGTGAAACCATGGACAATCCATGTACAATCTGCTTGCAGCTAAATAAAAATATCCTCCTTTGCATCCAAAAAAATTCAAACTTCATGCAGCATCTAAAGCACCCTAGTATGACTGCATCTTCTCTAAACAGCATAAGAAAAAAAATGCAATGTCACACCTTGATGACATGACAGTGTAATTGGTAAGGATAAATGCAATGCTAAATGACACTGTGAACTGAATGACACTGTGACACTGTGACACAAGAGCATATCTAAAATGATAAAATGCCACGACCTCTCTTGTTTTCATAGCAACATTAAATATCAGATATTTTAAGCAACTCGACATAAGCTAACAAGCAACGAAAACGCCCATCATCCCATGATTATTGCATGTGAAAACAGCATACACATTTAAATATTGCTCATGACAGTGTGGTCACCACAATTCTGGCCACACACAAAGTTGCTTAGCTACACAGCAACTCCAAAGTTGTACTTTATGAGCAACAGTAATGATAGTCTGAGGAAAGGAAAGAAAAACCAAGTTTAACAGACCCTCACTATGTCAAATGACGAGCTAGAAGTCTATGCACGGTACTGTGTGTGTCATGTATAGATGCATCAGGAGTGAAGACACAGAGTACAAGTTAACATTACAGTCCTGGCAACAACTAATATGCATTGCCAGGACAAACAAGATATACTAATACCTTAACCCACATCCCAATAAAACTTTTGAGTGATGAAGCAAATGCGCAGAATCTGTGTGAGAATTAATAAATGAGCAAAGATGAATATAAATAAGCAATTCGATAAATAGACAAGAAATGCAGAGCAGGATGTCCTTGATAAGCTTGCTCTAAGTTCCACATGGCTTCATCCAGAGCAAACAACAAACTTGTACAAGTTCCAGAGCTGACTAGATTTACTTGAATTTTGGCAGAGATACGTTGATTTAAAGATGTCCTCATACAGCACTTGCATGGGACAGACTTCGCAATGCACTTCAAAGAGAAAATAGTTCACACTCCCATGGACTCCACTGACAAAACACAATCTAATTTTGCCAACACTGAAAGAGAGGACGGTGAGAGTGAACATGGCTGCAATTGCGGCTACTGCTGATTGGTATGCTGTGGAAAGAATGTCCATTGCAGCATGCTTTCAGAGCAGGATGTGCCACGCAGGCTGTAGAAACTCTGGATGCGGCTTCGGTTCTGGTCCTGACCACAACTTCCACTGCAACTGAGCAAGCAGGGTGTGGACAACTTATGGGGACGCACTGGCAATGTTTGAAGCTGATGACCTGTTCGAAAGGGTTTAAGAGCTTGCAAAGGCACTGTCAGAACCTGCGTAAAAAAAGTCCAGCTAAGAGCGTTTTATACGTGCCAAAACTTACTGCACTAGCACCAAGTCAAAGTGGCAGAAAAAGCACAAGTAGCCTATTCCTACAGCTGCCTGACTTTTCATTTCTACAGTGTACAAATAGATGTCATTAGAACACACTTAGTCCTGGAAAAGAAACAAAAGCATTGCCTTCAAATAATAGTGTAGAACGATTTGAAATTTGCAGGAGAAATTGCGTACATTTTAATATTCAATATATAGGGTGTCCCAAACATTGCGCAGCACGATTTAAAAAAACAGGAACGTAGTTATGCTAAGCACGCCTAGTGCATATTGTTCCCAGTATACTGTAGTAGCCACTACTAATTTTTTCGTTAATGATGTTTAGGTAATTAGTCCTAATTTTGTTTCTAACTCGATAAATACTTACCTAATCATTATAATGGCTCCCACCTTTTGAGGGTGGGAGCGTAGTCACGTATTATTTTTTATATTTCGCGTGCTTTATCAGCAAGAGAAAATGAGCACGTAATTAGTACGTCGCTGAAAATAGTGCAGTTAGATGTCATTCGAGCATGCCTACATATGCCTCATTGACATCTTAATGATATGAGGCATATCATTAAAATGTCAATGCATGAATATGCATTCATACCTCAAGGTTTCCTGGTGGAAATTACAGAAGGGTAGGGAAATGAAAACTACGCTTCTTTACCATATTATATGGCGATTTGCGATGGATGTCCTAATTGCGCACAATGCTTTGCATTCATTCTCGCAATAAGACAATTTAACGGTTGGCTGTGGAGCTGGTTTGACAAACAAAGTGTCAGAGTAGTTAGAGGCGATAAACCTGCAAGCAGTTTTAGGTAAATTCAAGCATACTATAATAAAGTCAGCTTGATGAAGGGGGGTGCAAAAATAGAGTGTTCTATACTGAGAGCACGTGGCAATCTGCTCTTTTGCATTGTGCTCCGTCAGTGTCATAGATCGTATGCCACAAAAACCTTCCTCTTGTTACTCAATTAGAAGATTCTTGGTTGTCAAGACAATCAGTTAATTACCAGAGGCATCCAATATTGAAATAGACTTATAGTTGCTGAAGACTTCATAGAAGCTTTATGTGCACATTTTAGAGTGTTAAGAATCTGAAGATGTTCTACATATGATGGAATACAAGGGAAACAAAAGAAGGGCAGTGGATCAAGGTGCAAGTTTCTTTCATAGACAACATCCACTGAAGACAAGAAAAGCATAAGGTTCATTATTTGCAATTGATAATTGAAGTATGACATAAATGCACACAAATTAACATGCACAAAAAAAG
Source organism: Rhipicephalus sanguineus (assembly GCF_013339695.2). Taxonomy (NCBI): domain Eukaryota; kingdom Metazoa; phylum Arthropoda; class Arachnida; order Ixodida; family Ixodidae; genus Rhipicephalus; species Rhipicephalus sanguineus. Next base: position 61,926,809 of record NC_051185.1, read on the forward strand.
TGCTACTGCATTATCTCAATATGTACGACATCTCTTGTGTAATTAAAAAATTGCGGGTTCGGTCCCCACCGGCCGCGTCTTTTTTTCCATGCACATATTTTTGTTTCTTTTCATGCCATATTTCAAAATAACTATGCTTCAATTAAATACTAGAAACAATGCTCTCTCTGCTTTCCATGGCTTCATTAGGTAATGTCTACTACCATCATGGTCTGACTACTCACACAGGCATGAGTGCTTATTAGTCATAGTGAGGCTTATAAATTGAAATGAAATGTGCATTTTAGGAGAACCCATACATCTACAATGATTTATTTTTAAAAGTTCATTATTCGACTGTCTTGCATTGTTCAGTCAAAACTGTCCAAAACTGTCCATGTTCAAAACTGTCTTGCATTGTTCAGTCATATTGAATCTATCGGCAGGAAAGCCATAACTTATATCACTTTTTCAAAGCGAAGCTTGCTACGAGTTGCAGATTTATAGAAGAGTTGAGATTTTTTTATTTATAAGTTTATTAGTACAACCTACATCGCCCAAGTGGGCATTATTGTAGGGGGGGTAAAAAAAAAAATCACGCCATTGTACAGTCCAAAAAAGTCAAGCACATTCGCGCAGCAGTGCATGCGCATTCACGAAAAGCACACATCTTGTAGTGACCAACGAAAAGCATCAGCGGGAAGATCGACAACACACGCATCCAACTCATTCTATTCACAAACAGTGAAAGGAAAAAACGAATGAGCGAAGACACCGGTACGACAGCTGATCTCACGGATTTTTTTCGAGTGATCGTTTCTATGTGACACGTAGTATGGGCTCATCATGTACAAACTTTTGTTAATGCGAATTTCATCACAAAAGATGGAATGAAAAAACTTTAATCGCAAGAATTTTCTGTGCTGCTCAAGAAGTTTCCATCTTAAATTACTTTTAATGCAGGTAATACTGGAGTTAAAGTTGTAACTGCCACTGACAAAGCGTGCAGCGCGGTTTTGCATGCGTTCAAGTTTATAGATTAGAGTTTGACCATGAGGATCCCACACTGGACAGGCATATTCAAGGATGGGTCGAACATTTGTAACATAAAAAGCTTCTTTCAAGCTTTTTGGGGCAGACTTGAAGTTGCGTTTAATAAAATTTAACACACCGTTGGCTTTGCCAGTTATGTAACCTATATGCTTGTTCCAAGATAATTCGGCAGACAAGTGTACACCAAGGTATTTAAAATGTTCAACACGGTCAAGTAGTGCTCCTGACAAACTGTACGAAGAGTAATATGGCTTGCGTTTCCTAGTAAAGCTAAGGAAACAACACTTATTTACATTCAAACGCATCTTCCATTTTATAAATAACACAATCATCTGAGTACAGCCTCACGTTTGATGTTATCGTCTCTGACAAATCGTTAATATCGACCAGAAAGAGTAAGGACCCAACACTGAACCCTGTGGCACCCCGGAAGTTACATCGACATACGCAGAAGAAGAACCATTTACTCGGACGTGTTTACTCATACAGATCAGGGCCAGTTGGTTCAAAACACTGCTGGATAGTGGTGCTTGCGTATGCCTCTTCCTCGTGCCCGTTCCTTTGCTGGCTTTCATCAAGTGCAGATTTATGTGGCGGCAGTGGCGGCGGTGGCAATGGTGTTGTACGCAAAAAACCTGGCGTCAGTGAGTACAGAAATGCGGCCTTCGAAGGTCCACCAGTCGCATGCGTATTGGTATCAGCCGTTTGTATGCACTCTATAGTGGGCTTGTTGGCGATCAGCCATTTTTGCAATATGGCCTTCGAATCTTTTATTGAGGTCACTTGTCATTCCACATTGCCACATTTCATTGCTGCCTGGATACGAACGCTTTACCGTCGTTTCCTGAATTGAAGCGTTGCGCTGCTAAGCACATGGATGAAGGTCCAATTCCTGGCATGGAGGAAGGAAACAATTAGTAGGGAGCATTGTGCAATGCGACAGAATGAAAAATACTAGGTCAGGACCTAATTTTGACCATAACTATTCATCGTACCTCATGATGTACAATGTGAAACAAGAGGCCTAAGAAGACAACGTCATCCAGTCACGAACATATTTTAGACCAAGCCACATAGCCACACACTGCATATCCAAGGATTCACACTATGCTACCGCACAATTTAAGAATGCTCATAGACAGTGGGAATCAGGTTTCATAAAAAAAAACTCTACTGCATGAGAGAGCTGGATGCCCCACAATAAACACGTGGATGTCACATGCAATGAATATAAATATTTACAAGTAACCATCGCCGATCATCTCACATGGTCCAGTCACATCATTTAAAACTGCACATCCGCCTCATGAACACTTGGGTTTCTTCACCACAAATTAGATATCGCCCCTACTCGTCTAAAAATACTAACATATAACACCCTCGTGAGGATTCAACTAGAAGAAGAATGCATAGTGCATTATATAGTATGCTGTCACAAATGAAAAAGAAAATGTAGAATACTTATACTACTGCAACATACGTATCTATATGTATGAAACGTATATCAAAATCAAATTGATGAAATTGAAAATGGCGCAACATTTGATGGTTGAAGAGAATACAGCCACATTTACATGTATTCAACAAACATTACTTTGTCATTAGTGGCCCTGCTAGAAGAAAATAAATTATTTGGTTGATGTAAATACTGAGATTGTGCTGACTGAATGCGCAGCACAATAACACAGGCAGAAATGATTACAAGGAACAATGCAAAATGAAGCAATGAAAGATAACCACTGTAATGTCATTTCAAGTTCATTGTTAATTTTGTGCGATGCAAAAGCAGAAATTCCACTACAGAGTTTTTCAGGAACTGATCGACAAAACAGTTTCTCTCAGCACAACTTCCATGAAGAACTGCCCTGTTAAACAGACATGTAAAGACATTGTAAAGAGTATGCATCACCAAGTACATAGCTTGCACAAATCCTGCGTAAAAACAGGCACAATTTTTTTTCTGCCGATGAGTGAACGTTCAACACTGCAATGAAAGTTCATTTTTCTTTCCTATTCTGCAAGACTAACATGGCAAAAAGTAGATATGTAGTTTCACTCATTCCAAAATAACCAGTCCAAGGCAGCAGTCACTAAACATGGTAATACTATTGTCACAATCTTAAATTCATAACCACTTCAGCTGCAACTGTTGCTATCGCATGCATTGCATTGGCCTTCCGGCAAAACTGACTTTTACTTCTTGCTTTTATGCAGCAAAGTATGATAAAGAAGAAATGATTGCACAGGGGTTAGAAATGCACCTACTGATGAGCAATAATTACTTTAGCAATATATATGAGATGCCATGTATAAGCAATGCACATTAATAGAGGTTAAACTAGAGCCTAGTGCTTATGACGATTATGGTACGAAAAAATGCCTATAGTTGCACTCAACGTGAAAGCTGTATTAAGCATGGAGCAGAGATTCACCTGTCTTTAAGCGACGCTCGCGTTCACGGGCAAGTTCGTGCTGGCGTTCCAAACATGCAACCTGCTCATGGCAGAAATGGAACCTTCATTGGCGGGAAAGGAAACCATTTGTGATGCAGTGGTGCCATCTTCCCTCATGCTTACCCTCACTTCCTTTCTCCGACCAATGATATACTGCACTATACATAGCTATGCTAAACTCTGCCTTTCCCCTCCTCATTTTCGTCCTCTTCACCTTCACTTTTCCTCATCCCTTTTCCACACCCACTTGTTATACCGTACCACCCCCTTGTATACTATACATGGCTATGCTATGGTATGCCCTCCCCTCCTGCTTACATCGTTACCCTTTTTATACTGCACGGCTATGCTATGGTCTACTCTGCCCCTCCTCATCGCCCTCTTTTTATACCGTACTGCACACAACTATGCTATGCTTTACCCTCCGCTCCTCCTTTACTTCATCTTCACCCTCACTCCCGCTCGCTATACTGTAGCACATATGGCTGTGCATGCGTTATTCTCCCTTTACTCCTTACTGTCCTCACCCTTACTTTCTTTTCCACCTGAGTGCTACGCATATTATACACGGTTATGATATACCTCACCCTCACGTCTCCTATTCACCCTCAATTCTATTTCACGCCCCCTTGCTACGCTGTACTATATACGGCTATGCCATGATTTACCCTCCCACCATCCTTTCCCTCCTCCCCACCCTCATTTCTCTATCCTGCCCCCTCGCTATACATGGCTATGCTATACGTGGTTCTGTCTGCATTACACAAAACGATATGAGACGACGACAATAGCATACAATGACTGCATACCACAGCCCGCACCCCTAAAGTTCTCTGCACTTAAAGAAAGAATGCTCTTGAAAACTTGCACTGTGAACAATGATGTTCTCTCTCGATGCACAGGACACCTGTTTTATAATGCTCTAGTATTACTGCAAGCTATCCCACCACCAAGAAATGGGAAGGATAACTGCATGCAATACTACTAAGCCCAGACACAACCATGCGCATGATGCCAACATACAATAATGCCAAGGAAAAGCACAGCGAGTGTTTGTAGTTTTTAAGTGATGTGCCGATAGTATCAGATAAAGAGAAAATGAATTCAAGTAGACAACACAACTCGCCACCGACAGGAGCCAGACAAACAGCGTTCATATTATGCGCATGCAATGCTCTGCCAACCAATCTAAGGTGGCCACATCCACATGTGGCTGTCATGAATGGTTTTTACAAAAGCCTTGATAAAGCTGGGCAGTTTTACGTATGCAGTGCTAAACTGTTTAAATGCCATACTTGGCCCACATAGTGGCTGGTGAATTTTTGTGGCACCAGTGAGCACTGGGTCATTGCCTGGTGGTCAAATGCCTACACAATGCTGTCATTTTCATTCTGCACCATAACGAGCCAACACAGTGTCCCCAGTGTTTAGTGATGGCTCAGGTGACTGCACGGCTGGTATATGGGCCAATTACCACACTTCAGTTGCTGAGCACTGCTTACAATGCACCTTTGATCTTTCTTCAATATAAGAGGCTCCGTATGCTTGCAGAATACGCTGATGTGCATTTGATTGAAGCATCACAGTGGGAAAGAAAACAGGCGTTTCGAGAGTGAAGAGTTCTTCATTTAAAACTGCTGCAATGTCTTAGGTTCTGTTTGTAGGCAATCGTTCTCTTGCCAAGTAAACTCTCAGTTAGAAAAAAGAAAGAGCAATCAGCACTGGTAACAGACAGGGTGAAGCGGGCATTGTCACTTGCCTAGGATCAAATAAACTGAACATACCACAACCTACAATACTAAGAAGATTTCCACTAGACGAACACGCCACTAGAAGTTATGAGCTCGAGCCAATTTTTGCAAGAACGAAAACTTCCATACACAGTTTTTTTTCCGAGGACTGTTTCTGACTGGAAAAGTCTCCCTGAGGCCATCTTCCAGTCCCCTAGCTTTGTCAAATCTCTAGAAAAGCTTTTATTGAGTGAATTATGTATATGTACAACATTTCTGTTTTATTCGTTAAATTTTTTGCTCTAGCACTGCTGTGCTACGTTATATTGGCATCCATTGTACTGCCCCTTCAGCATGGGCCATAAATGTTGGTCCGCAGTGTCATGACATAAATAAATGTCAAGCTCATGGTGCTTAAACACCTCCCCACGTCAGTCCTACTCCCCCCCCCCACAGTCCGCATTTTTGTCGTGCGGTCATATGTCTCCGATGAAAACAGTATAACCTAGTAATCACCAAGTCAGCACTAGAAATCATTATAGAATTCTTTTTTTCATGCTTGAACAGGCATTTTAGCACAAACATGGCGAACCCGGCTCCCTGTCGTACTGCACCCATCCAACCAGAGTCACACATGCAACCCACACAGCCCCACCAGAAAAAGGCTATTTGTAATTTTATTGAAGGTGAGCGAGCATGTATCGCTACCTTCATCTGCGAGCTCTATAGAATTGCCCACTGTGTCGATCAGAAGCCGGCAGCATGAGCACAGTTGCAAATGGGGGCTGGACAGAAATTGTGGTAGCAGTGATGTGGATTTTGCAAGCAAATAAGTGCAGTGGACTCTTGTTAAACAGAACCTGAAGAGACCACTAAAATATTTTCTGTTTAACAGCAGTTCCATTTAATGAGGTGAAATGGGGGGCAGAATTCAAGGACGAAACAAATCATATTGGAGGCATCTTGTTTAATTTTAGCAGCGATTCCATTTAAGAGATTTACATTTACTGAGGCTCTACTGTATTTTCCATCGAAGAGAGATGAACCCTTCTCGGCTCATTTCTAGAGCAAACTTCCTATCCTGAAACAATGCTTTGTAAGACAGGCACATTTCCTTTTACGTTGATTGAAACTTAAAAACTGCAATGAAGTAGATACTCTTCTTTATACTATTATAGAATAGCACATCCAAAAAACAAATATCAGTTCTCACTAATTTTAAGACAAACCAATTAGACGCAGTGGTCAATAGATATGGTATGTCACTGTTGAAATCATAAATTAAAGATTCAGACTGTAATGTAATCAGGAAAACAAGCCAAAGGTTTCTATGAAAAGGCTGGCACGAGGCATTTCTGGCAACGTTCGCAGCATAACTCTTATTTAGTGCTGTGTAGATCGAATGGACACATCTGGAACAAAAAGGAGATCGCTGTTAAGCCAGTGCAAATGCTCACAACACACCCAGAAAAATGTTTGCCGTTAATGTCAGCAACACTTGCAGTTAACAGACTAATTATAATCTATCACACTTTTTTGTAGTCTTGTAACTGCGTAATCACTTTTTCAGTAACTAATTACAAGTAACTACATACATTGCTGAAGAGACAAGCTCCAGTGAACAATACCAATCGAAGCACTTGAATTTCGCAGGAACATATACAGCAAAGCATCTATGGTCATATCAGCAGTGACGAGAATGGCTAAGAGCACCTGGCAGTTCGCTTCGCAGCATAAAAAAGTTGGAACTTGTAGCTCTTTACTGTCTTTTTTAAAACTATAGCACAAATTGAAATACTGACCAGAATGAATAACTGCTAGTCTGGCATAAGAGCCATGGTGAAATGACAACAGGAGTGAAACAGAATGTTTCATGAAAAATGGCAAACGTTAAGATGTCCAGGCAACACAAAAAGACATCAAACCAATTAGAAAACTGCCATGCAGACAAGACTTGGCATTGTGGTCTTTAGTCACTAGCAGAAAAGTTATCCACGTCAGCACAAAAGACTGCTGGTGTCCCTACTGAGAATTTGTAGCGCAATGTACTTGCTGTCGGATAAAAATAGTTACACCTCAATATATGGAGTACCAAACTTATTTTAATTTTGATGTTCACAAAATATCACACATCTTAAGCTTGGAATAAGAAATATTTATCCAAGCCAAGTGACCAGATCATTCAGTGTAATGTTAAATCTAATGCCTGATCGAATAAATTAAAGCTATAGATCGCAGGCACTAGAGGTCATATGGTTAAACTACTAAACATGCGGTTTTTCGCTAAGACACCCTTCAAATCACATGCGACATGACAGAGTGGCAACCAGTATGTGGGCGGACAACTGTGGCAGCACGTAAGGCCTTCTCGGTTATCCTGCGAACAATCTTGAGGGAAAAAAGGATGTCATCTCACCAAAAAGGCTAGTACCTAGCAAGCAATCACCATACGTGAGAAATAGAGTGTTTCCACTTATTTTGACCACCAGAGAATAGAAAGAAGTTATCCTCGACACATCGAAGAAAATGACTAACATCTTTACCACATATAAAGATGTTTTCAGTGACTGCACTGCTTGTGCCTGCGGCAATTTTTGGGTCTGAATAGCTGACTTTTCTCAGAGCTCCCAGCACTTACCTGCACTGCCCATTTCATAAAGTCATGCAGGCGCTCTGCAATAAAATCAACATGCAAGACTTCTGTTTAACCAATACATGATAATGACTGCCGCACAAGGCGTTGCTCGATTCTTCAGACATAACACAAGTGCAATGTCACGAAACAGAAAACGTGGCAGCCACGAAGAAAAGCTGCCATGACACTGGTTGTTGCTCTGCTTTGATGAAGGCCACGCCAGTGGTACAAGTGCATAAGAGTTACCGTACTTTGTAAGCCATAAGTAATAACTCTACTAATGCAGGGCCCAGCGAAAATGTGAAATTGTCCACATATTTATGCACAACAGTGCTGGCAAATCACTGTACTACATACGTTAGGTGTGAGTGCACACTGGATTTCATTATTGTGGGTAGCTGTGGGAAAAGCATGAGACTGACAGCTAATCTTTACATGGTATGGCTCCAACTACTATACCCTGAATCCTTCTGAATCTATTTCCCAGTGTACTACTGCCTTGCAGTCCTTTACGTACGAGTTCTCAGACTGGGCCACATCTGCGGAGATAACTTCAGAAAATCTTGCACAGCTCACCTTGCGACTTCATACCAGAGCTTTCACTGAAGCAGATGAACATCTGTCAATTGTAATGAGTAAGGGCATGTTAAACGGTTGCTTAGGTGTGAAAAGGGTCGCGTATAGTTGTTCGACTTATTGCCACAGTGCATCTGTAAGTGTGCTGTCATGCTGAAGCAGCTGTCTGGAGCAGTGTTGAACATCTTGACCAAGTGTACCTCCCCTAGGATGGCAGAGAACGCTGTGGTTCCAGTTTTTCTTAATGCTGGAAAATAACCACACCCACACTCTCGACAGCGTGAAATGCTACACAGCCTCGTGCACCTTGACGAGCAGTACAAAACGAAACAGTGGAGTACAGCCTCCAGCATTTTTAACCATACCGCGCAAGCGTCGACCGCACGCAGTCTCAGCGCCTTAGAGCGGCGATAATCTGCGAGACTGGCAGTAGTACTACTACTACTTGCTGCATGTACTACTGCCGGTCTCACAGATTATCGCCGTTGTAAGGGCCTGATACTGCATGCGGTCAACGCTTGCGCGATATAGTTAAAAATGCTGGAGGCTGTACAAACCAGGGTGTCGGAACGAAATGTTTTTCGTTTCGGTTTTAGTTTCGTTCCACCGCAAAAAGTTCCGTTCCGTTTCTGTTCCGAAACGAAAAAAAAAATGTTCTGTAACGGTTCGTAACGGTTTTTTTAATGCAAAAACTTGAACTTAAGGTAATCATAAAGAACATTGGATTTGTGATATAGTTACTTGCCCTCCTCTTAATTAAGAAAGTGGGAAAGGGGTAAAACAAGTTCTTTCCAGGTTCTTCAGAGGAGTGGAAGAAACTACCACGCATTCCTACCAACTAGCACACACCAGTACTATACCCTTCAAAGTCATACTATTTATTGTCTCAAAAGTCAATTATAACTTTTTTTAGCGGGCTCAATGCTTTGTGTCAAGGCAGTGAGCACGATCTCAAAAGCAGCACGTCATTGAGTGCACTCTCTGTGCGAGACCGCTGATCTGATAAAAAGCTCTCCAGGCCTGCGCGGAACACGCAGCACAGTCACAGCGTAAGATGGAATAGCGGCCTTTCTAGACCCCGTTCTATGTTCTCTTGGAGAAACTACTACAGGTACACATGCAAGGTACCCACAACACCATAAATCATCATAGTTTTTCTGTAGTAGCGAAGAACCCACTATGCCATTTTTCCTCATTCTTCGGTGAATCGTGGTACCTGCTACACATCTGTGAGACATTATGTTCACTTTGTGCTGTGGCTAATGACGATGAAGAATTATGGCTGAGCCCTCTGTAACGGGTTGAAAGCATTCAACGACTGACTCCTTGAGCGATTCGCATTGCGTGAAGCCAAGTCGCTATTTTACTCTTCTGCCACGCTATATAACATATGTTAACACGATTCCTTGGCCGACATGACGCCTGTATTGAGTATTTTTGCGGAGAAGTTACAAGCATCAGCGTGACACTGTGGTGGAATACTCGACTGCCACGCACCAGGCGCGGGTTAAAATCCCATCCGATCCTAGAAATTTGTTTCTCATTTCATTTTTTTTCTTATTTTACGCGACAGCGGTTACGGACACCGGCGGCGGCAGCGGCGGACATCTATGGCGCCAAAGTCAGCTATTGTGATCTCATAACAGCTTTCGCTATAACAAACTTCAGCGCCGAGAATGCCCTTGCCACGCTGGCCTGCGTGACAGGCAAGCAAAAGTCGACTTGCGTTATTATAAATATCTCTGCTTGCCACTGTTTTCGTTTTTCGCACAACTGAACATATCTTTGTTTTGGAATTCCTGCCTGAGGTACACGCATAATTGCTCACGTTGCATGACCTCAGTTGTTCCGGATTGCCCAGTTTTCGCGTGAACCGAAAAACGATTTTAAAAATTTCCGTTTCACTCCGGAACGAAATAATAGATAAAGTTTCGGTTACGTTTTCGTTCCGGTCAAAAATATAGTTTTTCGTTTTCGTTCCGTTCCGACACCCTGGTACAAACAGTACAAAACAGTGAAGGTTTGTACTCAACTTAAATTTGGCTGAACATGCCATTTGTGTACTGTTCTGGCAGCAAGGTCAGATACTAAAAGGCAAATACAGTAAAGGAGCATGTCTGTACAGTACGATCCACTCTTAGAGGGAACGCGCGAGCGCGCGGCCGGCGGTCCACGGAGCGCTAACTGCTGGCGAGATTTGGAAACGCGGAGCATGCGCGTAGAACCACAAGGGCGGTTCATGTCCCGCGTCGTCTGCTACTTCTTCGCCCCAGCGCTCGGCGCGCGCTGGCGAAATTCTATATTTGTACGGTTGGAACGACAAGCATGCTATTATCTCTGCATCGGGCATAAATTTCTTTGTCTGTTATAACAAGCGGCTGGCTGGTGCGAGCAGCATGTTGAAAGCTTACGACTAACTTATCGGTGAGCACTTACAAGAATAGACTGTTGGGCTAGTTGGTGATTCACTGTGAGGGAAACTGCGCAAAAAAAAAAAAACAACGTCGACTAAAGAAGAACAGAACAGCACAAGTGCATGGGCTTGTGCTGTTATGTTTTCCCTTTGTTGACGTTTTTTTCTTTTGCGCAGTTTCCCTCATAATGAGCACTTATGTTAGGTTACGCAAGTGACAGGCTTCGTTATCACTTTCGCACAATTCCACAGCTGGGGGTCCCAAATTCGAAATTCGGCCGCTGGGGCCGCGAATCGCATCACATCAAAACTGGCGAGAAACCAGAGCAACAAAACAAACCACACCTTCTTTTCTGCCTGCTTATTAGCCGGCGACGCGCAGGTATAGTGGCGGCTACATGAATCGCACCGCTGAAAAACGGAAGCGCTGTCCAGCGCTCGCCAAGGACAGGGGCGGAAAGTAGCAGACGAAGAGCGGCAAACGCCGCCCTTACGTCTTCATGCGCGTGCTCCTCGTTTACAAATCTCGCCGCCAGTTTGCGCCACGCGGGCCGCCGGCCACGCGATCGCGTGTTCCAGTGGACCGCACTGTACATGAGCGAAGTGTTTTTATGGTGTCAGCCCTCCCTTTCAAATCGGATATGTATACGGTTACACCACAACTAGGGTAAATAATTCACACTGCAATTTAATAAAAGAACATTGTATCAAAGGGGACACCCGCAATTAAAGGGCACCGTTTTCCGAAGCCATATGTTTTTCTTCCTCAGCCAATTCACAAAGTGGTCGTGGTTAAGCTCCACCTTCCGTGATCCTCCACTAGCGCAGCACAGACCTGCGCAGCACAGAAATCTGTGGAGGGCATGCTTCGCCGAAGGCAGATAGTTGACTTCTCAAAAACTACAGTAAAACAATGCGAACTTGTAATTTTGCGACGGCAGGTGATCGCTACACGATCACGACGATCATGCAGAAACAACCTCCGGATAAGAATAGCGATGCGGGCAAGTTCATGCTGATGATGAGGAACGCGAAGCACTGAAGTGCGGAAATGCAGGACTTCGATACTGCAGGACTTAGATGCTGATATAGCGCCAAAAAAAGCACACTGTCACACGTGATATGTAGGTGCACGTTATTTTGTACGCGCGCCTTTTTAGCGTCGCAAATTATATTCCAAGTTAGGTTCATGTGTTGGTACTGGAATAACACATTCATATGCTTCAACGACATACCCGATTTTTCAATATAACCAGACCAGATTATGCAGGCTCGAAACCAAAAAGTTTGGTGCACCAGAATCGAGCATTCAAGGAGCGCACAGTTTTTGACAAGTAGCATGTCCCAGTTCTTTGCATCCACGGCAAAGAAAACAAACGGTCGTGCGTTACCTTCGCAGTACGGAAATTATTCACGTAGTACGTCCACCACTGACACCACAACACCGTCGATGCACTTACGTCTTTGTCCGTACGTACGACCATTGGTACGAAGCGTCCATTGCGTGCGTTTGACATACGGCAACTGTCACGACCGCGGTTGCCACTCAAGCTTAAAATTATCGCGTCGCAGATTAGTCCAGCGACGCATGCACATCTTCGGAATGTACTAACGTCGAAACATAACGAACATAATGTCATTGAGCGAGCTCGTAAATGAAAGTGGCGCGTCCGCGTACACATGGAGACCGCGCGCTTTCTGCGCCGTCTGGTGAGAAAAATGGCACCAGTGAACTTTCGGTTTCACATTCGTTTGGTTTCATATTGGAAATCAGTCAGCTGGGACCTGCAGCTCCTTCCATATAAGTGGTTTCCAAATGGTCCCTCTGGTGGGTATGACCAGTGCCTCCTTTTATATATAGGAGGCACTGGCGCGTATGACACGGCACTGCACCACAGATGTTCTCTGACTGTACCAGCGAGGCACACTGAGAGTGCTTGCAAGTTCGCAGCTATTTGTTTGAAAATCATCACAGAAAACGAGTGCATGGCGTGCAAAACTTGTGCCAATCGAACATCATGCATCAGCGAATGCTCCTGGCTGTAGCTCACCCAGTTGGTCAGAGCTTTAAATAAGATAATAAGAAATGAGAAACCAGCTGTCGTAAATATGATACAGAATAAAGCGATTTGCAGGTAGGCGACAAATGATGGTGCCGTGATCGCGCGAAACACGACACATAAAGGCGGCAAAATAGTCGCCGATGACGTCTGACGAGGTTACTGCTATCGCCCCGCCACGGTGGTCTAGTGGTTATGGCGCTCGACTGCTGACCCGAAGGTGGGATCGAATCCCGGCCGCGGCGGCTGCATTTTCGGTGGAGGCGAAAATGTTTGAGGCCCGTGTACTTAGATTTAGGTGCACGTTAAAGAACCCCAGGTGGTCGAAATTTCCGGAGTCCTACACTATACGGCGTCGCGTCTCTCATAATCATATCTTGGTTTTGGGACGTTAAACCCCAGATATTATTATTGAGGTTACTGCTATCAGCAATTTGGCTTTGCCACGGATGCTCGTTTTTTGTGATCAGGATTTACCCACAAAATGTGTTATCAGCCCTCAGCGCCCCACCGGAAACTTCTCGATTGTATTAGATTTCTGATAAGATTGCATTAGTTACACGTTTATTCTAGAGCTAAGGCGAGTACCAGTCATAACACTGGAGTGCTCCACCATAAATGTATAAAAGATTACGCGTTCCGCCGACGACGAGATTATCGACGAATGACGTCCGCGCTCGCCCTTTTATCATTCTAGAGCGAGCCAGGAAAAGTATTCGCAATGCCCATAGAATGTCGCGCCGCCAAGCGAAATTCAGGAGCATCCTCTCGAGGAGGATTAGTAGACGACAAAATGGCAGCACAACGCATTCGCTCCCTCGTTCGGCAGTGCTAGCCTCAGTGTTAACGCGTTGGCAAGAAAGGAACACTACGACTTTGCATGTTCCCTGCATCAGTGAACAAACCGGGCCCTCCATGACACGAGAAATCTGATTTCTTCTTGCGAGACGCGAAGTTTTCGTGAAAATACGTGGCTACTTGCGCTTTCAATGCTAGCCCAGAGCTTACACGTACTATCAGCTTTGCGAGGCTTTCTGTAACCACGTAGGTTAGTTAAATGTTATCGTCTGACATATTCAGTTGAAGCTCACCCTGTTTTTCTCGATGTTTGCATAACTGTTTATTGTAAGGTTTCCCAGCTGCCTGGTCTTCAGTGACTGCAGTATTTTCTAAATAAATAAAATAAACATGTCCAGCTCACGTTATTTAAGATATCGCTTGTTTTATTTTATTTTTACTTTAATAATTAGACAAGTCATTGATGCAAAAATATGAAATTGTTGGCAGAGGTGAATATATGACCAAAGTGCAGAGCGCGTGAGCTCCTTTAAGCTTCCTTAAGCTTAGTTAAGTCAGTTAAGAACCTTACCTTAGTTAAGAATCTGTATACACATACAAATTCAAATTACGTTATACACAAGGGCAAAATGGGGGGTGTCATATTCTTTTCACTGTTAGAGCTTATCCACTAGCAACTAGGGGTGTGCGAATATTCGAGTTTTGAATTCGAATCGAATAACACCTGATCGAATAATTTGATTCGACTTTCGAATAGCTAGTATTCGAAGTTTCGAATAATTCGACATGATGAATATCTAGAACGCGAAAAAGGGCAACGGTGCAACTTGGTTATGGTGAGGTGGCTAAAATAACGCTAACGTCGTTACAGTAGGCCTTTTATCAAAAATTTCACCGATATGCTGGTTCAAAGCGAGCGCATGTTTATTTTAAAGGAAATTTATGCCATTTCCGCAAGCAAAAGGAACAGCCGTGAGAACTGTCAAACCCTTCTCAACTGCGCTTCCAAAACGAAGGCATGGACTTCTTGCATCGTTCGGTCGCGTATGCAGCAAGCACCGTAAAACGTCCCTACTTTGGCTCGCGAAACCCTCTTTGAATGGCTTTACATGTGAAGATTTGTTCACGCTGTGTAGTCGCCACTGCCACACCAAAAACTCCCATCGTTCCGGCGCACCGTTAAAACGCTGCTGTGAACGCGCACCCGAAAACTTTAGGGCCCGGAGCACTCATGACGGTGAAGCACAACACTACTGTTGTCCTTTCTTTCAATTTTCAATAAAATCCTTTGTACTCGATAGCCACTACTCGGCACTATTCGATTCGAATTCGATTCGAGATGAAATTTCACTATTCGCACACCCCTACTAGCAACTTATAGCTAAAGGCTCAGTAAAATGAATTAAAACACATAACATTCGACAATATAGCAATAAGGCAACTAGAAAACAACATTTATTCTATCACTTCAATGTTATTTATAGACATAGAAATGAAGCAAATGATGGTGCATAGAAACGTAGCATCAAAAACCACACTTTTGTCACATCCTCAAGGAACATACATAGAAAAAACATGTTTGCTAAAATGAATACTGGATAAAGTGATTTTAGGCACTCTGTTTCCTACTATGGTAACAACAGTAAATGAATAGAAGAAAAGTGCAATGTCAAAACGTGCAGTTCGAAGAATTAGGTTGACAAATGTGAAATTATGTACAATCCAGCTTAATAAAAAAAATCCTTCTTTGCATCCAGAAAAATTCAAAGTCTGTGCAACCTCTAAAGCACTCTAGGATGACTGCATCTTATCTGAACAGCATAATAAAAAAAATGCAACGTCACACCTTGATGAGATGCCAGTGGAATTGGTAAGCATAAATGCAATGTTCATTGACATTGTGAAGCTGCAACACACAACAGCATATCTAAAATGATAAAATGCCAAGACTTCTCTTGTTTTCATAGCAACCCTAAATATCAGCTATCTTAAGCAACTCGACATAGGTGAACAAACAGCGAAAACACCCATCATCCCATGATTATTGCAAGTCGAAACAGCAGACACATTTAAATATTGCTCACGACAGTGTGGTCACCACAATTCTGGCCACACACAAAGTTGCTTAGCTACACGGCAACTCCAAAGGTGTACTTTATGAGCAACAATAATGACAGTCTGAGCAAAGGAAAAAAAAGCCAAGTTTAACAGACCCTCACTATGTCAAATGATGAGCTAGAAGACTATGCACGGTACAGTGTGTATCATGCATGGCTGCATTAGGATTGAAGACACAGAGTACAACTTAACATTACAGTCCTGGCAACAACTAATATGCATTGCAAGGACAAACAAGATATACTGATACCTTAACCCACATCCTAATAAAACTTTTCAGTGATGAAGCAAATGTGCAGATTCTGTGTGAGAATTAATAAATGAGCAAAGATGGATGTCCTTGTTAAGCCTGCTAAGTACCACATGGCTTCACCCAGAGCAAATAACAAACTTGTACGAGTTCCAGAGCCAACTAGATTTACTTGAATTTTGGAAGAGATACGTTGATTTAAGGATGTCCCCATACAGAACTTGCATGGGAGAGACTTCGCAATGTACTTCAAAGAGAAAATATTGCACGCTCCCATGGACTCCACTGACGGTAAGCCATAACAAAACACAATCTAATTTTGCCAACACTGAAAGAGGACAGTGAGAGTGAAAATGGCTGCAATTGGGGCTACTGCTAATTGCTTTGCTGTCGGAGGAATGCCCTCTTATTCACTGCTCTGTGGAACGGACGGACACATCCAGAAGGAGATCACTCTTAATGTCAGCGGATATGGCCACAGTACACACGTGTAGAAGCTAAGAAAAAGGAGGCCCAATGCCAGCCTACCCGACACACTAAAAACCAGTTTATTCAACTTGCACAATGTATTCAAAACAAAGAACACATGTGCCCCCTGAGGGAGAAAGAACACAAATCAATAACGAAACTGAATACAACATACTTCCCTTCCCTTATATTTAGCCATTAATTCTTAATACCAGTACAAAAACCACAATGTATTCACACTGCACTTATTTACACATATTTAAAGACTATACACAGCTTCTCACTGGCAACTTGATGGTCTTGCAAAGCATCCCTACTTAAAGGGGACCTCCCACACTATTCAAGGCCACATTTTTTACTTGTGGGTAAATAGACTGAAGGATGGAAATATTAATGCAGCAAGAACGGCTGTGACAGGGGCGCAGAGTCCGAAGTTATATAGACTAGAAAATTCAAAGGAAAAAGAAAGCCTAATCTCAGCCGATTTCAGTGGGGTCACATGACCACATTTCCCTCGCCACTGGCGTTGCAAGGCTCATCAAGTGGAAAGAGCTTGAATGTCCCACGTCGGGGAAGCTTGCATTGTTGCCTGTTCCATCCAATGCAGTGATCACACCATAACCCCAGTAACAAACAAGATTGTGCCGCAGCCCGAGAAAAAGGGTGAGGTCAATGACAACGCGTTGAGGTGAAAAATATACACCTTTCGAACACCATAACACTAACAAGCGCAGAACACATAAAAACGGTGGCTGTTTAGGAGGGTACACAGGCAAAGAGAAAAACTTTCACACAATGACAACATTTGTGTGTGCATTTTTCTATGCTCGGAGGCCACAGGCTAAAAAGCAGGCAGCGCTGTTATTGTGTTTCCAAGTTGCACAGCTTTTTTTTTTAACGACACACTTTGTTTGCATTAGCATAAAAAGTACAGCAAACTAAGATTTCTCGAACTCGCAGTCTCGAACTTGCACCACCTCAACAACAATCGAGAGCGTACCATATGTGCAAAACGAGGTAGCTCACGAACGTACACAAGCAAGAGGAAGAAGCAAAAGAAGCCTTTAGTATGGTCATCCTACTCGTGCAAGGAAAAAGCCAGAGGAAGAATAGCACCCAACGCCTCTGTCGTGCTTTGTGGTAGTGTTTTTTTATCTTTTGCAATAGCAGCTGTCTCGTGTTTAGTTGAAAAGCACACAAAAGAAAGCCAGATAATAATCTCTTTTTTGATGCATTGCCTCGATCACTTGTAAGGTTACACTGATCCAATCAAAGACCTGCGCTCTTCTCCATCATTTACACTTCAAATAGTTATGGCCTATGCGTTGATGCGGTCACCAGCGATGTAGTGATTTCACTGCGTGTTTGAAGTATTAAATATACTGATATCAGTGCTTTGAACTATGCAAAAATTATGCCTGGCAACAAGTCTACGCATTCCATGAATAAGAAATAAGTTTTTCAATCACATTGGAGAGACCCTTGAAGACTGATGGAGCAAACACAAGCAAACAAATAAGATTAAGGTTACATTGAGCAGAGTGATTCCCATGAATGAGCAAAGTAATCGCGGAAAAAGTAACATACTTTATTTTCCTTCCTGTGCTCAGCCCAGCAGCCCAGGACTGTATAATCCACATCCAAGGTAAGCCAGCCTTTGACATAATGGCATGTGTTTGAAGTCACCCACAGTCACTTAAGAAATTTTCTTAAAGAATGACGGATGTCCCTGTAAGCAACATTGTAAAAGAAACTCGATAGTTGAGCAATATAAAGACATTCGAGAGCAATTTAGGTACACAATAAGGAAATGAATCCAGCCCCATAAAAAAAGCCTGTGTGCACCTAGCCTTTAGAGCTTCGTGCATGCAAGACAACGGCCCATGTGGCGGATGAGGGTCTGTTTTCGTGTAAAGCATGCATTGCAGTGGTCACAGGAAAAGGGACGCTCTCCCGTGTGGGTGCGCATGTGGTCGTTGAGGCTCTGTTTAAGCGAAAATGATGCACTGCAGTGGTCACAGGAAAACGGGCGCTCCCCCGTGTGGGTGCGCATGTGCTTCACGAGGTTCTTTTGACATGAAAAAGATGCACTGCAGGTGTCACACGAAAAGGGACGCTCTCCTGTGTGGGTGCGAATGTGCCCTGTGAGATCCGAGTTCTGAGAGAATGCAGCTGGACACAGGTGGCACTGGAAGGGGCGCTCGCCCGTATGTTTACAAAGGTGTCTTTGCATGTGTCCACTCTTCTTGGTCACATAGGTGCACTGCCAGCAGGAATGCAGTCCAACTTGAAAAGACACGAGTGAATGGTACTGCTGCTGGGATGACGAAGACAAGGAACCTGCAAAGCCACAGGGAGCAGAGGAAAGCAATGCAAATCAGGTGTAATACACTACATAGAATCCGACTGCAGCACCAGGCAAGCAAGAATGGTTATTGCACTGTTAAGTGAAGTGCATTATTGCCTACACAAACAGCATGTCATTGAAGTGGTTACAGTGCAGTGACCCAGTACATGTCTCGCAAGAGTTCTGCTCTGCATCGCAGCATATCGTCTGTAAATGGATATCTCATGCGATGGATGCTTTGTCTCAGTGGCAAAATGAGTTATATAAGGCTACTCCCAAATGTGCTGCTCAGTCTTCATTAACCATCGCATGCTTCCATGGGGTTCATTTTTTCGGTGAGTGGTCTATAATTCCCAGCGATTCACGGACAACCTACGCCAGAATTTGTTATTCAGTTGAAAGCTGAAACAGTGCAGCAAGGAGCTACTGCTAGGAAACGAAGGATGTGTTAACGTCCCTGGACAATGATTCAAAGGAATAGCTTACTGCCTGATGTCGTTTCATCAGATGACTTCGAGAAAGCGTTGCTCGGAGCATCCCAACCATGACATAAGTGCACCTTCTCTGCACTTCTAGTGCTTACTATAATGTTTATACTCTGTCTTCATGAAATATCACTTCTTCGGATTGTTGATGCTCAGTATTTGTATTACTTGAAGTATTTCTATGTGTATAAATTTGTCTATACGTATGTGTATATTGCTTTTCTTTGCGCTTTAAGACATCATTTCTGCCACTGCTTGTTCTTATATATGGTTTGTTATATTTGTTGCATCATCCATTTTGTATTCTTGAAATTTTATTATTATTCCTTTGATTTTTTTCTCGATGTTTGCATACTTGTTTATTGAAAGGTTCCCCACCTGCCTGGTCTTCAGTGACTGCAGAATTTGGTAAATAAATAAAATAAACATGTCTAGCTCACGTTAGTTAAGATGTTGCTGGCTTTATTTTATTTTTACTTTAATAATTAGACAAGTGAATGATGCAAAAATATGATATTGTTGGCAGAGGTGAATATATGACCAAAGTGCAGAGCGCGTGAGCTCCTTTAAGCTTCCCTAAGCTTAGTTAAGTCAGTTAAGAACCTTACCTTAGTTAAGAATCTGTATACACATAGACATTCAAATTACGCTATACACAAGGGCAAAATGGGGGGTGTCATATTCTTTTCACTGTTAGAGCTTATCCACTAGCAACTAGGGGTGTGCGAATATTTGAGTTTCGAATTCGAATCGAATAATACCTGATCGAATAATTCGATTCGACTTTCGAATAGCTAGTATTCGAAGTTTAGAATAATTTGACATGACGAATATCTAAAACGCGAAAAAGGCCAACGGTGCAACTTGGTTATGGTGGGGTGGCTAAAAGTAACGCTAACGTCGTTACAGTAGGCCTTTCATCAAAACTCTCACCGATATGCTGGTTCAAAGCGAGCGCATGTTTATATTAAAGGAGATTTATGCCATTTCCGCAAGCAAAAGGAACAGCCGTGAGAACTGTCAAACCCTTCTCAACTGCGCTTCCAAAACGAAGGCATGGACTTCTTGAGTCGTTCGGTCGCGTATGCAGCAAGCACCGTAAAACGTCCCTACTTTTGCTCGCGAAACCCTCTTTGAATGGCTTTACATGTGAAGATTTGTTCACGCTGTGTAGTCACCACTGCCGCACCAAGAACTCCCATCAATCCGGCGCACAGTTAAAACGTTGCTGTGAATGCGCACCCGAAAACTTTTGGCCCCGGAGCACACATGACGATGAAGCACAACACTACCGTTGTAATTTCTTTCAATTCTTAATAAAATCCTTTGTACTCGATATTCGACATTTTCAGCCACTCCTCGGCACTATTTTATTCGAATTCGATTCGAGATGAAATTTCACTATTCGCACACCCCTACTAGCAACTTATAGCTAAAGGCTCAGTAAAATGGATTAAAACACATAACATTCGACAATATAGCAATAAGGCAACTAGAAAACAACATTTATTCTATCACTTCAATGTTATCATAAAGACATAAGAATGAAGCAAATGATGGTGCATAGAAACGTAGCATCAAAAACCACACTTTTGTCACATCCTCAAGGAACATACATAGAAAAAACATGTTTGCTAAAATGAACACTGGATAAATAAAGTGATTTTAGGCGCACCGTTTCCTACTATGGTAACAACAGTAAATGAATAGAAGAAAAGTGCAATGTCAAAACGTGCAGTTCAAAGAATTAGGTTGCCATATGTGATATTATGTACAATCCAAAGGGTCTCTACACTTGCAGCTTAATAAAAAAAAATCCTTCTTTGCATCCAGAAAAATTCAAACTCTGTGCAGCCTCTAAAGCACTATAGGATGACTGCATCTTCTCTGAACAGCATAATAAAAAAAATGCAACGTCACACCTTGATGAGATGCCAGTGGAATTGGTAAGCATAAATGCAATGTTCATTGACATTGTGAAGCTGCAACACACAACAGCATATCTAAAATGATAAAATGCCAAGACTTCTCTTGTTTTCATAGCAACCCTAAATATCAGCTATCTTAAGCAACTCAACATAGGTGAACAAACAGCGAAAACACCCATCATCCCATGATTATTGCAAGTCGAAACAGCAGACACATTTAAATATTGCTCACGACAGTGTGGTCACCACAATTCTGGCCACACACAAAGTTGCTTAGCTACACGGCAACTCCAAAGGTGTACTTTATGAGCAACAATAATGACAGTCTGAGCAAAGGAAAAAAAAGCCAAGTTTAACAGACCCTCACTATGTCAAATGATGAGCTAGAAGACTATGCACGGTACAGTGTGTATCATGCATGGCTGCATTAGGAGTGAAGACACAGAGTACAAGTTAACATTACAGTCCTGGCAACAACTAATATGCATTGCAAGGACAAACAAGATATACTGATACCTTAACCCACATCCCAATAAAACTTTTGAGTGATGAAGCAAATGTGCAGATTCTGTGTGAGAATTAATAAATGAGCAAAGATGGATGTCCTTGTTAAGCCTGCTAAGTACCACATGGCTTCACCCAGAGCAAATAACAAACTTGTACGAGTTCCAGAGCCAACTAGATTTACTTGAATTTTGGCAGAGATACGTTGATTTAAGGATGTCCCCATACAGCACTTGCATGGGAGAGACTTCGCAATGCACTTCAAAGAGAAAATATTGCATGCTCCCATGGACTCCACTGACGGTAAGCTATGACAAAACACAATCTAATTTTGCCAACACTGAAAGAGGACAGTGAGAGTGAAAATGGCTGCAATTGGGGCTACTGCTAATTGCTTTACTGTCGGAGGCATGCCCTCTTATTGAGTGCTTTGTAGAAGGAAGGGACACATCCAGAGGACAGAGATCACTGTTAATGTCAGCGGAAATGCTCAAAGTACACACGTGTAGAAGCTAAGAAAAAGGAGGCCCAATGGCAGCCTGCCCGACATACTAAAGACCAGTTTATTCAACTTGCACAATGTATTCATAACAAAAAAAAGGTGTAGCCCCTGGGAAAGAAACAAGAAATATCAATAACGAAACTGAATACAACATACTCCCCTCCCTCTAAATTTAGCTATTAATTGTTAGTATTAGTAAAGAAACCACAATGCATGCACACAGTACTTATTTACACATATTTAAAGACTATACACAGCTTCTCACTGCCAACTTGATGGTCTTGCAAAATGTGCCTACTTAAAGGGGACCTCCAACACTATTCAAGGCCACATTTTATACTTGTGGGTTGCATAGACTGAAGGATGGAAATATTAATGCAGCGAGAACGGCTGTGACAGGGGCGTGCAGTCTGAAGTTATATAGCCTAGAAAATTCAAAAGGAAAAAGAACGCCTAATCTCAGCCTGATTTCTGTGGGTTCACACGACCACATTTCACTCGCAACTGGCGTTGCAATGCTCATCAAGTGGAAAGAGCTTGAAGGTCCCACGTAGGGGAAGCTTGCATTGTTGCCTGTTCCATCCAGTGCAGTGATCACACCATTACCACAGAAACAAACAAGATTGTGCCGCAGCCCAAGAAAAAGGGCGAGGTCAATGACAACGCGTTGACGTGAAAAATATGCACCTTTTGAACACCATAACATTACGAGTGCACAACACGTACAAAGGGAGGCTGCTCAGGAGGGTACAAAGACCAGAAGAAAAACTTTCACATAACGTCAAACCTTGTGTGTGCATTTTTCTATGCTCGGAGGCCACAGGCTAAAAAGCAGGCAGTGCTGTTATTGTGTTTCCAAGTTGCACAGCTTTTTTTAACGACACACTCTGTTTGCGTTAGCATAAAAAGTACAGCAAACTAAGATTTCTCGAACTTGCACCACTTCAACAACAATCAAGAGTTTACCATATGTGCAAAACGAGGTAGCTCGCAAACGTACACAAGCAAGAGAAAGAAGCAAAAGAAGCCTTTCGTAGGGTCATCCGACTCGTGCAAGGAAAAAGCCAGAGGCAGAATAGCATCCAACGCCTCTATCGTACTTTGTAGTAGTGTTTTCTTATCTTTTGCAACAGCAGCTATCTCTTTTAGTTGAAAAGCACACAAAAGAAAGCCAGATAATAATCTCTTTTTTTGATGCATTTCCTCGATCACTTGTAAGGTTACATTGATCCAATGAAAGACCTGCGCTCTTCTTCATCATTTACACTTCCAACAGTTATAGCCTGCACAATATGCGTTGATGCGGTCACCAGCAATGTAGTGATTTCACTGCTTGTTTAAAATGTTAAATCTATTGATATCGGTGCTTTCAACTATGGAAAAATTATGCCTGGCAACTAGTCTACGCAACCCACAAAAAGAAATAAGTTTTTCAATCGTGTTGGAGGGACCATTGAGGACTGATGGAGCAAACACAAGCAAATAAATAAGATTCAGGTTACACTGAGCAGAGTGATCCACACGAATGAGCAAAGTAATCACGGAAAAAGCAATATACTTTATTTTCCTTCCTGTGCTCAGCCCAGTAGCACAGGACTGCGTAATCCACATCCAAGGTGAGCCAGCCTTTGACATAACGCCATGTGTTCGAAGCCACTCACAGTCACTTAAGAAATTTTCTTAAAGAATGACGGATGCCCCTGTAAGCAACATTGTGAAAGAAACTCGATAGATGAGGGATATAAAGACATTCGAAAGCAATTTACGTACACAATAAGAAAATCAATCCAGCCCCATAAAAAAAGCCTGTGTGCTCCTAGCCTTTAGAGCTTCTTGCGAGCTAGACAATGACCCATGTGGCGGGTGAGGCTGTTTTCATGCGTAATGGATGCACTGCAGTGGACACAGGAAAAGGGGCATTCCCCCGTGTGGGTGCGCATGTGGTCGTTGAGGTGATGTTTCCGCGAAAAGGATGCACTGCAGTTGTCACAGGAAAAGGGGCGCTCCCCCGTGTGGGTGCGCATGTGGTCGTTGAGGCTCCGTTTATGCGAAAAGGATGCACTGCAGTTTCCACAGGAAAAGGGACGCTCTCCTGTGTGGGTGCGAATGTGCCTTGTGAGGTTAGAGTTCTGAGAGAATGCAGCTGGACACAGGTGGCACTGGAAGGGACGCTCGCCCGTATGTTTACAAAGGTGTCTTTGCATGTTTCCCTTCTCCTTAGTCACATAGGTGCACTGACAACAGGAATGCAGTTCGCCTTGTACGGACACAAGTGAATGGTACTGCTCCTGGGATGCCGAAGACAAGGAACCTGCAAAGCCACAGGGAGCAGAGGAAAGCAATGCAATTCATGCATAATACACTACATAGAATCCAACTGCAGCACCAGGCAAGCAAGAATGGTTATTGCACTGGTAAGTGAAGTGCATTATTGCGTACACAAACAGCATGTTATTGAAGTGGTTACACTGCAATGACCCGGTACATGCCTCACAGGAGTTCTGCTCTACATCGCAGCACATCGTCTGTAAATGGATATCATATGCAATGGACGCTTTTTTTTGTCTGAAAATTATTGATACCATCTAGCAACCCTCACAAAAATGACTTAACTAAGACTGCAAAGTCTCCTTCGCAAATTGTCATATTAAGTGGCAAAAGGCATTGCAATGCCACTTCCAAATGTGCTACTCAGTCTTTATTAAACATTGCATGCTTCCATGGGGTTCATTTTTTGGGTGCGTGGTCTATAATTCCCAGTGATTCACAGACAACCTACACCAGAATTTGTCAATCACTTGAAAGCTGAAACAGTGCAGCAAGGAGCTACTGCTAAGACATAAAGAATGTGTTAACATGTCCCAGATCAGTTAGCCAAGGTGTGCCTTAATTTATTTTCAATCTTTGCTTTAATAATTAGACAAGTAATTGGTGCATAAACATGAAATTGTTGGCAAAGGTGGATATATGACCAAACTGTACAGCACATTATCTTCTTTAAGCTTTGCTAACCTTAGTTAAGTCAGTTAAAAATCTTACCGTAGTTAAGAATCTGTATCCACATACAGATTCAAATTACGTTATATACAAGGGCAAAATGGAGGGTGTGTGTGTCATATTTTTTTTATTGTTATAGCTAAAGGCTCAGTAAAATGGATTAAAACACGATGCATTAGACAATGGAGCAATAAGGCAACTAGAAAATAACATTTATTATATCCCTTCGATGTTGTTATATAGACATAGAAGTGAAGCAAATGATGGTGCCTACAAACGTCGCATAAAAACCACACTTTCGTTACATCCTCACAGACCATACATAGAAAAAAACATGTTTGCCGACATGAATACTGGATCTTCCAGAAAACAAAAAAATGATTTTATTCAGTCTGTCCCCTACTAAGGTAACAACAGTCATTTAAAAGAAGAAAATTGCAATGTGAAAACATGTGCAGTTCAAAGAACTAAGTTGAAAAATGTGATATCATGGACAATCCATGTACAATCCACTTGCAGCTCAATAAAAAAAAATCCTCCTTGGCATCCAAAAAAATTCAAACTTCGTGCAGCATCTAAAGCACCCTAGTATGATTGCATCTTCTCTAAACAGCATAATAAAAAATATGCAAAGTCACACCTTGATGACATGACAGTGTAACTGGTAAGCATAAATGCAATGCTAAATGACACTGTGAAGCAGCAGCACAAAAGAGCCATATCTAAAATGATAAAATTCGACAACCTCTCTTGTTTTCATAGCAACCCTATATATCAGATATTTTAAGCAACTCGACATAAGCTAACAAACAACGAAAACGTCCATCATCCCATGATTATTGCAAGTGAAAACAGCATACACATTTAAATATTGCTCACGACAGTGTGGCCAACATAATTCTGGCCACACACAAAGTTGCTTAGCTACACGGAAACTCCAAAGTTGTACTTTATGAGCAACAGTAATGATAGTCTGAGGAAAGGAAAGAAAAGCCAAGTTTAACAGACCCTCACTATGTCAAATGACGAGCTAGAAGTCTATGCACGGTACTGTGTGTGTCATGTATAGATGCATCAGGAGTGAAGACACAGAGTACAAGTTAACATTACAGTCCTGGCAACAACTAATATGCATTGCAAGGACAAACAAGATATACTGATACCTTAACCCACATCCCAATAAAACTTTTGAGTGATGAAGCAAATGCGCAGAATCTGTGTGAGAATTAATAAATGAGCAAAGATGAATATAAATAAGCAATTCGATAAATAGACAAGAAATGCAGAGCAGGATGTCCTTGATAAGCCTGCTAAGTTCCACATGGCTTCATCCAGAGCAAACAACAAACTTGTACAAGTTCCAGAGCTGACTAGATTTACTTGAATTTTGGCAGAGATACGTTGATTTAAAGATGTCACCATACAGCACTTGCATGCGAGAGACTTCGCAATGCACTACAAAGAGAAAATAGTGCACACTCCCATGGACGCCACTGAAGAAACACAGTATAATTTTGCCAACAATGAATGAGAGGACCGTGAGAGTGAACATGGCTGCAATTGCGGCTACTGCTGATTGGTATGCTGTGGAAAGAATGTCCATTGCAGCATGCTTTCAAGGCAGGATGTGCCACGCAGGCTGTAGAAACTCTGGATGCGGCTTCGGTTCTGGTCCTGACCACAACTTCCACTGCAACTGAGCAAGCAGGGTGTGGACAACTTATGGGAACGCACTGGCAATGTTTGAAGCTGATGACCTGTTTGGACAGGGTATGGGACTTGCAAAGGCACTGTTGAACCTGCATCAAAAAAGTCCAGTTGGGAGCGTTTTATACGTGCCAAAACTTACTGCACTAGTACCAAGTCAAAGTGGCAGAAAAAGAACAAGTAGCCAATTCCTACAGCTGCCTGACTTTTCATTTCTACAGTGTACAAATAGCTGTCATTAGAACACACTTAGTCTTGGAAAAGAAACAAAAGCATCGCCTTCAAATAATAGTGTAGAATGATTTGAAATTTCCAAGAGAAATTGCGTACATTTTAATATTCAATATATAGGGTGTCCCAAACATCGTGCAGCACGATTTAAAAAAAAGAGGAACGTAGTTACGCAAAGCACGCCTAGTGCATATTGTTCCCAGTATACTGTAGTAGCCACTACAAATTTTTTTTTGTTAATGAGGTTTAGGTAATTAGTCCTATTTATGTTTCTAACTCAATAAATACTTACCTAATCATTATAATGGCTCCCACCTTTTGAAGATGGGAGCACAGTCACACATTATTTTTTATATTTCACGTCCTTTCTTTATCAGTCGGAAAAATTGAGCACGTAATTTTCACATCACTGAAAATAGCGCAGTTACATGTCATTTGAGCATGCCTACATAGGCCTTATGGACATTTTAATGATATGAGGCATATCATTAGAATGTCAACCTTGAGGTATGAATGTATGTTCATACCTCAAGGTTTCCTGGTGGAAATTACAAAAGCGTAGGGAAATGAAAACTACGCTTCTTTACCACAATATATGGCAATTTGCGATGGATGTCCTAATTGCGCACAATGCTTTGCATTCATTTTCGCAATAAGACAATTGAACGGTTGGCTGTGGAGCTGGTTTGACAAATAAAGTGTCAGAGTAATTAGAGGCGATGAACCTGCAAGCAGTTTTAGGTAAATTCTAGCATACTATAATAAAATCAGCTTGATGAAGGGGGGTGCAAAAATAGAGTGTTCTATACTGAGAGCACGTGGCAATGTGGTTTTGCATTGTCCTCTATCAGTGTCATAGATCGTATGTCATAAAAACCTTCCTCTTGTTACTCAATTAGAAGATTCTTGGTTGCCAAGACAATCAGTTAATTACATTAGAGGCATCCAATATTGGAAATAGACTTGTAGTTGCTGAAGACTTCATAGAAGATTTATGTGCACATTTGAGAGTGTTAAGAATCTAAAGATGTTCTACATATGATGGAACAATACAAGGGAAACAAAAGAAGGGCAGTGGATCAAGGTGCAAGTTTCTTTCATAGACAACATCCACTGAAGACAAGAAAAGCATAAGGTTCATTATTTGCAATTGATAATTGAAGTATGACATAAACGCACACAAATTAACGTGCACAAAAAAAAAGTGCTACTACACTATCTCAATATGTACGACATCTTTTGTGTAATTGAAAAATTGCGGGTTCGGTCCCGACCGACAGCGTCTTTTTTCCATGCACATATTCTTGTTTCTTTTCATGTCGTATTTCAAAATAACTATGCTTCAATTAAATACTAGAAACAATGCTCTCTCTGCTTTCCATGGCTTCATTAGATAATGTCTATTACCATCATGGTCACACAGTGCTTATTACTCATAGTGAGGCTAATAAACTGAAATGAAATGTGCATTTTAAGAGAACCCATACATCTACAATGATTTATTTTTGAAAGTTCACTATTGCATTGAGACTGAATAAAAACTGTCTTGATTGTTCAGTCATATTGAATCTATCTGCTGGAAAGCCATAACATATATCGCTTTTTCAAGCGAAGCTTGCTACGAGTTGCAGATTTATAGAAGAGTTGAGATCTGGGCCAGTTGGTCCATGATACATGACAAAAGCCAGCAAAAGAATGGGACACGAGGAAGAGGCAGACACAAACACTGCTGGATAGTGGTGCTTGCGTCTGCCTCTTCCTCGTGTCCTGTTCTTTTGCTGGCATTCGTCAAGTGCAGATTTGTCAGGTGGCAGTGGCGGCGGTAGCAACGGTGTCGTAACACGAAAAAGCCGGTGTCAGTGAGTACAGAAATGCGGCCTTCGAAGGTCCACCAGTCGCATGCGTATTGGTATGCGCCGTTTGTATGTACTCTATAGTGGGCTTGCTGGCGATCAGCCGTTTTTGTAATATGGCTATCGAATCTTTTACTGAGGTCACTTGTCATTCCACATTGCCACATTTCATTGTTGCCTGGATACGAACGCATTACCGTCGTTTCCTAAACTGAAGCACTGCGCTGCTAAGCACGTAGATGAAGGTCCAATTCCTGGCATGGAGAAAGGAAACAGTTAGTAGGGAGCATTGTGCAATGCGAAAGAATGAAAAATACTAGGTCAGGCCCTAATTTTGACCATAACTATTCATCGTATCTCATGATGTACAATGTGGTGGAAGAGGCCTAAGAAGACAACGTCATCCAGTCACGAACATAATTTAGACCAAGCCACATAGCCACACACTGCATATCCAAGGATTCACACTATGCTACCGCACAATTTAAGAATGCTCATAGACAGTGGGAATCAGGTTTCATAAAAAAAAAAAAAAACCTCTACTGCATGAGAGAGCTGGATGCCCCACAGTAAACGCGTGGATGTCACATGCAATGAATATAAATATATTTACAAGTAACCATCGCTGATCATCTCACATATTCCAGTCACATCATTAAAAACTGCACATCCGCCTCATGAACACTTGGGTTTCTTCACCACAAATTAGATATCGCCCCTACTCGTCTAAAAATACTAACATATAACACCCTCGTGAGGATTCAACTAGAAGAAGAATGCACAGTGCATTATATAGTATGCTGTCACAAATCAAAAACAAAATGTAGAATACTTATACTACAGCAACATATGTATCTATGTTCAGGTGCGAAAAACCAATCTTAAAGGTGTTAGCCAGCACCACTACTTGCAGCCATTGGGCAGTCTTGGAACTTCTTTTCAACCGCAGACATAACACTGTATGTGAACTTCTTCGGCTGAATCCCACTGACCAATAAATCCCCACATGCTACCTGAAGGTGTAAAATGTACTGAATTCGTGACTCTCACTTCAATGATTTGGAAGGAGAGGAACAAACTGAGCTACACCAACTTCTTCATTTTCAAACTTTCATTTTGTTCCTCAATCATTTCTTCACATTCAATTATTTCAACGTTACATTATTGCTCTTATGGTTTGCTTGGTTCTAATTGACTGTTGGCTTCCTTATGGTTGCGATATAAAGTAATCGAGCCCTTCAGTTTCTTTGCACATTCATTTTATACATATTAATTCGCAAACAGTGACAGAGGCTGCCACAGTGCAGTGTGCATAAAGTGTGGAGAGCCTTTAGGAAAATGTCGTATCATGTTGCCTTGTGCATCAACATGCCAACGAAACATCAAGATAACGTGAATGCCTGAACTACGCACATGGAAATAAAGAGCACAGGCAGTTAGCAGATAGGTCAGCTTGTCCAGCCTCCTCTGTGTACAATACTGATTACATCAAAGCCAAGTAGTTCTGCCCTCCTTTGTGCCCAACTGCTGGAACTGTCGCCATGTGGCGCACCACTGCAGAGCCGACCTGGTACACCACTGTGGAACCCCCGCTTAACACACCCTGCTCCACTGCTTGTGCCCCCTCCTCTAAGCACTCCCCTTCGCACGGCAGCTGAGGCACAATCACTGATGAGTGCAACAGCACTGAGGCAACTGTCACGAGTGAATGTGACCTTCACCACATGGTCTAAGGAGGCCGTAGACATGCAAACACCCCCCGCCTCCTTTCGCATACACAATGGTTCAAATCTCTTCCCTCTAGTATTTTTAACAGCGGAGCTGTTTGAGCTTTTCTTTGGGCTGGGTAGTGCGAACAGAGATTATTTTCATCATCAGCCGGGGTGCACTCTCTTCATCCTCTCTCCATACTCTTCACCTACTGCTTCGCTCCCACAACACATGGCCGATTTTTCTGGCGTGGGGTGCAATAACCCTGACGGGCGAGAAAACGAGTAGAGAAAGACAGACAGATAAATCCTTGGTGAAAAAAATTTCTGGCGAGGCGAGGCGGGATGCGAACCCGTGTACTCACGATCCAAAGGTGAGCGTTGTAACCACTTGGCTATCCAGGCACGCTAGCAGAGCATAGCTTAGCCTTGTAGAGTGTAGTATAATAAGGTGGTGAAAAAGGGAAGTGAGGGCGAGAAGGGGAGAGAGTAAAGCACAGCATAACAAGAAAGAGAAAAAGAGAGAAAGAAAGGGAACTAAGACAGAGATAGGCGCATACAGCAGCTGTTTCATCGAAAGCCTCTCAATCTCTCGGATATCTCCGCAGAAACTTGTGCAACACTCCTCCTAACGTACGCACATCATCATATATTACTTATGTTCGCCCACAACTAGAGTATGCATCATCCACATGGTCACCATATCGAGATCACCTAGTCCGTATGTTGGAAGCTGTCCAGAATAGGGCAGCGAGATTCCTCTCTGGCAACTACGACTATCATTCAAGCATTACCCAAATAAAACGAGACCTTGCATTTCGATCACTGGAAGAGCACCGCATCACTGCTCTTTTATGCTTGTTTCACAGGTGCATTTATAGTAATAAATTTCACTGTTTGCCACTTCATTCTCCTGTGCGCACATCCCAACGCATTCACAACGCACGTAGTTTCATGCGCATTCCTGATAAGACGCGGGCATTTAACTCATCATCACTGCCTAGAGCCATTGCACATTGGAACGGTCTTCCAGATCAGATTGCACCCATCCCTAATCATGAAACTTTCCTTGGTAACCTGATTTCGTTGCACTCTAGTATTGTATAACGTTGTTGCACCTTGCTGTTTGTAATCTTCGTATTGTTTTCTTTCTTTCTTCTCTTTGTCTGTATTTTTCTTTATTGTTTTGTAAATACTGATGCCCCCTTACTCAATGCCCTTCAATGGGCCTGTAAGACAATTTGAATAAATAAAAAATAAAGAAAGAGCGAGAATAAAAGAAAGAGAAGGAAATAGAGAGAGGGGGGAAAGGCAAGAAACAGAAAGATAGAAAAAGCGAGAAAAAGAAATAAATAAACGGAGACAAAAATAGACAGAAAAAACAGATAGATGAGAAAAAGAGGGAGAAAGAAAAAGAAAAATAAGGAGAAGAAAAGAAGGCCACCCAGCTCCACGCTTCCTTCAGGCTGGGCACCACTAGTGCAAAGCTGCCTTAATATTTTTTATTCTCCCCACTCACTTTAATGTGAGCCGTGTTCTCTGATGCTCTACAGGAGGTATCTAAACCTTTTACTTTATTAACAATAGACCCTATACGGGCACAATTCTTCATCACAATCAGCTACAGCATCAACAATGTGCACATTATGCTTTACAGATGTGTAGCGGGTACCTGGCTTCTCCACAGAATAACGAATAATGGTGTAGTTGGTGCTTCCATATTTCACAAAAATTATGATTTATGGCATGGTGGGTACCTTGCAAGTGTAGTTGCAGTAGTTGCCCTAAGATAGTTTACAACAGGCTCTAGAAAGGCCGCTCTTTATCTTCTGCTGTGACTGTGCTACGTGCTCCGCGCAGGCCTGGCGATTTTTTAAACGCGTGGAGCACTTTAGGGGGCCGGGCTGTCGTAGGCTGTGATCGTATGCTGTCGTCGTAGCGTGACGTAACGCAGACAAAACCACATATAGCATAGCCATCTGAGTGCACGCTAGTGCCAAAGAGGAGTCTTCTTCCTCTCGTCCTTCCAGCACCTTGATGATGATATTAAAGGGGCCCTGCAACACATATCCAAGTAGCCATGGAATGGCTTCACTAAAGGAACCTATTGCCTCACGAATCGAAAGCAGCAAAAATTTTTAGAATCTGTCCAGTATGAGCGGAGTTACAAATATTTGTCCCACGCTGTAATTGCTGTAATTCATACCACCACCACCACTACTACTGGTATGACAACAACGGCAGGAGCGCCTGTGGCAACATCAACAAAAATGCCAGCCGACCGCGGTATCTGCTTTCTTCATGGCAGTCGTGGTTACGAAGGGAAAGGTCCGGGTCACGGCATCGGGGAGGCTGCCGTCGGTCGAAGCTGCGGAAGAGATCGCCATAGCCCTCGCGGTACTCCAGGCAGGTGCGGAGGACACCTTATCACTGACACAAAACCAGCGATTCGCAACTACACCAAAGACTGGAGGTGGTCCGAGGAAGGTGGCTTGCATGCTCAACGCCAGGGCCAGGGCCTTCGGGTCAGGCACCATTACGGACAAGGCCCTCAAGTGGTTTCCCGCGCACATGGGGGACATAGCAGCTATCTACACCAGCAGCCATAAAAGCAACAGCAGCAATGCCAACGTCCAAAGACCCACCAGCATTCTGCCCAACCACAATCAGCGCGCCCACCTCGACGCGAGGCAACTTATCCACCATGACGTGGTCATCCAGGGAGCAGCCGCCGCCGTTGTTGTGAGGGACTCCGGCGGAGGAACGGCAGTGGAATCCACCGGCTCCGGCGCCGCTGCTATTGACACCACCACCGCCTCCTTTGTTGCGGCAACCGAAGTCGTGGTGGAAGGAGCAAGGAACCAGAGGTACACCGACTGCTATGCCGAAGACTTTCCGGCCACGTGCCATGAGGTGCTTGGGCACTATAGGAAAGATTGGAAGAAATATCCAGGAACCCCACGTGCGTCTGGACAGGTTGCATGCGGTGGACTTGAGGAGGCTGCAGACGGGAACTTTCACCAACCCTTACCACCTGCATCGCCTGTGGCCCGTGCTGCACCCGTCGCCTGGCTGCCCGTGGTGCGAGCACGGATCGGTAGATATGGCCCATGTACTTTGAGAATGCGCAAGAAATGAAGATAGGCTACGAGGAAGGACCCTCTGAAGGACCCTCTGAAGTGGGACGCCTTGCTGAGCGATGGCAAACCGCCCTTTTCAGCGAGGCCCCCAAAGACCAGGAGTGGGCCGTCCAGCAGGCCGAGGCCATCGCCGAGGATGCCGGAAGATGTTCCTCGAGTGGTGGATCCCTGGCAGCCTAGCCCCAGGCACAATAACAACCGTTGGACAAATAGTTTATTCAACTCAACTCAAACTGCAGGCAAAACCACATATAGCATAGCCATCTGTAGTGTATTGAGCGTGCGCACGGCAAAGTCTTCTTCCTCTTGTTCTTCGTGCGCCTTGATGATGACATTATTCCAGGCAAAACCACACATAGCATAGCCAACTGTAGCATTTTGAGCGTGCGCACTCCAAAGAGAAATGTTCTTCCGCTTGTTCTTCGAGCGCCTTATATTAATGCATGCAAAACCACATATAGCATGGCCAACTGTAGCATATTGAGGTTGGGAGAAGTCTTCTTTTTCTTGTTCTTCGAGCACCCTAACGATGATACTAATGCAGGTAAAACCACATATAGCATAGCCGACTGTAGCATATTGAGCATGCGTGCTCCAAAGAGAAGTCATCTTCCTCTTGTTCTTCGAGCGCCTTGATGATGATCTAATGCAGGTAAAACCACATATAGCATAGCCAACTGTAGCATATTGAGCATGCGTGCTCCAAAGAGAAGTCATCTTCCTCTTGTTCTTCGAGCGCCTTGATGATGATCTAATGCAGGTAAAACCACATATAGCATAGCCAACTGTAGCATATTGAGCATGCGTGCTCCAAAGAGAAGTCATCTTCCTCTTGTTCTTCGAGAGCCTTGATGATGATATTAATGCAGGCAAAACCACATATAGCGTAGCCAACTGTAGCATACTGAGCGTGTGCTCACGCCCAAGAGAAGGCTTCTTCCTCTTGTTTTTCAAGCACAGGCAAAGCCACGAAGAGAAGAACCATGAGATCAGTGCAGACTAACAACTGAAGGTTTATTGTCAAACCACACATATAAAGAAAATGAAAAAGGAAAGACACGTGGTTATGATTACAGGTTGGTGGTTAGATGGTCAATCTCGAGTTTATGCAAGTTCACCGAAGGCTTCACCACACATACGTCAGCTGACTTGTGAATGTAGAAGGCCTCAACAATCTCTCGCGCGGTCCTATCTTTGAGCCTCGACAACAGTTTTGTTTCGTTTAGTAATGGACCACATTCACATTCCTTACAATGCAGGCAAAGATTAGACGAAGGCTGCCCGTTCAACGAGTTCTTGTGGTCCATTAATCCGCTATTCACACAGCGCCCGGTTTGACCGATATAACACTTTCCACACGATAGGGGAATATGATATACTACCCCCCTTCCACACTCAACCAATCTGTCATGGTGCTTAACGCCACACTCATTCCAGTTTCTCGTGCCACCCTCCACTTTTCTTTCAACAGCTGCGCAGATGCGACCTGAGTTGTTCCTGGCGGAAAATACTACATCAATTCCAAAACGACTTCCCACCTTTTTCATGCGATGGGAAAAACGCGTGCACATACGGAACGCTGACGACCGGCCTATCCTTAACGTCAGCCCCCCTCATGGTGCCACTCTCACGTTTTTTCTTCAATACTCGTTCACTGAGGAAAGCCAATGTTTTGCAGGGATAGTTGGACTGTTCTAGTCGGCTGACTTGATTGGAAAACGCTTCTTCCAATCGATTCCATTCCATTCCATTCCATTCCATTCCATTTGATGTATGTGTAGCGAAGCCTTCGGTGAACTTGCATAAACTCGACATTGACAATCTAACCGCCAACCTGTAATCACAACCATGTGTCTTTCCTTTTTCATTTTCTTTATATGTGTGGTTTCTGACAATAAACCTTCAGTTGTTAGTCTGAGCTCGTCCCGTGGTTCTTCCCTTCGTGTTTCTTTGTGCAATACGCAATCCGGAATACAATACCAACTCGCCCAACGCTCTGTTCTTCTATCATTCCTGTTGTCTCCCACGGATTTGAGCCATACCCTGTTTCCAAACTAAGCATCTTTCCTAACCACAACCCACACTTTCATTGTCACCTCTAATGAACAAACTCTTTTGCAAGGAAGGCTGTAGGCTGCTCACCTTTGTCATTTCTCATTTGCATGGTGACAAGACACGATGTCCATGAGGTGTCATTTACACAAAATGGATACATTGCAGTGGACACAGGGCAATATGCTGCAAGAAACTCAATTTCTCATGCATCCAAAAGCCACTTGATGTACTTGGACGTTACCTTACCACAAAATAAAGTAATCTGTTAACCCTCCTTCCCCACCCCCCACAATATAAGTTCGTACACCACTAACCTTTAAGGCACCTTCTTTGCTTGATGACGAGACATGTGGTCATCGAGGCTGTTTTTCCGTGAGAAGGATGCACTGCAGTTGTCACAGGAAAAGGGACGCTCTCCTGTGTGGGTGCGAATGTGCCCTGTAAGAGTATTGCTCTGAGAGAATGCAGCTGGGCACAGGTGGCACTGGAAGGGGCGCTCGCCCGTGTGTTTGCGAAGGTGTCTTTTGATGTTTCTCCTGTCCTTTGTCACGTAGGTGCACTGACGACAGGAATGCAGTTTGCCTTGTACGGACACAAGTGAATGGTACTGCTCCTGGGATGCCGAAGACAGGGAACCTGCAAAGCCAAAGGGAGAACAGAAGGGCGATGCAAACCATTTGTTGCACACTACATCAATGTGGACTGTAGTACCAGGCAAGCAAGAAGGGTTGTTGCAATTGTTAACACAATAAGCATTCATAAAGCTCGCATTATCAGTGCGACAGATTTATAAAAGGCGCACACGATAGGCATCAAAATGAGCATGCACGTGTAGTTTTAGGGTAATATAAAGCGTTTACATATAATACCACACAACAATGCTACGGCACAAAAAAAAAATGGTTGATCCCTCCGTTATAGGAATCGGTATAACACGAAAGTGAACTGTGTCTTCACAGTAATATAGTTCACAGGAGTATAGGTGTTTGGAAGCTATAGCACTGTTTGACGCAGACACACCCACATTGACGCTTTCTGGCACATGTCCATCCCAAAGACTAAAGCGCACCTGGACACAGCATATGCTGAATCCTGCGCAAAGATGGCATCAACAAGTACATAATACTGGTACTCGACATGCACTCATTTAAAGCGCAAGTGGCAGAGTTCTAGCTTGAGCCGTGATTGTGAGAAGGCGTTCTGCTTCCTGCTGGCATGTGTCTCGCTGCACCAAAAGCTGAAACAACCGAAGCATTCCCAGCGGTGCTCATTAGTTATGATTCAGTACTTCGCTTCACCGATCCTCGACAGCGACACCGCCCGCTCCCCCGCCAACCAAGGTCACTGTGAAAGGGAGAAGGTGCAAAAGATATAAGGCATGTTTGTGAAGCCTCATGCAAGAGCAGCCGTAGCACAGCGGGCAGAGCACCCGCAGTGATTGTCGCAGTCCGAGAGGTCGTGGGTTCGACTCCCAGGTCATCCAAATCAAAATTTTTTCTTCAAGTTTTTTTCTGTCATCTGTGTGCATTTTACCGATGTCATATCTGTGATGGAAATGATGTCAGTTAAGTCTTGGTAGACCCCAGCATAAACTACTTTCGTGTTTGGCAGCACCCATTGAAAAAGTCCAGCAGACTCAACACAGGTGACGGTAAAGCATGCAGCCTCCTTAGGCTGCGAAGTTTTGCCTCACATGCCATATTCACCTGACCGCATACCAAGTGACTTCTTCCTACTCTCTCGCATGAAGAGCACACTGCACGGGAGACATTTCTGGGATGATGGAGAAGTCATTACTCCAAGTCGAGCTCTTCCTCAACTCTCAAAACGCAGATTTCTACTGTAATGGCCTGCGGAAACTCATGCGTCATTGGCAGAAGTGCATGACTTTAGAGAAAGAATAAACTGCCACTCAAATTTCGTTCGTCTCTCTTTCTTGATGTCAATAATATAGAACTTTAGGACGCCCCTCGTAAAGTACACGATAACCTTTGCCTACCCAAACAACATGCTGCAGTGGAAGCAGTGCACAGCCCGAGTATATGTCTCACACAAGTTTCCATCTCTCTGTACACAAATACTATTCTTGGAACATGCGAACACCTCCATAAAGATGTGATTTGGATGCAATTTTACTACTATACCTAAACAACCGTGTTTGTTTTTATATGTACTAAAGCATTAAGGAATAAGCTATCAAACTCTATCACCTTTTTCTTTGCATACACATATCTACACAATGCAGCTTAGCAATAGTACCTCTCAATATTTCAACACATGAACCTTCTAAAAAAATCTATCAGCTAAAGAGGTTAATATGAAACAAAGTAGAAAATATGAAGACAGAGAAACAACATTTACAATGTACAGAATACCATCACACTTTCTGGTAGCGAACAATACACCTACACTCTTGCACATTACACAAGGGATCGCTCCTCCCCATACATGTATTTCACACGTTCTCCATAATAATTATTCTATTGCTTCAATGAAAGGAAAATGCGATGAAGTACTAAATGTAACTGACTCCCCAGATAATGTTTCAGTCACTCTTGCACCAACGAGCAGATATTTCATTCACTTGATCTGTAGAAATAATGCATCAATGTGAACGTGTAAGAGGGCAGCATGCTGTAGCCACATTTAGAAAGCCATAATGATCAAAGTATGAATATGTTACACTGCACAATAAACTCATCAACCAAGCAAAGCACAACAAAATCCACTTAAAACATCAAAGCACGAATATCACGAAGACATTGTTTGCACCTATATTTATATATATATATATATACGCATACAAAACACTACAGTATGAAACGTATATCAAAGTCAAATTGATGAAGTTGAGAATGGCGCAACATCTGATGGTTGAAGAGAATACAGCCACATTTACATGCATTCAACAAACATTACTTTGTCTTTAGTGGCCCTGCAAAAAGAATATAAATTATTTGGTTGATGTAAATACTGAGATTGTGCTGACTGAAAGCGAACACAATAACACAGGCAAAAATGATCACGAGGCACACATTTAAATATTTCTCACGACAGTGTGGTCACCACAATTCTGCCCACACATAAAGTTGCCCAGCTACACACTTATGAGGACAAAAAGAAAGACGATGTTTGAATGGGTGCGGAATATGCAGATTAAGTGCCATTCATTGCTTGTGAATCCTGATAAAATAACTGTTTTACTATGGCAACTACTAAGTTGTACTTCATGAGCAACAATAATGATAGTCCGAGCAAAGGAAAAAAAAGCGAAGTTTAACTGAGCCTCGCTATGTCAAATGACAAGCTAGAAGACTATGCACGGTACTGTGTGTGTCATGTATAGATGCATCAGGAGTGAAGACACAGTTAGAGTCCAAGTTAACATTACAGTCCTGGCAACAACTAATAGGCACTGCAAGGACAAACAAGATACACTCATACCTCAACCCACATCTAAATAAAACTTTTGAGTGATGAAGCAAATGCGCAGAATCTGTGTGAGAATTAATAAATGAGCAAAGATGGATATAAATAAGCAATCGGATAAATAGACAAGAAATGCAGAGTAGGATGTCCTTGATAAGCCTGCTAAGTTCCACATGGCTTCATCCAGAGCAAACAACAAACTTGTACCAGTTCCAGAGCTGACTAGATTTACTTGAATTTTGACAGAGATACGTTGATTTCAAGATGTCCCCATACAGCACTTGCTTGGGAGAGACTTCGCAATGCACTTGAAAGAGAAAATAGTGCACGCTCCCATGCACTTCACTGACAATAGGCTATGACAAAACACAATCTAATTTTGTCAACACTGAAAGAGGACAGTGAGAGTCAAAATGGCTGCAGCTGGGGCTACTGCTGAGTGCTTTGCTGTGGGAGGAATGTCCTCTTATTCAGCGCTCTGTAGAATGAACAAACACATCCAGAAGAAGGAGATCACTGTTAATGTCAGCAGAAATGCTCACAGTACACACATGTAGTAGCTAAGAAAAAGGAGGCCCAATACCAGCCTACCTGACAAACTAAAGACCAGTTCATTCAACTTGCACAACGTATTCATAACAAAGAACATATGTCTCACCTGCGGGAGAAAGAACACAAGTCAATAACGAAACTGAATACAGCATACTCCCCTCCCCTTATATTTAGCTATTAATTGTTAGTATTAGTAAAGAAACCTCAAATGGAAGCACACTGTACTTATTTACACATATTTGAAGACTATACACAGCTTCTCACTGCCAACTTGATGGTCTTGCAAAATGTGCCTACTTAAAGGGGACCTCCAACACTATTCAAGGCCACATTTTATACTTGTGGGCTGCATAGACTGAAGAATGGAAATATTAATGCAGCAAGAATGGCTGTGAGGGGGGCATGTAGTCTGAAGTTATATAGCCTAGAAAATTCAAAAGGAAAAAGAACGCCTAATCTCAGCCTGATTTCTGTGGGTTCACATGACCACATTTCACTCGCAACTGGCGTTGCAATGCTCATCAAGTGGAAAGAGCTTGAAGGTCCCACGTAGGGGAAGCTTGCATTGTTGCCTATTCCATCCAGTGCAGCGATCACACCATTGCCACAGTAACAAACAAGATTGTGCCGCAGCCCGAGAAAAAGGGTAAGGTCAATGACAACGCGTTGAGGTGAAAAATATACAACTTTCGAACACAATAACACTCATGAGTGCACATGTACAACATGACGCTGCTCAGGAGGGTACACAGGCAAGAACAGGCAAACTAATATTTCTCCAACTTGCACCACTTCAACAATCAAGAGTGTACCTTATGTGCAAAACGAGGCAGCTCTCGAACATACACAAGCAAGAGAAAGAAGCAAAAGAAGCCTTTCGTATGGTCATCCGACTCGTGCAAGCAAAAAGCAAGAGGCAGAATAGTAGGCAACGCCTCTATCGTGCTTTGTGGTAGTGTTTTCTTATCTTTTGCAACAGCAGCTCTCTCATGCTTAGTGGAAAAGCATGCAAAAGAAAGCCAGATAATAATCTCTGTTTTGATGCATTGCCTTGATAACTTGTAAGGTTACATTGATCCAATCAAAGACGTTACATTTATCCAATCAAAGACTTGCGCTCATCTCCGTCATTTACACTTCCAACAGTTATAGCCTGCACAATATGCTTTGATGCGGTCACCAGCGATGTAGTGATTTCATTGCGTGTTTAAGATAATAAATCAGTTGATATCAGTGTTTTGAGCTATGCAATAATTATGCTTGGCAGCTAGTCTACGCAACCCACAAATCAGAAATAAGTGTTTCAATCCTGTTGGAGGGACCCTTGAAGACTAACGGAGCAAACACAAGCAAATAAATAAGATTCAGGTTACATTGAGCAGAGTGA
Source organism: Rhipicephalus sanguineus (assembly GCF_013339695.2). Taxonomy (NCBI): domain Eukaryota; kingdom Metazoa; phylum Arthropoda; class Arachnida; order Ixodida; family Ixodidae; genus Rhipicephalus; species Rhipicephalus sanguineus. The sequence goes on from NC_051185.1 coordinate 61,968,168, forward strand.
TACACATGAATGAGCAAAGTAATCGCAGAAAAAGTAATATACTTTATTTTCCTTCCTGTGCTCAGCCCAGAAGCACAGGACTGCTTTATCCACATCCAAGGCAAGCCAACCTTTGACATAACGCCATGTGTTCGAAGTCACTCACAGTCACTTAAGAAAGTTTCTTAAAGAATGACGGATATGTCCCTGTAAGCAACATTGTGAAAGAAACTCTACAGTTGAGGGATATAAAGACATTCGAAAGCAATTTACGTACACAATAAAGAAATGAATCCAGCCCCATAAAAAAAGCCTGCGTGCTCCTAGCCTTTAGAGCTTCTTGCATGCAAGACAGCGGCGCATGTGGCGGATGAGGTTCTGTTTTCGCGTAAAGCATGCATTGCAGTGGTCACAGGAAAAGGGGCATTCCTCTGTGTGGGTGAGCATGTGGTCGTTGAGGCTCTGTTTATGCGAAAAGAATGCACTGCAGTGGTCACAGGAAAAGGGGCGCTCCCCCGTGTGGGTGCGCATGTGGTCGTTGAGGATATCTCTCCGCGAAAAAGATGCACTGCAGTTGTCACAGGAAAAGGGGCGCTCCCCCGTGTGGGTGCGCATGTGGGTGTTGAGGTGATGTTTCTGCGAAAAGGATGCACTGCAGTTGTCACAGGAAAAGGGACGCTCTCCTGTGTGGGTGCGAATGTGCCCTGTGAGATCAGATTTCTGAGAGAATGCAGCTGGGCACAAGTGGCACTGGAAGGAGCGCTCGCCCGTGTGCTTGCAAAGATGCCTTTTCATCTTGCTCCTGTAGTTGGTCACGTAAGTGCACTGCCGGCAGGAATGCAGTGCGCCTTCTACGGACACAAGTGAACAGTACTGCTCCTCGGACACCGGAGACGAGGAACCTGCAAAGCAGCAGGGAGCACAGGAAGGCAATGCAAATAGAGTGTCACACGCTACAGGGAACTGGACTGTAGTACTAGACAATCAAGGGTTGCTGTACTTCTATGTATGTAGATGACAACCTTAGACCAATGAGCCGCATGTTACTGCAATGGCAATGCTACACTGATCCTGTACATGTCTCACACAAGTTCTCGTCTCAACATAAGTATATGCAAATATGTGCTCAATATATGCAAAAATGTGCTGCCAATACAGAGGAGAATGATTTGGATGCAGTTTTGATACGACACTCTATTAAACAGAAAAAATTATTTGTACACGTGCGTGTATACAAAACTTATACTTTTTCGCATAGAAGTGTCTAAACAATGACACATGGCAAAAGCATCACGACATTCGACTACATGAGAGATACGAAGTAAAATGGGACATGAAGAAGTTAATATGACACAAAGTGCAAAATATGAAAAAAAAAGAAAAAACAGAACAAAGTTACAATGGTTAGAATACCATCAAAAGTTCTGGTAGAGAAAATACAGCCATATGTAAGAGCTATAACAAGAACTGTTGCTCTATATGCAAGGGCGTCCGCAGAACTTTTTCCAGGGGCATACCTGCCAACCTCACAGCAAGAAAATTCGGGAGACCGCAGCGGGAGGGAGGGGGGGAGGTGTTTTTTTTTTCTTTTTGCATAGCGGAAATTTTGAGCTGCTTGAACCGAACTTCTTTACTTGTGAAGGCATCTGGCAGTTTCACAGGCGCACGTGGTACAGAGTCCATACTTGTCACCTTTCCGCGAAGTCACAAAGCACGGCAACTCAGCTGTGTATGAGTCCAGAAACACTTGCGCAGTGCCTAGAATGTACTCAGCGGTACTCTACAATATGGTTACAATGAAATAGAAGTGTGGTGGCGAGTGCCCTTCCGCAGCACCGCCACAGCAGGAAAGGCTGACGTACGTGCATGATTTTAAAAAAAGAGAGAAAAAAAGCCCGCCTCTGCAGTGGTGGCCACTTTTCGGGAGATTCGAGATGACATTCGTACAATCGGGAGATTAGGTCCAAATTCGGGAGTTTCCCGGACAATTCGGGAGAGTTGGCAGGTATGCAGGGGGGTGCATCAGCAGAGGGTGGGGGAGGGGGAGGGGGGCATACAGCATAGGTAGCTTTTGTTTCATTGCCGTGACATGACCGGCAAGATTCGTCCATAGCAGCATGTAACGTGCAGAGTTGGCTGGTAATCCTGAATGATATTTCACGTGGATACGCGGGACTGGAGTGTGCTAATCAAGCTGTGTAGCTTACTGCTACTGCATAGAAAATTATCCAAAATTCCAAGGGGGGGCAGCTGCCCCCCCTTGCACCCCCCTCCGGACACCCATGTCTATATGTATTGGCAGAGTTTAGAGATTTCCTCTAAATGCTTTTACACTGCTTTAGTGAAAGCATACTGACACAATGGAATACTATAAGTGACTTACTGTTCAAGCAACATTTCAGTCAGAACACACGGAGCCAATATTTTCATCACTAGAAAATTCACTATCGTGTGTGAACACAATGGCTGAAGCCATGTTGCAATGGCTGTATTGAGATGCCTAAATGATCAGCATACATTTAACATGTTGCAGTGCATAATGTGCCCATTAACTTGGTTGGTGGTTGTTCTACGGGGTTTAACGTCTCAAAGCTACTCAAAGCTACTCGGGCTAGACGCTCATTCACATCTGTGACCAGCACTGGCTGCATGACCATTTGCGACTGTTGACCAAAAAGTGACTCAACATGACTGATGTTCACACCTGCAAAGTGACATATACCTGCCACCACCACCACGAATTCACATCCCCTCCCATTGCCATTGCCCCGTAAAATAAGCTGAGATCCTATTTCTGGGCATGCGACTGCAGTCGCATGACTGAAAAATTGAGCAGCGAGCAACTTAGCCAAAGTGGTTGCTTTGGAACAAAAGCAGCCCACAGCAATTAACTTAGTCACGCGTCCTGAGCTAGTCGCAGGTGTGAATGAGCCCAATGAGAGACGACACATGTGAAAGATTCCGGATAGTTTCAACCTCCTGGGCAATCTTTAACATGCACTGACATCGCACAGTACACAGTCCTCATGCATATTACTTTCACCGAAATACAAACGCCATGGCCGGGATCAAACCCAAATCTTTTGGGGTCAGCAGCCATGCATTGTAACCACGTAGTCACTGCAGCAGCCCAGTTCATCAACTTAACAAAGCACTACAGGCATTTCAGGCATCACAGTACTCATGTCATGGGCACATTAAATCTAGCACTGATACATAATAAACAACAAAGAACAACAACAAAGTGGGCTGGACAGAACATGAATGATGTGACAGAAAAATATTGATCCACGTGAAGACAGCACTACGTGTGATAGTGAATGGGAATGCAGCCACATTTAATTACATAGAGGAAATTATTGTTCCTCAACTAGTGGCATTTATAAAAAAAAAAAAGAAATGTAGTTAGTTCGACTATGTTAGGTTTGATAACCTGTTGATTTGAAAGCACAGCGCAAGAACAGAAACGCAAAGAATGACAGGGCCTAATGCACAATGAAAGAAAAAATTTACATTGTAAACCAATTTCAAAGCATTGTTAACATGTTGTAGTGGAAAAGCAAAGTGCTACAACTATTCATAGCAGCAATTACCCGCAATTTTTGTTTTTCTCTCACCTATACTTTCGTGAACATGTGCACTGTTAAGCCAATTTGCAAATATGAGAGCGTTCAGTACTACAAACTCAACCTGAACCAACACTCTTAAAGATGGTTATCATTTCTTTATGCTGATAACTGGAACCTAAACACTTCGATAAGTGCATTTTATGCTTTCCAGTTTCAGTGAACTAACTTGTACCAAAAAGTAGCGTATAGCACATGTATTAATGAAAATAATCACATGCAGCAGCCGGTGAACAACTGCACATTGCCTTCACAATCTCAATGTCATGAAGAAAAATACATTGCATCAATGGCAATGTCCAAAACTTGCAACTTCTGGAATGCTCTGTCGATAGAATGGACACATCTGCAATAGCACAGAAATCCGCGTTAAAGACTGCCTGAACATGCATAGTATGCCTACAGAAAATTCTACCATTTGCAGCGAAAACGCATGCACATAAAAAACTACTTGTAATCGACTACATTTCTTGTCAGTGTTGGGATTTATCTAATATGTTTCAATCCATATTTACACATAGCCAGTAACATTATTACTGAGACAAGCTGTAGCAGCTGGTTAAAATTTGAGCACTTGTACGTTTCAGAAATCATATAGTAAAACATCTGCTTTCGTGCAATGAAGCAGCATGTGGGATGCGAATGTGCTCCTGTTGTGCACTTTCTTGTCCTTGTCTTCTTAGCACTTCTATTATATAAGATTGGAAATGCTCAAACAAATCAGGGCGCCTGGTAATTTTTCAGCACCACGCTCTGTGTTGAACTCCTTAAATCAGTGCAGCTATGGCTCAACTAGAATGGCCACTTTATTTGGTCAGGAAATTAGGTACGGCCAACCTTTTACACTTTTTACTGGACCTATCAGAGTGTTTTCTCACGACCCAGTAATAATGAAATGGCGTATTTCACGGTGGTCATAGATATAAGAACTGGAACATTGAGTAAATAAATCTTCTGCGCCATATTTTCGTACAGCACTGCCCTTTTTCCCAGATGACGCAGGGATAACTAATTATCCTGAAGGAACACTACGCCTATACTCTAAAGCCACATTTGGAAAGGCATGTTGGCATGCCTAAACAGACAAAGCTCTTTCAAAATCTTGCATTGAACAATGCATGCATCAACAAGCTAACAAAATAGTACAGCTGCTTTAGTGATCAAAGTATTTATATCATGAGAACACGAAGTGCACCGTCTGATATATGTACTTTATAACATGAACGAACAAAATACAACACATAAAAGGTAAACAGAAAAAATTCGTGAAATTGTAAATGGTGCAATGTGGTCAAAATGGCCCCAGAGCACAAAACAAGAACATAAAGAAAAGAGATGATGGGGCTAAATCCGTAGTGAAGTAACAAAATTTCTGCTGTAATGTTTATTCAATATCATTGTTAATATGCTGCAGTGCAAAAGCAATATGCTGCTACAAAGTGTTGCGTTAACTTAGCTACAAATATTTTTGTCTGAGCTAGCTGTATGAAGATAAAAACACGTGCACTGTTCCACAATTTCGCAAAGACAGCAGTAAGCATTACCAGCTACCTAGGCCGACCTTTCCTTCCCTGAGGCAATGCTTTGTAAGACAGGCACAATTCCTTCATGCTGAAGATTGAAAATAAATACTGCAATGAAGTAGATACTCATCTTTATAATATTAATAGACTAACACATCCAGAAACAAGTATCTGCTTTCACTCGTTTCAAAATAACCAATTAGAGGAAGCAGCCAGCAAATAAGTATGTCACTGTGAAAATCATAAATTCAAGACTCAAACTGTAATGTAACCGGGAATACAAGCAAAAGGTTTCTATGAAAAGTATGGTGTGATGCCTTTCTTGCAACGTCCATAGCATAACTCTTATTCACTGCTCTCTAAAAGGAATGGACAGATCCAGAAGACTGAGATCACTCTTAAAAAGTCAGGAGAAATGCCCACAGTACAGACGTGTAGTAGCTAAGAAAAAGGAGGCCCAATGCCAGCCTACCCGACACACTAAAGACCAGTTTATTCAACTTGCACGATGTATTCATAACAAAGAACATGTGTGTCACCTGCGGGAGAAAGAACACAAATCAATAACGAAACTGAATACAACATACTCCCCTCCCCTTACATTCAGCTATTAATTGTTAGAATTAGTAAAGAAACCACAATCAATGCACACTGTACTTATCTACACATATTTGAAGACTATACACAGCTTCTCACTGCCAACTTGATGGTCTTGCAAAATGTGCCTACTTAAAGGGGACCTCCAACACTATTCGAGTCCACATTTTTTACCTGTGGGTTAAATAGAGTGAATGATGGAAATATTAATGCAGCGAGAACGGCTGTGACAGAGGCACGCAGTCTGAAGTTATATAGCCTAGAAAATTCAAAAGAAAAAAGAAAGCCTAATCTCAGCCAGATTTCCATGGAGTCACATGACCACACTTCAATCGCCACTGGCGATGCAAGGCTCATCAAATAGAATGAGTTGGAAAGTCCCATGTATGGGAAGCTTGCATTGTTGCCTGTTCCATCCAGTGCAGTGATCACACCATTGTCACAGTAACAAACAAGATTGTGCCGCAGCCCGAGAAAAAGGGCGAGGTACATGACAATGCGTTGAGGTAAAAAATATACGCCTTTCGAACACCATAACACTCACGAGTGTACAACACGTACAAACGGAGGCTGCTCAGGAGCGTACACAGGCAAGAAGAAAGACTTTCACATAATGACAAACCTTGTGTGTGCATTTTTCTATTTATTTATTTATAATACCCTCAGGGCCAAATGGCATTGAAGAGGGGAGTGGATACAATACATGAAAAATACAGAATAAAACAGTGCAGTGAATTCAGGTAACAGAACATTTCTCCAGGTTATACAAAGAATAGTAGTTATATCAAAGAAAGAAAAATAAAATAAACAAACAGGAGCAGTGAGTACAGGTAAATAATTCTCCTGGTTATACAATGTTATCTAATGCTTCGTGGAAAAGTTTGCAGTCAGTGATGGTTGCGACACTTGAGGGAAGGTGGTTCCAATCCTGAGATGTACGGGGAATAAACGACTGAAAGAAAGGCTTAGTGTGTCATGATGCGATTCCTACCTTATTACGATGATCAACGCAGTTTGAAATGTACACAGGCCAGAGTATGAGGTCATTATTAGGTGTTGGATGGTGGACAATTTTATGAAATAGTGAAAGACGGGCGACTTTGCGTCGGTGAGCCAATGGAATAAGTGATAAGTTATTTTCCATTGAGGTTATAACCGGCAGTGCGGTTTTTGTTAGAGAGGATGAATCTAGCAGTTATTTTGTAGTAGTTCAAGAGAGGTGATAAGGTTAGCATGACTGGGATCCCATATGGCAGATGCATCTTCAAGATTGGAGCATATGAGAGATTTATAAAGTATTAGTTTTAATGCTTGGAGGCCACAGGCCTAAAAGCAGGCAGTGCCGCTACTGTGTTTCCAAGTTGCACAGCTTTTATTTAACGGCACACTCTGTTTGAGTTAGCATAAAAAGTACCGCAAACTAAGATTTCTCAAACTCGCAGTCTCGATCTTGCACCACTTCCAACAACAATCAAGAGTGTACCGTATGTGCAAAACGAGGCAGCCCACAAACGTACACAAGGAAGAGAAAGAAGCGAAAGAAGCCTTTCGTAGGGTTATCCGACTTGTGCAAGGAAAAAGCCAGAGGCAGACTAGCACCCAACGCCTCTATCGTGCTTTGTACTAGTAGTGTTTGCTTATCCTTTGCAACAGCACCTATCTCATGTTTAGTGGAAAAGCACGCAAAAGAAAGCCATATAATAATCCCTTTTTGAATGCTTTGCCTCAATCACGTGTAAGGTTACATTGATCCAATCAAAGACCTGTGCTCTTCTTTACGATTTAAACTCGCAACAGTTATGGCCAGCACCAATATGCGTTGATGCAGTCACCAGCGATGTAGTGATTTCATTGCGTGTTTAAAATATTAAATATATTGATATCGGTGCTTTGATGTATGCAAAAGTTATGCCTGGCAGCTAGTCTACGCAAGCCACAAGTAAGAAATATGTGTTTGAATCGTGTTGGAGGGACCTTTGAAAACTGACGGAGCAAACAAGCAAATAAGTAAGAGTCAGGTTACATCGAGCAGAGTGATTCACATGAATGAGCAAGGTAATCGCAGAAAAAGTAATATACTTTATTTTCCTTCCTGTGCTCAGCCCAGCACCACAGGACTGCATAATCCACATCCAAGGTAAGCCAGCCTTTGACATAATGGCATGTGTTCGAAGTCACCCACAGTCACTTAAGAAATTTTCTTAAAGAATGACGGATGTCCCTGTAAGCAACATTGTGAAAGAAACTCGACAGTTGAGGGATATAAAGACATTTGAAAGCAATTTACGTACACAATAAGGAAATCAATCCAGCCCCATAAAAAAAGCCTGTGTGCACCTAGCCTTTAGAGCTTCGTGCATGCAAGACAACGGCCCATGTGGCGGATGAGGGTCTGTTTTCGTGTAAAGCATGCATTGCAGTGGTCACAGGAAAAGGGACGCTCTCCCGTGTGGGTGCGCATGTGGTCGTTGAGGCTCTGTTTAAGCGAAAATGATGCACTGCAGTGGTCACAGGAAAACGGGCGCTCCCCCGTGTGGGTGCGCATGTGGACGTTGAGGTGATGTTTCTGCAAAAAGGATGCACTGCAGTTGTCACAGCAAAAGGGACGCTCTCCTGTGTGGGTGCGAATGTGCTCTTTGAGATGAGTGTTCCGAGAGAATGCAGCTGGGCACAGGTGGCACTGGAAGGGGCGCTCGCTCGTGTGTTTGCGAAGGTGTCTTTTCATGTTTCCCTTCTCCTTGGTCACATAGGTGCACTGCCGGCAGGAATGCAGTTCGCCTTGTACGGACACAAGTGAATGGTACTGCTGTTGGGACGCCGAAGAGAAGGATCCTGCAAAGCCACAGGGAGCAGAGGAAAGCAATGCAATTCATGCATAATACACTGCATAGCATCCGACTGCAGCACCAGGAAAGCAAGAATGGTTATTGCACTGGTAAGTGAAGTGCATTATTGCCTACACAAATAGCATGTTATTGAAGTGGTTACACTGCACTGACCCAGTACATGTTTCGCAAGAATTCTGCTCTACATCGCAGCATATCGTCTGTAAATGGATATCATATGATATGGGCGCTTTCTTTTGTCTGAAACTGATTGATACAATCTGGCAACCCTCACAAAAATGACTGAAAAGTCTCCTTCACAGATTGTGATATTAACTGGCAAAAGGCATCGCAATGCCACTTCCAAATGTGCTACTGAGTCTTTATTAAACATTGCATGTATCAATGGGGTTCGTTTTTTGGATGCGTGGTCTATAATTCCCAGTGATTCACAGACAACCTATGGCAGAATTTGTTAGTTGAAAGCTGAAACAGTGCAGCAAGGAGCTACTGCTAAGAAAGAAAGGATGTGTTAACATGTCCCAGATCAGTTAGCGAAGGTGTGCCTTAATTTATTTTCAATCTTTGCTTTTATAATTAGACAAGTGAATGGTGCATAAATATGAAATTGTTGGCAAAGGTGGATACATGACCAAACTGTACAGCGCATGAGTTTCTTTAAGCTCTGCTAACCTTAGTTATGTCAGTTAAATATCTTACCGTAGTTAAGAATCTGTATCCATATACAGATTCAAATTACGTTATATAATAGGGCAAAATGGAGGGGGTGTGCGTCATATTCTTTTCTACTGCTATAGCTATAAAGGCTCAGTAAAATGGATCAAAACACGATACATTAGACAATGGAGCAATAAGGCAACTAGAAAATAACATTTATTATACCCCTTCAATGTTGTTATATAGACATAGGAATGAAGCAAATGATGGTGCCTACAAACATCGCATAAAAACCACACTTATGTTACATCCTCACAGAACATACATAGAAAAAAACATGTTTCCCGACATGAATAGTGGATCTTCGACAAAACAAAAAAATGATTTTAGGCAGTCTGTCGCCTACTAACGTAACAACAGTAAATGAAAAGAAGAAAATTGCAATGTGAAAACATGTGCAGTTCAAAGAACTAAGTTGAAAAATGTGAAATCATATACAATCCAAAGAGTCTCTACACTTGCAGCTCAATAAAAAAAATCCTTCTTTGCATCCAAAAAAATTCAAACTTCGTGCAGCATCTAAAGCACCCTAGTATGGCTGCATCTTCTCTAAACAGAATAATAAAAAAAATGTAGTGTCACACCTTGATGACATGACAGTGTAATTGGTAAGGATAAATGCAATGCTAAATGACACTGTGAAGCAGCAGCACAAGAGAGCATATCTAAAATGATAAAATGCAACGACCTCTCTTGTTTTCATAGCAACCGTAAATATCTTAAGCAACTCGACATAAGCTAACAAAGAACGAAAACACCCATCATCCCATGATTATTGCAAGTGGAAACAGCATACACATTTAAATATTGCTCACGACAGTGTGGTCGCCACAATTCTGGCCACAAATAAATTTACTTAGCTACACAGCAACTCCAAAGTTGTACTTTATGAGCAACAGTAATGATAGTCCGAGCAAAGGAACAAAAAGCCAAGTTTAACAGACCCTCCCTATGTCAAATGATGACCTAGCAGACTATGCACGATACTGTGTGTGTCATCTATAGCTGCATTAGGAGTGAAGACACAGAGTCCAATTTAACATTACACTCCTGGCAACAAGTAATATGCATTGCCAGGACAAACAAGATATACCGACACCTTAACCCACATCCCAATAAAACTTTTGAGTGATGAAGCAAATGTGCAGAATCTGTGTGAGAATTAATAAGTGAGTGAAGATGGCTGTAAATAAGCAATTCAATAAATAGACAAGAAATGAGCAGGATGTCCTTGTTAAGGCTGCTAAGTTCCACATGGCTTCACCCAGAGCAAACAACAAACTTGTACAAATTCCAGAGCTGACTAGATTTACTTGAATTTTGGCAGAGATATGTTGATTTAAAGATGTCTCCATACAGCACTTGCTTGGGAGAGACTTCGCAATGCACTACAAAGAGAAAATAGTGCACACTCCCATGGACGCCACTGAAAAAACACAATCTAATTTTGCCAACACTGAAAGAGAGGACGGTGAGAGTGAACATGGCTGCAATTGCGGCTACTGCTGAGTGCTTTGCTGTGGGAGGAATGTCCATTGCAGCATGCTTTCAGAGCAGGATGTGCCACGCAGGCTGTAGAAACTCTGGATGCGGCTTCGGTTCTGGTCCTGACCACAACTTCCACTGCAACTTAGCAAGCAGGGTGTGGACAACATATGTGAACGCACTGGCAATGTTTAAAGCTGATGACCTGTTCGGACAGGCGTTAAGGACTTGCAAAGGCACTGTTGAACCTGCATCAAAAAAGTCCAGTTAGGAGCGTTTTATACGTGCCAAAACTTACTGCACCATTATCAAGTCAAAGTGGCAGAAAAAGCACGAGTAGCCTATTCCTACAGCTGCCCGACTTTTCATTTCTACAGTGTACAAATAGCTGTCATTAGAACACACTTAATCCTGGAAAAGAAACAAAAGCATTGCCTTCAAATAATAGAGCACAACGATTTGAAGTTTGCAAGAGAAATAGCGTACATTTTAATATTCAATATATAGGGTGTCCCAAACATCGTGCAGCACGATTTAAAAAAAAGAGGAACGTAGTTACGCAAAGCACGCCTAGTGCATATTGTTCCCAGTATACTGTAGTAGCCACTACAAATTTTTTTGTTAATCAAGTTAAGATAATTAGTCCTAATTACGTTTCTGTTTTTAACTCGATAAATACTTACCTAATCATTATAATGGCTCCCACCTTTTGAGGGTGGGAGCACAGTCACATATTATTTTTCATATTTCGCGCGCTTTCTTTATCAGCCGGAAAAAATGAGCACGTAATTAGCACGTCGCTGAAAATAGCGCAGTTAGATGTCATTTGAGCATGCCTACATAGGCCTCATGGACATCTTAATGATATGAGGCATATCATTAAAATGTCAACCTTGAGGTATGAATGTATATTCATACTTCAAGGTCTCCTGGTGGAGGAGGAAGAAACAAGCGGAAAGACAGGGAGGTTAGCCAGTTCTTAGACCGGCTGGCTACCCTGTGCTGGGGGAAGGGGTAAGGGGGATAAAAGATGATAGAAGAGAGATGTTAGAAAAAAGGAGAGCCAGAAAAGGAAAAAGAAAAAAAAAAAAGATGGGGAAAAAAAGGAAACGAGAATATGTCACTTCTTAGAGTCTGTCTCTAAGACCAGTTGTCCGCAAGAAGCGCAATAATGCTTTTAAAGCCTTCTGTGCTGACGATGGACTCGGCCAGGGTCCCAAAGGGTAGGGGAATGAAAACTACACTTCTTTAAAACATTATATGGCGATTTGCGATGGATGTCGTAATTCCACACAATTCTTTGCATCCAATCTCGCAATAAGACGATTGAATGGTTGGCTGTGGAGCTGGTTTGACAAATAAAGTGTCAGAGTAATTAGAGGCGATGAACCTGCAAGCAGTTTTAGGTAAATTCAAGCATACTATAATAAGCTCAGATTGATGAAGGGGGGTGCAAAAATAGAGTGTTCTATACTGAGAGCACATGGCAACGTGCTTCTGCATTGTCCTCTATCAGTGTCATAGATAGTATGTCACAAAAACCTTCCTCTTGTTACTCAATTAGAAGATTCTTGGTTGCCAAGACATTCAGTTAAATACATTAGAGGCATCCAATAGTGCAAATAGGCTTATTGTTGCCACAGACATCACAGAAGCTTCATGTGCACATTTCAGAGTGTTAAGGATCTGAAGATGTTCTACATATGATGGAACAATACAAGGGAAACAAAAGATGGGCAGTGAATCAAGGTGCAAGTTTCTTTGATAGACAACACCTACTAAAGACAAGAAAAGCATAAGGTTCATTATTTGCAATTGATAATTGAAGTATGACATAAATGCACACAAATTAATCTGCACAAAAAAAAGTGCCACTGCACTATCTCAATATGTACGACATCTTTTGTGTAATTAAAAAATTGTGGGTTCAGTCCCCACCAGCAGCGTCTTTTTTTCCATGCACATATTTTTGTTTCTTTTTATGTCATATTTTAAAATAAGTATGCTTCAATTAAATACGAGAAACAATGCTCTCTCTGCTTTCCATGGCTTCATTAGGTAATGTCTACTACCATCATGGTCAGACTACTGACACAGGCATGTGTGCTAATTACTCATAGTGAGGCTTATAAATTGAAATGAAATGTGCATTTTAGGAGAACCCGTACATCTACAATGATTTATTTTTGAGAGTTCATTATTGGATTGAGACTGAATAAAAACTGTCTTGATTGTTCAGTCATTTTGAATCTATCGGCTGGAAAGCCATAACTTATATCGCTTTTCAAGCGAAGCTTGCTACGAGTTGCAGATTTATAGAAGAGTTGAGATCTGGGCCAGTTGGTTCATCATACATGACGAAAGCCAGCAAAAGAATGGGACACGAGGAAAAGCCAGACACAAACACCGCTGGATAGCGGTGCTTGCATCTGCCTCTTCCTCGTGTGCCGTTCTTTTGCTTGTTTTTGTCAAGTGCAGATTTATGTGGTGGCAGTCGCGGCGGTGGCAACGTACACGAAAAACCCAGCGTCAGCGAGTACAGAAATTCGGCCTTCAAAGGTCCACCAGTCGTACGCGTATTGGTTTGCGCCGTTTGTATGCACTCTATAGTGGGCTTGTTGGTGATCAGCCATTTTTGTAATATGGCTATCGAATCTTTTACTGAGGTCACTTGTCATTCCGCATTTCATTGTTGCCTGGATACGAACGCATTACCGTCGTTTCCTGAAGTGAAGTGCTGCGCTGCTAAGCACGTGGATGAAGGTCCAATTCCTGGCATGGAGGAAGGAAACAGTTAGTAGGGAGCATTGTGCAATGCGACAGAATGAAAAATACTAGGTCAGGCCCTAATTTTGACCACAAATATTCATCGTAGCTCATGATGTACAACGTGGTGGAAGAGGCCTAAGAAGACAACGTCATCCAGTCACGAACATAATTTAGACCAAGCCACATAGCCACACACTGCATATCCAAGGATTCACACTATGCTACCACACAATTTAAGAATGCTCATAGACAGTGGGAATCAGGTTTCATAAAAAAAGAACTCTACTGCATGAGAGAGCTGGATGCCCCACAGTAAACACGTGGATGTCACATGCAATGAATATAAATATTTACAAGCAACCATCGCTGATCATCTCACGTGGTCCAGTCACATCATTAAAAACTGCACATCCGCCTCACGAACGCTTGGGTTTCTTCACCACAAATTAGATATCGCCCCTACTCGTCTAAAAATACTAGCATATAACACCCTCGTGAGGGTTCAACTAGAAGAAGAATGCATAGTGCATTATATAGTATGCTGTCACAAATCAAAAACAAAATGTAGAATACATATACTACAGCAACGTATGTATCAATGTACATGTGTGAAAAACCAATCTTAGAGGTTTTACCCAGCACCACTACTTGCAGCTTTTCAACCTCAGACATAACATGGTATGTGAACTTCTTCAGCTGACTCCCATCGACCAATAAATTCCCACATGCTACCTGAAGGTGTAAAATGTGACGAATTCGTGACTCTCACTTCAATGATTTGGAAGAAGAGGAACAAACTGAGCTGCTCCAACTTCTTCATTTTCACACTTTCATTTCGTTCCTCAATGACTTCTTCACATTCAATTATTTCAACGTTACATTATTCCTCTTATGATTTGCTTGGTTCTAATTGTCTGTTGGCTTCCTTATGGTTGCTATACAAAGTAATCGAGCCCTTCAGTTTCTCTTCACATTCATTTGATACATAGTCCGCCGCGGTGGTATAGCGGTTACGGTGCTCGGCTGCTGACCCGAAGGTCGCGGGTTCGATCCCGGCCGCGGCGGACGCATTTCGATGGAGGCGAAATGGTAGAGGCCCGTGTACTTAGATTTAGGTGCACGTTAAAGAACACCAGATGGTCGAAATTTCCGGAGCCCTCCACTACGGCGTCTCTCATAATCATATCTTGGTTTTGGGACGTAAAACCCCAGATATTATTATTATTATCATTTGATACATATGAATTTGCAAACAGTGACAGACGCTGCCACGGTGTAGGGTGCATAAAGTGTGGACAGCCCTTCAAGAAAATCGTCATGTCATGTTGCCTTGTATATCAACATGCCAACAAAACATCAAGATCACCAAACATCAACAAACATCAACAAACACCAATGCACAGCCGACCTGGTACACCACTGCGCCACCGCCCCGTAACAACCCTGCTCCACTGCTTGTGCGCCCACCTCTAACCCTTCTCCTTCGCACGGCAGCTGAGGCACAATCACTTACGAGTGCAACAGCACCGAGGAAACTGTCACGACTGAAGGCAACCTTCACCACGTGGTCTAAGGAGGTCGTAGACATGCAAACACCAACCACCCCCCCCCCCACTCACACACACAATAGTTCAAATCCCTTCACTCTTGTATTTTTAACAGCTTGAGCTTTTCGTTGCGCCGGGTAGTGCGAACAGAGATTATCTTCATCATGAGTCCAGGTGAGCTCTTTTCGTCCTCTTCTCTCTCCATCCTCTTCACCTACTGCTTTCATCCCACAAGTCATGGCCGATTTGTCTGGCGTGGGGTGCAATAGCCCTGACGGGCGAGTAAACGAGTAGAGAAAGAAAGACAGATAAATCTTTGGTGGAAAAAATTTTTTGGCGAGGTAGGATTCGAAACGGTGTACCGAAGTTGAGCATTGTAACCACTTGGCTATCCAAGCTCGCTAGCAGAGCATAGCATTGCCTTGGTATAGCATAGCAAGGTGGTGAAAAAGGCAAGTGAGGGTGAGGAAGGGACAGAGTAAAGCATAGCGTAAAAAGAGAAATAGAGAGAAAGGGAAGAAATACAGAGATAGAAATAAGGAGAGAGAGAGAGAGATAGACAGAAAGGCAAGAAAGAATGAAAGAGCAAGGAAGAGAAAGAAATGTATGGATAAAGAATGAAATTGAAATAAATAGAGACAAGAAAGACAGAAAGAACAGAGAGATGAGAGAAAAAGAAAGAAAGAGAAAAATAAAGAGAAGCACTTCCTAGGCTGCAGGCACCACCAGTGCAAAGCTGCCTTAATCTTTTTTTTTTGTATTCTCCCCACTCACTTCAATGTGAGCTGTGTTCCATTATGCACTCCAGGCGGTATCTACACCTTTTACTTTAGTAACAATGGACCCTATACAGTCATAATGTTTCACGATCATCAGCCACACCATCAACAAGTTGCACATAATGCTTTACAGATGTGTAGTGGGTACCTGGCTTCTCCGCAGAATTATGAATAATGGCGTAACTGGTGCTTCCACACTCCACAAAAAATATGATGACTTATGGCATGGTGGGTACCTTGCAAGTGTACTTGTAGTAGTTGCCCTAAGAGAGTTCACAATGGGCTCTAGAAAGGCCGCTCTTTTACCTCCTACTGTGACTGTGCTACCCGCTCCGCGCAGGCCTGGCGATCTTTTAGAGCGCAGCTCCTAGGCGCCCGTTCCCGCATTGAGCGGTATTGCCATCACCGTCGGTGGTGTAACCGATAGACATGAAAAAATGAGAGAAAAATACCCAGCATCGAGTGGGATTTGAATCCAGGCCCTCTGCGTGGCAGTCAAGTATTCTACCACAAAGACACGCTGGTGCTTGAAACTCATTTCCAAAAAGACCCTGTACAGGCGTAATGTTTGGCAAGGAATCGCATTAGCCTATGTAATATAGCGTGGCAGAAGAGTAAAATAACAACCAGACATCATACAATGCTAATTATGCGATGAGTGTGTGGTTGGAAGCTGCCCACCCACTGCAAAGTGTTCAGCCAGAATTCTTCATCGTCATCAGCCACATGCGGCATCGACAAAGTGCACATAATACCTTACAGATGTGTAGCGGGTGCCACGCTTATCCGCAGAAAGATGAATAATGGCATAGAGGGTGCTGTCATACCTCACAAAAGTTATAATTTGTAGCGTAGTCTATACCTTGCGGAAAGCCAAAACTTCAGACACACTTGGCTTTGCCCTAAAACGAAGCTGCGCTCAGAATTCACATTAGGCAGTATCGTAATCGTCGATGAATTTCTTTTATTGTCTCTGCTCGTTTCAGTGTGAGCTGTGTTTCCTTATGCGCTACAGAAAGTATCTGCAGCTTTTATTTATTAACAATAACATTTTTCCTCCTTCAGCGGGCATATAGGAGGAGAGGCACTTTTTTCTGCATCCCATGTACTGATGTTTCTTTACTGCATTCACATCTAATAATCACAGGTGAAGTGGTCCGATGGTCCGCTTCCGATACAGGAGACACAGGGTTCCATTCCCAGTGCCTCTGGCCGCCTGCCAGCTTTCAGTGATGGGCACAGAGTTACCCCAAAGTGGCACTCGGTGGTCGGGGTACTCACGTCTCGAGAACGTGGCCTCTGCTTTCTACTCTACTATCATTCCTCTTATCTCCCACGAATCTGTGCTATTCCTTGTTGACAAACTAAGCATCTTTGCTAACCTCGAACCACGCTTTCACTGTCACCTCTAATCAACAAACTCTTTTTCAAGGAAGGCTATAGGCCCCTCACCTTTGTCGTTTCTCATTTGCAAGATGACAAGATACGAGGTCCATGAGGGGCCGTTTACACAAAGTGGATACATTGCAGTGGACACAGGGCAATATGCTGCAAGAAACTCAATTTCTAATGCATCCAAAAGCAGCTTGATGCACTTGGAAGTTACCTTACCACACAATAAAGTAATCTATTAACTTTCCTTCCCCACCACCCACAATATAAGTTTGTACACCACAAACCTTTAAGGCACCTTCTTTCCATGATGACGGGACACGTGGTCATCGAGGCTGTCTTTCCGTGAGAAAGATGCATTGCAGTCGACACAGGAAAATAGATGCTCTCCTATATGGGTGCACAGGTGGTAAATCAGCGCGGTTCTATCCGTAAAGGATGCACTGCAGTGGACACAGGAAAAGGGACGGCCGCTCGAGTGGCTGCGCATGTGAGTTCTGAGCCTGGATTTCTGAGTGAATGCGGCCGAACACAAGTGGCACTGGAAGGGGCCTTCAGCCGTGTGTATTCGAAGGTGTCTTTTCATATTATACTTGTCTTTGCTCACATAGGCGCACTGCCGGCAGGAATGCAGTCCGCCTTGCAGTATCTGGTACTGCTCCAGGGACGTCAAAGACAAGGAACCTGCAAACCCAAAGGGAGAACAGGAGGGCAATGCACGATGGGTCACACACCACATTGATGTGGAGTGATGTACCAGGCAATCAACGGTTATTGCACTTGTTAATACGGGGGGCATTCATAAAGTTAATATTAACACGATAGCGTTAAAGAGCTCGTTTTGCAGAAATTCTGCTGTTGGTCTCGTTGGTTGTGAGTGAAAAATCAGCATTGTTTGTGAGTGAAAATTCGAGATCGATGCAAATAAAGAAAATAAATGTCTTCGGTTCGAGTGGAAATCAAACCCAGAACTTCTGCAAGGCATGCAGGTGTTCTACCACAGGGCCATGCTAGTGTTCGAAATTTCTTTAAAAAAACATTATATGAATGTCATGTAGTGCAAGGAGAGCCATTAAGGCATTTAATATTGCGTACCAGAAGCATAGAACCACACCAGGCCTCAAAACATGTGAATTGTGCAAAGAGTGGTTGGTTTAAAGGCCCACCAATTACGAAGCAGACAGGCATAATTAATTATCACTATCAGCAACAGCACCAACAACGTGTGCCGTTGCGCATCTGTACGTGTTGCCTTACCAACATGTAGTGGGCACTTTATAACTGTACTTGCAGTACGCAATCCAGAATAGTTTGAAACGGCCAAATTACATGCGTACAGATGTTCCCTTCCTTGCGGCATGGTGTCCGCCAAGAAGTGAAGCCAGGCTAGCGACTTGAAAGGCGATGCGAACAGGGCCCCATTACGCTATCGCCCTGTACTCTTGAAGGCGAAGCTCAAGAGTCCTCCAAATTTTTAATCAGGGTGACATATTTATAAGAGGTGTACACAACAGGCATCAAACTGAGCATGTGTCTGTCTAGTTTTAGCATTATATAAAATTTCTGTTCGATATAAATATCATGCAACACCGCTAGGGCACCAAAACAAAAATGGCAGCAACCATCTGAAAAGTTCAGCTAGGGTGGCTAGTTCAGCTCACTCAGCACAAGTGACAGTGACGCATGCAGCCTCTATAGGCTACGAAGTTTTGCCTCACCCGCCATGTTCACCTGACCTCCCACCAAGTGACTTCTTCTTGTTCCCTCGCATGATGAGCACACTGCGCGGGAAACATTTTTGGGACGACGCAGAGGTCATCACGCAAGTCGAGCTCTTCCTGATCTCTCAAAATGAAGATTTCTACTGTAATGGCCTGTGGAAACTCATGCATCGTTGGCACAAGCGCGTGACTTTAGGAGGAGATTATGTAGAGAAAGAATAAACTCCCACTCAAATTTCATTCGTCTCTCTTCCTTGATGTCAATAATATAGAACTTTATGGATGGCCCTCCTAAAGTACATGATAAACTTTGCCTACCCAAACAATGCATTGCTGCAGTGGAAGCAGTGCACAGCCCCAGTATACGTCGCACTCAAGTTCCCATCTCTCAGTACACGAATACAATGCTTAGTACATGCGAACAACTGGAGCCAATACATAAAGGTTCGATTTGGATGCAATTTTGCTACTACACCTAAACAGCCGTGTTTGCTCTTGTATGTACTACAGCGTTAAGGAACAATCTATCGAACTCGATTACTTTTTGCTTTGCATACTAATATCTACACAATATAACACAGCAATGGTACCTCTTAATGGGACCCTGCAACACTTTTCCAAGTAATCATTGAAGGGCTTCATTAAATGAGTTTATTGCCTCACAAATCAACTGCCCAAAAATTTTTAGAATCCGACAAGTACGAGCGGAGTTACAGAGATTTGTGGCACGCTATAAACACTTTCTCTCTCCTTTCGTACCAGTGAGCGTGCTGAAAGCTACGCAGGAGTGGGGGGGGGGGGGGTTGTATGACAAGGCTACAAGAAACTACGTCCGTTCGTCGGCACGCGTCATGACATTGAGCATTTTCTCTTTTTTTTTTCCCCCTAACGCACGGCTTACTTTCAGTATGTTCGCGAGCGAGTGCTGCACTGGCATGTCATGGCATCCCGTGGTGGCCGCGGTAGCTATTGCTGCTATCGATAACCACCGATGCTAACTCACAATGCTCGAATGAACCAACGGCCATGACCTTTGTGTTTATGGCATCATTTGTCGAGAACAGCAAGCGATTTCTAGCTCACTTTGAGAATTAACTGTAAATTTAAGACCGCATTCTGCACTATAACATTTGGCCCACATCCTCAGATGCCTGGACTATCGGTAGGCAGCATTTTATGACCATGCTGAATTAGTGTTGCAGGGCCCCTTTAATATTTCCACACATGAAGCTTATAAAAAAAAAACGAGCTGAAGAAGTTAATACGAAACAAAGTGGAAAATATGAAAACAGATAAACAACATTTACAATGTACACAATGCCATTACAGTTTCCGTTAGTAAACAATACAGGCACACTCTTGTGCATAACGCAAAGGATGGCTTCTAGCTATTGATGCATTTCACACATTTTCTACAAGATTTCTATTGCTTGTACGAGAGGAAAGTGCGATTAAAAATTAAATATAACTGATTCATCAGATAACGTCACAGTCACTCTCACATCAACAAGCAGATACTATATTTCACTGCAGAAATAACTACCGTAAGAACCCGAACAAGCACCCCTTCTACGGTGCAAGATGATCCGACAACATTTGGAGGGGGGGCCCTTGCTGGGTCACGGATCAAATTCAAGATGGCGGCTTAAGAGCCGTACGTGCTTCCAATGAAATGTGGTATTGAATAGGCATGCATTCACTGTCGTTATTAGCCCTCGTCAAACGAATAAAAACACCGAATGAAGCAGTGAACAGCGCGGGAAGGGAGGTGGGCAGGGGGACACTTGCTCGCTCATTGGCGGATATTTCAAATCACCAGAAAAAGGGAGGGGGGCACTTGCTTGGCATTTCACGGTAGTTAACCTGAATGTATAAGATGGCAGTATGCTGAAGCCACATTTGGAAAGTCATAATGATGGCTAAATGATCAAAGTACGAATATGTCACACTCCATAATAAACTCATCAACTAAGAATAGCACAAAATTCGCTTAAAACATAAAACCAAAAAAGCACTCGCATCATGAGGACATTATTTGCACTGCTTCAACTTCACAGCAAAAGCAGGTGAATGATTTTGAAGACGAGGCTGGTGCAATGCATTTATAGCAGTGTCCGAAGCATGCAACTTCTTCGATGCTCCGTAGGTGGAATAGACACATCTGCAATAGCACAGAGATCACTGTTAAAACCAGAAAAAACACTCAGAGCCATAGAAAGCTCGCAGGTTATTTCGCTCGCTGCAGCAGCCATCATTGCTGAAGGAGTGAGCTGAGCCTTTCTTCGTATGACATTCTAACTTGTTGCTAAACATTCATTGCTTTGCCCTTGTGGCAAAACTGACTTTTTTTTATTTTGATTTCAAGCAGTAACCTATAACAGCGAAGAAAAGATCGTGCAGGGGTTAGAAATGCACATATCGAAGAGGCATAGTTATTTTAACAATATATATGATATGCTAGGTATGAGCAATGTACATTATTAGAGGTAAAAACAGAGCCCGGTGCTTGTGAAGATTATGGTACGAAAAAGAAGAATGCTACCGAAAACTTTCACTGCGAACGATGATGTTTTCTCTTGATGTACAGGATGCATATTTCATTATTTCACTCTTGCGTTGCTCCTAGCTGTCCTACTGACGAGAAATGGGGAGGATAACTGCATGCGATACTACTAAGCCTTGAAGCCACACACAGGTCCATGTCTTATAACACCACAAGTGCATGTCTTTTAAGGCAGAAAAGAACATGTTTAAGAATTTCTCGCATGCAAGCAAGCCCATTTATACACTTGACATGTTTCCCAAAAGGCTGATGGGTTCCTTGGTGAAAGCCGGCATGCCATGTTGGGAAAGTTTTCACAATGCTCAAGGGTTGCCGTCAGTCTCATCGCATGCACGCACTCATCTCAAGCAGACGCGCAGATTTCTCGTCCAGCAAAACTTTTACATTCGTTTTAATTCCGATGCCATGGTGTCGTTATATAACACGTTTACCGAGAAGGGAGATAGCACAATTTGTGCCGGTAGCCGTTCATCTTGAACATTACTTGCATGCTATTCTTGTTTCCCATTTTCGGCATGCATGCTCCCCATTAAGTTTTCTCGCTAGTAATAATCTTCCTAAGAGCTGCAAATACTGCCACGCGCGCTTATTTCTTCATTTTTATGTGATCGGAGCTCACCCACAAAACTGTTACCACTTTTTGGTGCAGGCTGCACCGCCATGCTTGGGAAACTTGTCCGATCGTTTTAGATGAGATTTTGCCATAACAGGAGTAGTCAAGTTTACGTTCTGGAGCAACCTTGAGCGCCAGTGATAACACTAGAATTTTATATCCCTCATGTATAAAAGACTATGTGCTCTGCCGACAACCAGATTACTGATGACTGACGTCTGTGCTCATCACTATCGTTGCAGTTTGAGTGTTTCTTCTTTACTCTGGACACAAGTTCGCCCAATGAAGGGTATCATCTTAACTGGTTTGAGTTTGCTTCACCGTCGCAACCATGTGGCGATACAAAAATTTTATACATATTTACGTTAGCATGCCTCGATTCTTTCTGTTCAACACAATTTGACACATCCGGAAATCACTTCGGAAACATGAATTCATTTCAGCAAAGCTAAGATATGGTTACAAAAAAACAAAGATGCCAACCTTTAATCTGTGAGTGTTTCATCCCTTCCCCACCAATCCCTTCCCCGCCTATTCCCAAACTGCGGCCGAGCGCCCTTCCTCTCCTGCAAAATAAAGGTTCAATTCATTCATTCATTGTGTTAAGTCCATATTTTTAAGCGAAGCTTTTTTGCCTCAAAAACTGGCATTGTAGGTGTGAATGCAAGAAAACCTGTCACCTGTGAATGTCGAGAAACGCGGATGTACACAAACAAAACACTCGAAGGTGCGCCGGTCACATGCGTATTTGTATGTGAAATTTTCTAATAATTGATGCGCTCTTGATTCTGGGCTTGTCAGTGATCGGCTGTTTCTGGTAGTCTGATCTCTTATCAAGGTGACTTATCATTTCACGTTGCCACATTTCATTCTTCCCTGGATATGAATGCATGACCATTGTTGTTGCCTGTAGCAAATTAAATGTTGCACTCCTAAACACATGGATGACAGTCCGATTCCAGGCATGGAAAAAGGAAACAGGTGGCAGCATGCACAATGCGACAGAAGGAAAGAAAGAAAAATCCAACAGATCTCACGCATTGTGAGAATCAATTTCATGCAAAGCAGTCAGGTAGTCGCAGCCTACGCCGGATTTTATGCTTTGAGCCAAGCGATACGTGGTGGTTCGACGTGTTCGTGTAAATTGAGTAGTGCATATATCTTGTAATTACCAGGCATGTTGAGTACACTGGCGTACAAAGGGTAGCTCATGGTCCTTAGAGCAGAGACGTCAGTTTCATCGCCACGAATTGCACACCACGTGGCAATGATGTGCAAATCGTAAGTAGCGGTCGTAGGTGTATTTGCACTACGCTTGTCTATAGCTCGACGAGAGATAAATATGTAATGTTTGTTACAGTGATATAAAGGCGGACAGCCGACACTGTCAGCCCAAATGGCATTGCCCTGACATGATGCTTGTATAGGGTCTTTTTCCAAAACGGTTTGAAGCACTGGCATTTCTCTGTGGTAGAATACTTGACTGCATGCAGAATGCCTGGGTTCGATTCTGCCTTGAGCTGTGATATTTATTCTTTGCTTCCATCGGGATATTTAACCAATCGAGAACACCGCCGACCCCGGAACCGCGTTTTCTGTGACATGGGCTCCTTCGGACTGTCTGGTTAAGGTAGCCGAAGTCTGCGTCTATATAGACTGAGAATCAACCGTGGCACATACCCACACACCATGGACTACGGTAGGCGGGTATGTGCCGCACGTGACTGGTGGAAAAGATTTCATGACGCATGTGACAGGGAATCAATGTTATTCATGTCATGACCTGCGAATCATGCTCGTCATTCACATCCCTCTATGCCAATTTTGCTACGTACCAAAAAGCTAGGCAAATGACCACAGGAGTGCCAAGACGTAGGCGACTAGGTAGGTAGATAGATAGACAGATAGTGTGGTAACCATGAACATTGGCTATCTAGAGATAGCGCCATGTTATGCGCAGTGGCAGTGCGCATGGCCCACCTGAGCGCTTCAGAAGGGGCAGCCTGTACGCTTCCCAGGGGAGAGGTGCTTTGACCGCCAAGAAGCACGGACGCTGCCACTTGCACTGGCCAATCGCTGCTGCCCAATCATGGTTGCTGCCTTGCTGCCCCATATCCTTGGGCCAACTCTGCCGTATGAGTCGCCCTAGTTTTCAATAAATTGTTGTTTATTGTGATTTCAAGCCTCCGTCGTCCTTGATTCCACTACGGACGGGACGCAGGAAGCCCAATACCCACAGTTGGTGCCCAACGTGGGACCCGAACTCACGATCCTGAGATTAAGAGTCTCATGCTCTACCGACTGAGCTACACGGGTGCAGACACGGCGATCTCCTCCCGTGCCCTGGACCTTTCGCGTATGAGCAAGGGTGGTGCAGGGTCCCATTCAATACCGTATCAGGGATACACTGTTCCTGGAAGCGAGTGTCCGCAGAGCAGTGTCAATGTGCGCTCGCTCCTTACTCGAGCAACACAAGAACATAGATGTTTGGACTCCCAGTCCCGATTCTCCGGGTTCACAAGTCCTGCGCGAGCCGACTGCGACAGGCGCTCCTGTGATGGGTACTCCAAGGGTTACTTCGCCGAAAGGCGTGACTTCAGGCATAGGCTAACTGGCCAACGCAGACATGAGCAAGTTGTGTGCTACCAGTGCGGTCAAACTGGTCCTGTGAGGTGCCAATGGTTTGCCCTCTGTGTGACGAACACGGAATCTTCGGGAAACTGCTACGGCCAGCGACACTAGACACTGGCAGTGTGTCACGGCCCACTGCCATCAAGGCTATCAAGACGACAAGCGCAGTCATCTGCATTTCTTTGTGTTCGTCTATAATTCAGTGCTGTTTTCCCTTCTTTGCACAATGAACCAACTTGCCCAAGCCTTAACCGTAGTGTTTATCACGCCATCTACCTCATCGGCCTAGTCTAAGCAAATGCAGACACCACAATTTTCATTTCGTAAATTCAGATACTGACATCACCCTTTGAAGAGCAAATTTTTTTTGACAACAGTGATTTATCCAAACGCATAATGGCCTTTCTTCCTGCATGTGATACTATTTGTTGAAGAAGTTTGCCTGCGAAATGCACCCAGTTAACATTGACAGACCGAACACAGGATATTCAGATTACATTGAGCGGAGTGATATGTATGAAAGAGCAAAGAAATCATGGACAAAGTAATCAACTATATTTCCCTTCCTGTGCTCAACCACTACAACACAGCACAGCGTAATCCATATTCAAAGTAAGCCAACCTTTGACATGAGGGCATGTGTGTGAAGTCACCCACAAGCACTTAAGAAATTTTTTTGAAGCGAGATGTGTCTCTAATCCACTTTGTGAAAGGAACTCGATAGCTGAGGTATCTAAAACCTTTCAAGGCAATTTGCGTCCACCCCACAAAAACATCTTTACAGCCTTGACCTTCTTGTTCTGGTTCGCAGGACAAGAGGGCACATGGTGAGAAAGGCTCTGTTTCTGTGTAAAGGATGAAGTGCACTCGACACAGGAAAACAGACGCTCGCCTGTGTGGGTGCAACCATGCCAGTGATGTTTTCACTGAATGCAGCTGGACACAGGTGGCACTCAAAGCGGCGTTCGCCCGTGTGCTTGCAAAGGTGTGCTTCCATGTGCGTCTTGTACTTGGTCACATAGGTGCACTGCCCTCAGGAATGCAGCCCGCCCTGTACGGACACGAGTGAACAGTACTGCTCCGGGGAGGCCAGAGACGAGGAACCTGCAAAGCTGCAGTCAGCACACGAAGGCAGTGCAAACTGTGTCACACGCTACGTGAAACTGGACTGTAGCACCAGACAATCAAGGGTTGCTGCACTTCTATGTGAAATAGATGATAACCTTAGCCTAATGAACCACATGTTACTGCAGTGGCAACGGTACACTGACGCTGTACATGTCTGACACCAAGTTGTCATCTGTACATAAATACTGTGCTTGATATATACACCTGTTACCAATGCATAGAGGCATGAGTTGGATGCAGTTCTTATACTACCGTCACTTAAAACGGCCAAGTTTACTGATACGTGTGCCAGTATATTAAGCACTAAAGCACAAAACTGATACTTCATTCGCATAGAAGTGTCTCAACAATGCCACATGGCAAAAGCATCACATTTGACAACATGAAGGATATGAAGGAAAATGCGAGATAAAGAAGTTAATATTCCACAACCGGCAAAATATGAAAAAAAGAAGAAAAACACGCAATTACAAAACAATTATAACGGTTACAATACAATCAATGTTTGTGGTAGAGGAAATACAGGCATATTACAGCAGAGTTGTTAAACCCGCAGTTTGTTAGACTCGCAACGCAGAAAGACATTATTTTCATCTGGCCGGCTTGGCAACGTCAAGCCAAGTTAAGCATAGCTGTGCTAAGCCAAGTTAATCATAGCCAAGCCTAATTTAGCCTAGCTGAGCATGGCAATACCTAATTACCCAAGCATAATTAAGCTAGTGAACTTATAGCCTAAGTTCTACCATTTATACTTATAGCCTAAGTTCTAGCACACATTCTACCATTTTCAGCAAAAACACATGCACATAACATATTACTTGTAATCAAACATTTCTTGTCAGTGTTGGGATTGATCTAATACATTTCAATACATAATTACACATAGCCAGTAACATTATTATTGAGACAAGCTGTAACAGTTGGTAAAAATTTGAGCACTTGTACATGTCAGAAACTATATAGTAAAACATCTCCTTTCGTGCAATGCAGGAGCATGTGGGATGCGAACGTGCTCATGCTGTGCACTTTCTTGTCCTTGTCTTCTTAGCACTTCTATTGAATGCAAATGCTCAAACAAATCAGGGCACCTGGTAATTTTTCAGTACCACGCTGTGTGTTGAACTCTTCAAAGCAGTGCAGCTATGGCTCAACAACAATGGCCACTTCATTTGCTCAAGAAATTAGGTACGGCCAACGTTTTACACTTATTGCTGGACCTTTCGTAGTGTTTTCTTATGACCCAGTAATAACGCAATGGTGCATTTCAAAGTGGACACAGATATAAGAACTGAAACAGAGAGTAAATAACTCTTCTGCACCATATTTTCATACGACACTGCCCTTTTTTCCTGCGGACAAAGGGATAACTTATTATCCTGAAGAAACAGTACGGCTATACTCTAAAGCCACATTTGGAAGGGCATGTTGGCATGCCTAAACAGCTGAAGCTTTCAGAACCTTGCATTGAATAATGCATGCATCAACAAGCTAACAAAACAGTACAGGTACTCTAGTCATCAAGGTATTCATATCATGAGAATACGAAATGCACTGACTGATATATGCACTTCATAACATGAATGAACAAAATACAACTAATAAACGGTGTAACGAAGAAAAATGATTAAGTCGTATATGGTGCAATGTAGTCAAAATGGCCCCAAAGCACAACACAAAAACAGGAACAAAACAGATGAATGGGCTAAATCCGTAATGAAGTAACATAATTTCTGCTGTAATGTTTATTTAATATGATTGTTATTATGCTGGAGTGCAAAAGCAAAACGCTGGTACAAATTGTTGTATTAACTTACCTGCAAATATTTTTGTCTGAGATAGCTGTATGAACATATGAACACGTGCACTGTTCAACAATTTCGCAAAGACAGGAGTAAGCATTACCAGCTACCTAGCCCGACCTTTCCTTCCCTGAGGCAATGCTTTGTAAGACAGGCACAATTCCATCACGCTGAAGATTGAAAATTAAATACTGCAATGAAACAGATACTCATCTTTATAATAATAATAGACTAACACATCCAAGTACAAGTATGTGCTTTCACTCGTTTCAAGATAACCAATTAGAGGAAGCAGCCAGTAAAAAAGTATGTCCCTGTGAATATCATAAATTCAAGACTCAAACTGTAATGTAACCGGGAATACAAGCAAAAGGTTTCTATGAAAAGTACGGTGTGATGCCATTCTTGGAATGTCCATAGCATAACTCTTATTCACTGCTCTCTAAAAGGAATGAACAGATCCAGAAGACGGAGATGACTCTTAAAAACTCAGCGGAAATGCTCACAGTAGAAACGTGTATTAGCTAAGAAAAAGGAGGCCCAATGCCAGCCTGCCCGACATACTAAAGACCAGTTTATTCAACTTGCACAATGCATTCATAACAAAAAACAGGTGTGCCCCCTGGGTGACAAAGAACAAATATCAATAACGAAACTGAATACACCATACTCCCCTCCCCTAACATTTAGCTATTAATTGTTAGTATTAGTAAAGAAACGACAATGCATGCACACTGTACTTATTTACACATATTTAGACTATTCACAGCTTCTCACTGCCAACTTGATGGTCTTGCAAAATGTGCCTACTTAAGGGGAGACACTGGTCTCGAAACGAAAAGTTTTATTATTGGAGATATTGTAATGAAATTGGGTGTGTATATGTATTTCTTCCTCCTGTTTTCAAAAATATAATTAGTTTTCATGTACTTCAATTAGTTATCAAATTGTGAGAGCATAAGTGAAATCTAATTAGGTAATTTCTTACGGGTCATTAAGACACTTTCCCTCAGTATTTTTAGGTTCTGTTTAAGATGCAGCTGTAGCCAAAGACCTGCCATGTGGAGCTATGCTATTTATATTGTCACTGAGATATATCATCATATAAGAACTTTCAATTGTATTGACATTGTGTAATCTTGAAATGCAATTAGCTCACATTATTGTTCACAAAATTTCATATGTTCATCTTAGCCACAAAAAAATAGCATAGCTCCACAGTCCTATTTCTTACGAATTCAACGGTATAAAATTTATCAAAATTACCTTACAAAAACATAATGAAAAGATCCGTAAGGCTGGTCAAGTTGGCAAAAAATGTGAAGCTGAGAAAATCGCGTTTGAAGATTGACACGCACTGTATAAATTTCTAAAAGGAACCTTTAACCATAAATTTTATTCACATGTTCCCCATCTGTTTCCCTTCAAAACAAAACAGAAAGTGTCTTGTTCCACCCAAGGAATCATATCTAAAAAAATTTTCCAATGTGCAAAGCATGATCAAAACCCCACCATGACAAGCGGCTGGGGGGTTCTGGAAAAGCCATGGGGTATGAGGCTCAAGCGACTGGCTGCTCATGTCTTTTCAGTCTTTAGGAAGAACCTTCTAGATGTTAGGCAGCATGTTACCCTGGGTAATAGGTTGCTATGCTTGAGAGAATACCTTCAAAGTAGTCCAGGACTGTAATCTTCAGTTGCACCCGTTTTGTGTCTCCTTGCAAGAGTCTTTTTGTGTTGGTGCTCTTCAGATGAGTTGCATTTGCCTTGCGTAAACGCAGAGAGTCTTTTTCTAGGCTGTGGTCCCAGGGCACAGCCGAGACAAAAGTTTGAGTAAACAACATGGTCAATTACAAGGCCAGTGTAGAGCTCAATGATGCAGCCCACACCTATGTGTGAGCTCCGACCTCGCGTCATCCATGAGCCGTCGAACACAACATCGATGTTCCCTATGGGGTTCAGGAAGTCTGTATACAGCTCTTTTATTACTGCCACACTAGCAGCTTCACTTTCAGTCGCTGTGTTTTCGCAGGCTTTCACTAAACTTTTTAGGTGTCCCTGAAACGTCTTGTGGTGCAAGCCTCGGTGCGAAAGGTTCATACACGCACAAAAGTCCGAAAGGGCAGTAACACCTTTGCCTATCATCTGTATCCCCTTCATGGCCCTCATGTTGACTTCGAAGGGAGTGATGGTGGCAGTTCCGCTCACTCTCGGAGAAGAAAATTGCTTCTTCTCGAAATCACAACTGCTGCAAGAAAAAATAAGCTTTACCGCAAGGCCGTACTCCTTGTCCGTTGCCTTCCTCACGCTGAGACTTTTTGCGTCGCATTTGTCGCACTTCGCTTGTGCAAAAAAGTTATTCAAAACTTTCATATCGACGAGCAAAAAATCGGTCCCGGCGTCACCGGTCTGGCACTCCGCGCTTACTCCAATAAGGTCGAACTTGCGCTGGGTAGCCGACTTTCCAGACAGAACGGTCTTCGTTTGCGCCGATCTCTCAACTCGCTGCGCCTGCTCCGCCGTTGAGTAGTACGCGGCATCAACCCGAAGTGTTTCGCTAGTCGAACTTGGTCCCACGGTGTCGTCAGTTGAAGTTCCCGGCAGGTCCAAAGGGTCCGGCCGCGACTCCAACTCCGCTGCCGACGGTGCACTTGTAGCCGGCGCCTTCTTGTTCCAAGCCCGTTTTTTTACGGCTTCCAAAAGCTCGTTGCGTCGATGGTTTCAGACGAGAGTCTCCAGGCATCTCGATCGCGTGGAAAAAACTACCGGCACAAAGTAGAGACACGGTCCGTCGAGAAACACGCACGATCGCAAAAGCAGGCGCACACAAACGGACAGCCACGGCGGAGAACCAAACACAAAGAAAAAAAAAATGACGTGTCGGTCGCGCCAGCCAATGGGAGACTCGGAAAGGCGCGCTTGAAAAGCGCGCCGCGTGAGAGCCAATCAGTGGCCTGGAAACGACCTTCAGAAAACCCGCGACGGCGGCCGTTCTGCTTGAGCGACGCCATTTTGAGATGGCGCAAAATGTGCACAAAGAAAACAGCTTCAAATCTAGCCCAAGATGGCGGCGCTCGGCCCGCTGCAACGCTCATGGCGCGCGCGGGAAGTTCGAACAAATTTCGTCCTTTTGGGGACATTTTAGTGCTGCCGGGGTGCTTTGAAAGCCGATTTTATCGCGTTTCCCGACCGAATTTAGCGTTAGCAATTTGAGAGTAGGTGCTCAGAAGTACAAACGCCTCGAAAATAAGCTTTGCGAAAAATCGATTTTTTGACCATTTTTGACCGTTCCAAGACCCGCGTCTCCCCTTAAAGGGGACCTCCAACACTATTCAAGCCCACATTTTTTTTACTTGTGGGTTAAATAGACTGAAGGATGGAAATATTAATGCAGCGAGAACGGGTGTGACAGGAGCACGCAGTCTGAAGTTATATAGCCTAGAATATTCAAAAGAAAAAAAAAAACGCCATTTGTCAGCCCGATTTCCATGGGGTCATATGACCACATTTCACTCGCCACTGGCATTGCAAGGCTCATCAAGTCGAAAGAGCTTGAAGGTCCCACGTAGGGGAAGCTTGCATTGTTGTCTGTTCTTTCCAGTGCAGCGATCAGACCACTACCACAGTAAAAAACAAGATTGCGCCACGGCCCGAGAAAAACGGCGAGGTAAATGACAATGCGTTGAGGTGAAAAATATTCACCTTTCAAACACCATAACACTCACGAGTGCGCATGTACAAAATGAGGCTGCTCAGGAGGGTACAGGCAAGAAGAAAAATTTCAACATAACAACGAACCTTGTATGTGCATTTCTATGCTCGGAGGCCACAGGCTAAAAAGCAGGCAGCGCTGCTACTGTGTTTCCAAGTTTCGCAGCCTTCATTTTTTAACGACACACTCTGTTTGCGTTAACATAAAAAGTACAGCAAACTAAGATTTCTCGAACTTGCACCACTTCAACAACAATCAAGAGTTTACCATATGTGCAAAACGAGGCAGCTCGCGAACGTATACAAGCAAGAAGCAAAACAAGCCTTTTGTATGGTCATCCGACTCCTGCAACCAAAAGCCAGAGGCAGAATAGCACCCAACAGCTCTATCGTGCTTTGTGGTAGTGTTTTCTTATCTTTTGCAACAGCAGCTATCTCATGTTTAGTGCAAAAGCACGCAAAAGAAAGCCAGATAATATTCTCTTTTTTGATGCATTGCCTCGATCACTTGTAAGGTTACACTGATCCAATAAAAGATGCTACGTTGATCTAATCAAAGACCTGCGCTCTTCTCCATCATTTACACTTCCAACAGCTATATCCTGCACAATATGCGTTGATGAAGTCACCAGCGATGTAGTGATTTCATTGCGTGTTTAAAATATTAAATATATTGATATTGGTGCTTTGAACTAAGCAAAAATTATACCTGGCAACTAGTCTACGCAACACACAAATAAGAAATAAGTTTTTCAATCAGCTTGGAGGGACCCTTGAGGACTGATGGAGCAAACACAAGCAAATTATTAAGAGTCAGGTTAGATTGAGCGCAGTGATTCACATGAATAAGCAAAGTAATCGCGGAAAAAGTAATATACTTTATTTTCCTTTCTGTGCTCAGCCTAGCAGCACAGAACTGCATAACCCACATCTAAGGTAAGCCAGCCTTTGATATAATGGCATGTGTTTGAATCACCCACAGTCACTTAAGAAATTTCCTTAAAGAATGACGGATCTCCCTGTAAGCAACATTGTGAAAAAAACCTAATAGCTGAGAGATATAAATTCATTCGAAAGCAATTTAGGTACACAATAAAGAAATCAATCCAGTCTCATAAAAAAAAGCCTGCGTGCTCCTAGCCTTTAGAGCTTCTTGCGTGCAAGACAATGACCCACGTGGCGGGTGAGGCTGTTTTTATGCGAAAAGGATGCATTGCAGTGGTCACAGGAAAAGGGGCATTCTCCTGTGTGGGTGCGCATGTGGTCGTTAAGGTTCTGTTTATGCGAAAAGGATGCACTGCAGTGGTCACAGGTAAAGGGGCGCTCCCCTGTGTGGGTGCGCATGTGGTCGTTGAGCTTATCTTTCCGCGAAAAGGATGCACTGCAGTCGTCACAGGAAAAGGGTCGCTCTCCTGTGTGAGTGCGCATGTGTTGCACGAGGTTACTTTTACCCGAAAAAGATGCACTGCAGTGGTCACAGGAAAAAGGGCGCTCCCCCGTGTGGGTGCGAATGTGCTCTGTGAGATGAGTGTTCTCAGAGAATGTAGCTGGGCACAGGTGGCACTGGAAGGGGCGCTCGCCCGTGTGTTTGCGAAGGTGTCTTTTCATGTTTCTCCTATCCTTGGTCACGTAGGTGCACTGCCGGCAGGAATGCAGTCCACCTTGAAAGGACACGAGTGAATGGTACTGCTCCTGGGATGCCGAAGACAAGGAACCTGCAAAGCCACGGGGAGCAGAGGAAACCAATGCAATTCATGTATAGTACACTGCATAGAATTCAACTGCAGCACCAGGCACGCAATAATGGCTATTGCACTGGTAAGTGAAGTGCATTACTGCCTACACAAACTGCATGTTATTGAAGTGGTTAAACTGCAGTGACCCAGTACATGTCTCACAAGAGTTCTGCTCTACATCGCAGCATATCGTCTGTAAATGAATATCATATGAGATGGACGCTTTTTTTTGTCTGAATATTATTGATACAATCTAGCAACCCTCACAAAAATGACTTAACTAAGACTGAAAAGTCTCCTTCGGAAATTGTCACATTAAGTGGCAAAAGGCATTGCAATGCCACTTCCAAATGTGCTACTCAGTCTTTATTAAACATTGCATGCTTTCATGGGGTTCATTTTTTGGGTGCGTGGTCTATAATTTCCAGTGATTCACAGACAACCTACACCTGAATTTGTTAATCAGTTGAAAGCTGAAACAGTGCAGCAAGGAGAGCTAGTGCTAAGGAAGAAAGGATGTGTTAAGATGTCCCAGATCAGTTAGCAAAGGTGTGCCTTAATTTATTTTCAACCGCTGCTTTAATAATTAGACAAGTGAATGGTGCATAAATATGAAATTGTTGGCAAACGTGGATACATGACCAAACTGTACAGCACTTTATCTTCTTTAAGCTTTGCTCACCTTAGTTAAGTCAGTTAAAAATCTTACCGTAGTTAAGAATCTGTATCCACATACAGATTCAAATTACGTTATATACAAGGGCGAAATGGAGGGGGTGTGCGTCATATTCTTTTTGACTGTTATAGCTGAAGGCTCAGTAAAATGGATTAAAACACGATGCATTAGACAATGGAGCACTAAGGCAACTAGAAAATAACATTTATTATACCCTTCAATGTTGTTATATAGACACAGGAATGAAGCAAATGACGGTGCCTACAAATGTCGCATAAAAACCACACTTTCGTTACATCCTCACAGAACATACATACAAAAAGACATGTTTGCCGACATGAATACTGGATCTTCCAGAAAACAAAGAAGTGATTTTAGGCAGTCTGTCCACTACTAAGGTAACAACAGTCAATTAAAAGAAGAAAATTGCAATGTGAGAACATGTGCAGTTGAAAGAACTAAGTTGAAAAATGTGAAATCATGGACAATCCATGTACAATCTGCTTGCAGCTCAATAAAAATATCCTCCTTTGCATCCAAAAAAGTTCAAACTTCATGCAGCATCTAAAGCACCCTTGTATGGCTGCATATTCTCTAAAAAGCATAATAAAAAAGAATGCAGTATCACACCTTGATGACATGACAGTGTAATTGGTAAGGATAAATGCAATGCTAAATGACACTGTGAAGCAGCAACACAGAAGAGCATATCTAAAATGATAAAATGCCATGACCTCTCTTGTTTTCATAGCAACATTAAATATCAGATATTTTAAGCAACTCGACATAAGCTAACAAACAACGAAAACACTTATCATCCCATGATTATTGCAAGTGGAAACAGCATACGCATTTAAATATTGCTCACGACAGTGTGGTCACCACAATTCTGGCCACAAATAAATTTACTTAGCTACACGGAAACTCCAAAGTTGTGCTTCATGAGCAACAATAATGACAGTCTGAGCAAAGGAAAAAAAAGTGAAGTTTAACAGACTCTCACTATGTCAAATGATGAGCTAGAAGACTGCACGGTACAGTGTGTGTCATGCATGGCTGCATTCGGAGTGAAGACACACAGTCCAAGTTAACATCACAGTCTTGGCAACAACTAATATGCATTGCAAGGACAAACAAGATATACTGATACCTCAACCCACATCCCAATAAAACTTTTGAGCGATGAAGCAAATGTGCAAAATCTGTGTGAGAATTAATAAATGAGCAATGATGGATAAAAATAAGCAGTTCGATAAATAGAAAAGAAATGCAGGGTAGGATGTCCTTGGTAACCCTGCTAAGTTCCACATGGCTTCACCCAGAGCAAACAACAAACTTGTACAAGTCCCAGAGCTGACTAGATTTACTTGAATTTTGGCAGAGATACGTTGATTTAAAGGTGTCCCCATACAGCACTTGCATGGGAGAGACTTCGCAATGCACTTCAAAGAGAAAATAGTGCACACTCCCATGGACTCCACTGACAAAACACAATCTAATTTTGCCAACACTGAAAGAGAGGACGGTGAGAGTGAACATGGCTGCAATTGCGGCTACTGCTGATTGGTATGCTGTGGCAGGAATGTCCATTGCAGCATGCTTTCAAGGCACGATGTGCCACTCAGGCATAGAAACTCTGGATGCGGCTTCGGTTCTGGTCCTGACCACAACTTCCACTGCAACTGAGCAAGCAGGGTGTGGACAACTTATGGGAACACACTGGCAATGTTTGAAGCTGATGACCTGTTCGAAAGGGTTTAAGGACTTGCAAAGGCACTGTCTGAACCTGCGTCAAAAAAGTCCAGTTAGGAGTGCCAAAACTTGCTGCACTAGTTAAACAGACACGTAAAGACATTGTAAAATGTATGCATCACCAAGTACATAGCTTGCACAAATCCTGCGTAAAAACAGGCACAATTTTTTTTCTGCCGATGAGTGAACGTTCAACACTGCAATGAAAGTTCATTTTTCTTTCCTATTCTGCAAGACTAACATGGCAAAAAGTAGATATGTAATTTCACTCATTCCAAAATAACCAATCCAAGGCAGCAGTCACTAGACATGGTAATATTATTGTCACAATCTTAAATTCATAACCACTTCAGCTGCAACTGTTGCTATCGCATGCATTGCATTGGCCTTCCAGCAAAACTGACTTTTACTTCTTGCTTTTATGCAGCAAAGTATGATAAAGAACAAATGATTGCACAGGGGTTAGAAATGCACCTACTGATGAGCAATAATTACTTTAACAATATGTATGAGATGCCATGTATAAGCAATGCACATTAATAGAGGTTAAACTATGGCCTAGTGGTTGTGACGATTATGGTACGAAAAAATGCATGTAGTTGCACTCAACGTGAAAGCTGTATTAAGCATGGAGTAGTGATTCGCCTGTCCTTCAGCGACGCTCGCATTCATGCGCAAGTTCGTGCTGGCGTTCCAAACATGCAACCTGCTCATGGCAGAAATGGAACCTTCATTGGCGGGAAAGGAAACCATTTGAGATGCAGTGGTGCCATCTCCCCTCCTCCTCACCCTCACTTCCTTTCTCCGACCAATGATATGCTGCACTATACACAGCTATGCTAAGCTCTGCCTTTCGCCTCCTCCTTTCCGTCCTCCTCACCTTCACTTTTCCTCATCCCTTTTCCACACCCACTTGTTATACCGTACCACCCGCTCGTATACTATACATGGCTATGCTATGCTATGCCCTCCCCTCCTGCTTACATTGTTACCCTTTTTATACTGCACGGCTATGCTATGGTCTACTCTGCCCCTCCTCATCACCCTCTTTTAATACCGTACTGCACACAACTATGCGATGCTTTACCCTCCCCTCCACCTTTAATTCACCCTCACCCTCACTATACTGCAGCACATATGGCTGTGCAGGCTTCACTTTCCCCTTACTCCTTTCTGTCCTCACCCTCACTTTCTTTTCCACCTGAGAGCTACGTATATTATACACGGTTATGATATACCTCACCCTCACATCTCTCCTATTCAACCTCAATTCTATTTCACGCCCCCTTGCTACGCTGTACAAAATACGGCTATGCCATGATTTACCCTCCCCCCATCCTTTCCCTCCTCCTCACCCTCATTTCTCTATCCTGCCCCCTTGCTATACATGGCTATGCTATACATTGTTTTGCCTGCATGACACAGAGCTGCGAAATAAGCTGCCAGCATAGGATGACAGCACACACGCTCCTTCCCTCCTCCTCAACTTCACATCCCTTCTCCTCACCCTCACTTCCCTTTCCCACCCCCTCGCTATACATGGCTATGCTATACGTGTAGTTCTCTCTGCGTTACGCAAAACGATATGAGACGACGACAATAGCATACAATGACTGCATACCACATCACGCGCCTTAAAGTTCTCTGCACACGAAGAAAGAATGCTCTTGAAAACTTGCACTGCGAACGCTGATGTTCTCTCTCGATGCACAGGACGCCTGTTTTATAATGCTGTAGCATTACTGCAAGCCATCCGACCACCAAGAAATGGGAAGGATAACTGCATGCAATACTACTAAGCCTAGACACAACCACGCATATGATGCCAACATACAATAATGCCAAGGAAAAGCACAGCGAGTGTATGTAGTTTTTAAGTGATGTGCAGATAGTATCACATAAAGAGAAAATGAATTCAAGTAGACAACACAACTCGCCACGGACAGGAGCCAGACGAACGACGTTTATATTATGCGCACGCAATGCTCTGCAAACCAATCTAAGGTGGCCACATCCACATGTGGCTGTCATAAACGGTTTTTACAAAAGCCTTGATATATCTGGGCAGTTTTATGTATGCAGTGCTGAACTATTTAAATGCCACACTTGGCCCACATAATGGCTGGCGAATTTTTGTGGCACCAGTGAGCACTGGGTGATTGCCTGGTGGTCAAATGCCTACACAATGCTGTCATTTTCATTCTGCACCATAACGAGCCAACACAGTGTCCCCAGTGTTCAGTGATGGCTCAGGTGACTGCACGGCTGGTACATGGGCCAATTACCACACTTCAGTTGCTGAGCACTGCTTACAATGCACCTTTGATCTTTCTTCAATATCAGAGGCTTCGTGTGCTTGCAGAATACGCTGATGTGCATTTGAATGAAGCATCACAGTGGGAAAAAAACAGGCGTTTCGAGAGTGAAGAGTTCTTCAGTTAAAACTGCTGCAATGTCTTAGGTTCTGTTGGTAGGCCATCGTTCTCTTGCCAAGTAAACTCTCAGTTAGAAAAAAGAAAGAGCAATCAGCACTGGTAACAGCCAGGGTGAAGCGGGCATTGACACTTGCCTCTCGCATACACCTTTCCCACTAGGATCAAATAAACTGAACATACCACAACCTACAATACTCAAGAAGATTTCCACTAGACGAACACGCCACTAGAAGTTATGAGCTTGAGCCAATTTTTGCAAGAACGAAAACTTCCAAACACAGTTTTTTTATGCGGACTGATTCTGACTGGAAAAGTCTCCCTGAGGCCATCTTCCAGTCCCCTAGCTTTGTCAAATCTTTAGAAAAGCTTTTAATTATGTATATGTACAACATTTTTGCTTTATTCATTAAATTTTTTGCTCTACCACTGCTGTGCTACGTTATATTGGTATCCATTGTACTGCCCCTTCAGCATGGGCCAGAAATGTTGGTCCGCAGTGTCATGACATAAATAAATGTCAAGCTCATGGTGCTTAAACGCCTCCCCACGTCAGTCCTACTCCCCCCCCCACAGTCCGCATTTTTGTCGTGCTATCATATGTCCCCGATGAAAACAGTATAACCTAGTAATCACCTAGTCAGCACTAGAAAACATTATAGAATTCCTCTTTTCATGCTTGAACATGCATTTTAGCACAAACATGGCGAACCCGGCTCCCTGTCGTACAGCACCCATCCAACCAGAGTCACACATGCAACCCACACAGCCCCACCAGAAAAAGGCTATTTGTAATTTTATTGAAGGTGAGCGAGCATGTATCGCTACATTCATCTGCGAGCTCTCTAGAATTGCCCACTGTGTCGATCAGAAGCCGGCAGCATGAGCACAGTTGCAAATGGGGGCTGGACAGAAACTGTGGTAGCAGTGATGTGGATTTTGCAAGCAAATAAGTGCAGTAGGCTTTTGTTAAACAGAATGTGAAGAGACCACTAAAATATTTTCCATTTAACAGCAGTTCCATTTAATGAGGTGAACAGGGGTGCAGAATTCAAGGACGAAACAAATCATATGGGAGGAATTTGTTTCATTTAAGCAGCAATTCCATTTAAGAGATTTACATTTACAGAGGGTCTACTGTATTTTCCATCGACGAGAAACGAGCCCTTTTCGGCTCATTTCTAGAACAACCTTCCTATCCTGAAACAATGCTTTGTAAGACAGGCACAATTCCTTTTACGCTCATTGAAACTTAAAAACTGCAATGAAGTAGATACTCTTCTTTATACTAATATAGAATAGCACATCCAAAAACAAATATCAGTTTTCATTCATTTCAAGACAAACCAATTAGATGCAGCGGTCAATAGATATGGTATGTCACTGTTGAAATCATAAATTAAAGATTCAGACTGTAATGTAATCAGGAAAACAAGCCAAAGGTTTCTATGAAAAGGCTGTCACGATGCATTTCTGGCAATGTTCATAGCATAACTCTTATTTAGTGCTGTGTAGATGGAATGGACACATCTGCAAGAAATAGGAGATCTCTGTTAAGGCAGTGCAAATGCTCACAATACACCCAGAAAAATGTTTGCCGGTAATGTCAGCGACACTTGCAGTTAACAGACTAATTATAATCTATTACACTTTTTTGTAGTCTTGTAATTGTGTAATCTCTTTTTCAGTAACTAATTACAAGTAACTACATACACTGCTGAAGAGAAGCTCTAGTGAACAATACCAATCGAAGCGCTTGAATTTCGCAGGAACATATACAGCAAAGCATCTATGGTCATATCAGCAGTGACGAGAATGGCTAAGAGCACCTGGCAGTCTGCTTTGCAGCATAAAAAAGTTGGGACTTGGAGCTCTTTACTGTCTTCTTTAGAAGTATAGTACAAATTAAAATACTGACCAGAATGAATAACTGCTAGTCTGGCATAAGAGAAATGACAACAGGAGTGCAACAGAATGCTTTCTGAAAAATGGCAAACATTAGGATGTCAAGGCAACACACAAACACATCAAACCAATTAGAAAACTGCCATGCAGACAAGACTTGGCATTGTGGTCTTCAGTCACTAGCAGAAAAGTTATCAACGTCAGCACAAAAGACTGCTGGTATCCCTACTGAGAATTTGTAGCGCAATGTACTTGCTGTCGGATAAAAATAGTTACACCTCAATATATGGAGTACCAAACTTATTTTAATTTCGATGTTCACAAAATACCACACATCTTAAGCTTGGAATAAGAAATATTTATCCGAGCCAAGTGACCAGATCATTCAGTGTAATGCTAACTTAAATCTAATGCCTGATCGAATAAATTAAAACTATAGATCACAGGCACCAGAGGTCATATGGCTAAACTACTAAACATGTGGTTTTTCGCTAAGACACCTTTCAAATCACATGCGACATGACATAGTGGCAACCAGTATGTGGGCGGACAACTGTGGTAGCACGTAAGGCCTTCTCAGTTATCCTGCGAGCAATCTTGAGGGAAAAAAGGATGTCATGTCACCAAAAAGGCTAGAACCTAGCAAGATATCACCATGCGTGAGAAATAGTGTGTTGCCACTTATTTTGGGCACCAGAGCATAGAAAGAAGTTATCCTCAACTCATCGAAGAAAATGACTAACATCTTTACCGCATATAAAGATGTTTTCGGTGACTGCACTGCTTGTTCCTGCGGCAGTTTTTGGGTCTGAATAGCTCACTTTTTTCAGACCTCACAGCACTTACCTGCACTGCCCACTTCATAAAGTCATGCAGGTGCTCTGCAATAAAATCAACATATTAACCAATACATGATAATGACTGCCGCACAAGGCGTTGCTCGATTCTTCAGACATAACAAAAGCGCAATGTCACGAAACAGAAAACGTGGCAGCCATGAAGAAAAGCTGCCATGATACTGGTTGTTGCTCTGCTTTGACGAAGGCCACGCCAGTGGTACAAGTGCAGAAGAGTTACCGTACTTTGTAAGCCATACGTAATAACTCTACTAATGCAGGGCCCAGCGAAAATGTGAAATTGTGCACATATTTATGCACAACAGTGCTGGCAAATCACTGTACTAGATAAGTTAGGTGCGAGTGCACACTGGATTTCAATATTTTGGGTAGCTGTGGAAAAAGCATGAGAGTGACAGCTAATCTTTACATCGTATGGCTCTAACTACTATACCCTGAATCCTTCTGAATCTATTTCCAGTGTACTGCCTTGCAGTCCTTTACGTACGAGTTCTCAGACTGGGCCACATCTGTGGAGATAACTTCACAAAATCTTGCACAGCTTACCTTGCGACTTCATACGAGAGCTTTCACTGAGGCAGATGAAAATCTGTCAATTGTAATGAGTGAGGGCACGTTAAAAGGTTGCTTGGGTGTGAAAAGGCTCGTGTATAGTTGTTTGACTTATTGCCTGAGTGCATCTGTAAGTGTGCTGTCAAGCTGAAGCAGCTGTCTGCAGCAGTGTTGAACATCTTGACCAAGTGTACCTCCCCTAGGATGGCAAAGAACGCTGCGGTTCCCGTTTTTCTTAATGCTGGAAAATAACCACACCCACACTGTCGACAGCGTGAAAGGCTACACAGCCTCGTGCACCTTCACGAGCAGTACAAAACGAAACAGTGAAGTACAGCCTCCAGCATTTTTAACGATACCGCGCAAGCGTCGACCGCACGCAGTCTCAGCGCCTTAGAACGGCAATAATCTGCAAGACCGGCAGTAGTACTACTACTACTTGCTGCATGTACTACTGCCGGTCTCACAGATTATCGCCGTTGTAAGGGCCTGATACTGCGTGCGGTCGACGCTTGCGCGATATAGTTAAAAATGCTGGAGGCTGTAAAAACAGTACAAAACAGTGAAGGTTTGTACTCAACTTAAATTTGGCTGAACATGCCATTTGTGTACTGTTCTGGCAGCAAGGTCAGATACTAAAAGGCAAATACAGTAAAGGAGCATGTCTGTACAGCACAATCTACTCTCAGAGGGAACGCGCGAGCGCGCGGCCGGCGATCCACGGAGCGCTAACTGCTGGCGAGATTTGGAAACACGGAGCATGCGCGTAGAACCACAAGGGCGGTTCATGTCCCGCGTCGTCTGCTACTTCTTCTCCCCAGCGCTCGGCGCGCGCTGGCGAAATTCTATATTTGTACGGTTGGAAGGACAAGCATGCTATTATCTCTGCATCGGGCAAAATTTCTTTGTCTGTTATAAAAAGCGGCCGGCTGGTGCGAGCAGCATGTTGAAAGCTTACGACTAACTTATCGGTGAGCACTTACAAGAATAGACTGTTGGGCTAGTTGGTGATTCACTGTGAGGGAAACTGCACAAAAAAAAAAAAAAAAAACAACGTCGACAAAGGAAGAACAGAACAGCACAAGCGCTTGTGCTGTTCTGTTTTCCCTTTGTTGACGTTTTTTTCTTTTGCGCAGTTTCCCTCATAATGAGCACTTATATTAGGTTACGCAAGTGACAGGCTTCATTATCACTTTCGCACAATTCCACAGCTGGGGGTCCCAAATTCGAAATTCGGCCGCTGGTGCCGCGAATCGCATCACATCAAAACTGGCGAGAAACCAGAGCAACAAAACAAACCACAGCTTTTTTTCTGCCTGCTTATTAGCCGGCGACGCGCAGGTATAGTGGCGGCTACATGAATCGCACCGCTGAAAAGCGCTCGCCAAGGACAGGGGCGGAAAGTAGCAGACGAACAGCGGCAAACGCCGCCCTTACGTCTTCATGCGCGTGCTCCTTGTTTACAAATCTCGCCGCCAGTTTGCGCCACGCGGGCCGCCGGCCACGCGATCGCGTGTTCCCACTAACAGTGGACCGCACGTACATGAGCGAAGTGTTTTTATGGTGTCAGCCCTCCTTTTCAAATCGGATATGTATACGGTTACACCACAACTAGAGTAAATAATTCACAGTGCAATTTAATAAAAGAACATTGTATCAAAGGGGTCGCCCGCAATATGTTTTTCTTCCTCAGCCAATTCACAGTGGTCGTGGTTAAGCTCCACCTGTCGTGATCCTCCACTAGCGCAGCACAGAAATCTGTGGAGGACATGCTTCGCTGAAGGCAGATAGTTGACTTCTCAAAAACTACAGTAAAGCAATGCGAACTTGTAATTTTGCGACGGCAGCTGATCGCTACACGACCACGAGGATCATGCAGAAACAACCTCCCGATAAGAATAGCGATGCTAGCCACTGTAGCGATGCGGGCAAGTTCATGCTGATGATGAGGAGCGCGAAGCATTGAAGTGCGGAAATGCAGGACTTAGATACTGCAGGACTTAGATACAGATATAGCGCCAAAAGAAAGCACACTGTCACACGTGATGTGTGGGTGCACGTCTCCTCGGTTATTTTGTCCGCGCGCCTTTTTAGCGTCGCAAATTATATTCCAAGTTAGGTTCATGTGTTGGTACTGGAATAACACATTCATATGCTTCAACGACATACCCGATTTTTCAATATAACCAGACCAGATTATGCAGGCTCGAAATCAAAAAGTTTGGTGCACCAGAATCGAGCATTCAACGAGCGCACCGTTTTTGACAAGTAGCATGCCCCAGTTCTTTGCATCCACGGCAAAGAAAACAAACGGTCGTGCGTTACCTTCGCAGTACGGAAATTATTCACGTAGTACGTCCACCACACACCACAACACCGTCGATGCACTTACGTCTTTGTCCGTACGTACGACCATTGGTACGACGCGTCCATTGCGTGCGTTTGACATACGGCAACTGTCACGACCGCGGTTGCCACTCACGCTTAAAATTATCGCGTCGCAGATTAGTCCAGCGACGCATGCACATCTTCGGAATGTACTAACGTCAAAACATAACGAACATAATGTCATTGAGCGAGCTCGTAAATGAAAGTGGCGCGTCCGCGTACACGTGGAGACCGCGCGCTTTCTGCGCCGTCTGGTGAGAAAATGGCACCAGTGAAGTTTCGGTTTCACATTCGATTTGGTTTCATATTGGAAATCAGTCAGCTGGGACCTGCAGCTGGTTCCATATGCGTGGTTTCCAAATGGTCCCTCTGGCGGATATGACCAGTGCCTCCTTTTATATATAGGAGGCACTGGTACGTATGACACGGCACTGTACCACAGATGTTCTCTGACTGTACCAGCGAGGCACACTGAGAGTGCTTGCAAGTTCGCAGCTATTTGTTTGAAAATATCACAGAAAACGAGTGCATGGCGTGCAAAAGTTGTGCCACTCGAACATCATGCATCAGCGAATGCTCCTGGCTGTAGCTCACCCAGTTGGTCAGAGTTTTAAATAGGATAATAAGAAATGAGAAACCAGCTGTCGTAAATATGATACAGAATAAAGCGATCTGCATGTGGGCGACAAATGATGGTGCCGTGATCGCGCGAAACACGACACATAGAGGCGGCAAAAGAGTCGCCGATGACGTTTGACGAGGTCGCTGCTATCAGCAATTTGGCATTGCCACGAATGCTCGTTTTTTTGTGATCAGGATTTACCCACAAAATGTGTTATCAGCCCTCGGCGCCCCACCGGAAACTTCTCGATTGTATTAGATTTCTGATAAGATTGCGTGAGTAGTCACGTTTATTCTAGAGCTAAGGCGAGTACCGCTCATAACGCTGGTGTTCATTATAAATGTATAAAAGATGACGCGTTCCGCCGACGACCAGATCATCGACGTCCGCGCTCGCCCTTCTAGTGCGAGCCAGGAAAAGTATTCGCAATGCCCATAAAATGTCGCGACGCCAAGCGAAATTCAGGAGCGTCCTCTCGAGGAGGGTTAGTAGACGACAAAATGCCAGCACCACGCATTCGCACCC
The DNA here is from genome assembly GCF_013339695.2 of Rhipicephalus sanguineus. NCBI lineage: Eukaryota > Metazoa > Arthropoda > Arachnida > Ixodida > Ixodidae > Rhipicephalus > Rhipicephalus sanguineus. The sequence continues at coordinate 62,013,036 of NC_051185.1, forward strand.
TTGTTCGACTGTGCTAGCCGCAGTGTTAACGCGTTGGCAAGAAAGGAACACTACGACAATTACCATGTTCCGTACATCAGTGAACAAACCGGGCCCTCCGTGACACGAGAAATCTGATTTGTTCTTGCGAGACGCGAAGTCTTCGTGAAAATACGTGGCTACTCGCGCTTTCAATGCTAGCACAGAGCGTACACATACTATCAGCTTTGCGAGGCTTTCTGTAGCCACGAAGGTTAGGTAACTGTTATCGTCTGACATTCAGTTGAAGCTCACCCTGTTTTTCTCGATGTTTGCATACTTGTTTATTGTAAGGTTCCCCACCTGCCTGGTCTTCAGTGACCGCAGTATTTTCTAAATAAAAAAAATAAACATGTCCAGCTCACATTATTTAAGATATCACTTGTTTCATTTTATTTTTACTTTAATGATTAGACAAGTGAAAGATGCAAAAATATGAAATTGTTGGCAGAGGTGGATGTTTGACCAAACTGCAGAGCGCATGAGCTTCTTTAAGCTTTTCTAAGCTTAGTTAAGTCAGTTAAGAATCTTACCTTAGATAATAATCTGCATACACATACAAATTCAAATTACGTTATACACAAGGGCAAAATGGGGGTGTCATATTCTCTTCACTGTTAGAGCTTATCCACGCGTAACATATAGCTAAAGGCTCAGTAAAATGGATTAAAACACATAACATTAGACAATGTAGCAATAAGGCAACTAGAAAACAACATTTTTTCTATCACTTCAATGTTATTATATAGACACACGAATGAAGCAAATGATGGTGCCTAGAAACATAGCATCAAAAACCACACTTTTGTCACATCCTGAAGGAACATACATAGAAAAAACATGTTTGCTAACATGAATACTGGATAAAGTGATTTTAGGCACTCCGTTCCCAACTATTGTAACAACAGTAAATGAATAGAAGAAAAGTGCACTGTGAAAACACGTGTAGTTCAAATATTTAAGCTGACAAATGTGAAATTATGTACAATCCAAAGAGTCTCTACATTTGCAGCTTTATTTAAAAAAATCCTTCTTTGCATCCAGAAAAATTAAAACTCTGTGCAGCCTCTAAAGCACTCTAGGATGACTGCATCTTCTCTGACCAGCATAATAACAAAAATGCAGTCACACATTGATGAGCCCCGCCACGGTGGTCTAGTGGTTATGGCACTCGACTGCTGACCCGAAGGTCGCGGTATCGAATCCCGGCCGCGGCGGCTGCATTTTCGATGGAGGCGAAAATGTCTGAGGCCCGTGTACCTAGATTTAGGTGCACGTTAAAGAACCCCAGGTGGTCGAAATTTCCGGAGCCCTCCACTACGGCGTCTCTCATAATCATATCGTGGTTTTGGGACGTTAAACCCCAGGTATTATTATATTACATTGATGACATGCAAGTGGAATTGGTAAGCATAAATTCAATGCTAAATGACACTGTGAAGCAGCAGCATACAGCAGCATATCTAAAATGATAAAATGCCAAGACTTCTCTCGTTTTAATAGCAACCCTAAATATCAGCTATTTCAAGCAACTCGACATAAGCGAACAAACAACAAAAATACCTTCATCCCATACGTTGATTTAAAGATATAGATACGTTGATTTAAAGATGTCCCCATACAGCACTTGCATGGGAGAGACTTCGCAATGCACTTCAAAGAGAAAATAGTGCACGCTCCCATGCACTCCAGTGACAATAGGCTATGACAAAACACAATCTAATTTTGCCAACACTGAAAGAGGACAGTGAGAGTCAAAATGGTTGAAGCTGGGGCTACTGCTGATTGCTTTGCTGTGGGAGGAATGTCCTCTTATTCAGCACTCTGTAGAATGAACGGACACATCCAGAAGACGGAGGTCACTGTTAATGTCAGCGGAAATGCTCACAGTACACACGTGTAGAAGCTAAGAAAAAGGAGGTCCAATGCCAGCCTGCCCGAGATAGTAAAGACCAGTTTACTCAACATGCACAATGCGTTTATAACAAATCGCAGGTGCACCCCCTGGGGGAGAAAGAACAAATATCAATAACGAAACTGAATACAGCATACTCCCCTCCCCTTACATTTAGCTATTAATTGTTAGTACTAGAAAAGAGCCCACAATGCATACACACTGTACTTATTTACACATATTTGAAGTCTATACACAGCTTCTCACTGCCAACCTGATGGTCTTGCAAAATGTGCCTACTTAATGGGGACCTCCAACACTATTCAAGGCCCAATTTTTTACTTATGGGTTGCATAGACTGAAGAATGGAAATATCAATGCAGCGAGAACGGCCGTGACAGGGGCACGCAGTCTCAAGTTAGATGCCTAGAAAATTCAAAAGAAAAAAAAAACGCGTAATCTCAGCCTGATTTCCATGGGGTCATATGACCACATTTCACTCGCCACTGGCGTTGCAAGGCTCATCAAGTGGAAAGAGCTTGAAGGTCCCACGTAGGGGAAGCTTGCATTGTTGTCTGTTCCATCCAGTGCAGTGATCACACCATTGCCACAGTAACAAACAAGATTGTGCCGCAGCCCGAGAAAAAGGGCGAGGTCAATGACAACGCGTTGAGCTGAAAAATATTCACCTTTTGAACAACATAACACTCATGAGTGCACATGTACAACATGACGCTGCTCAGGAGGGTACACAGGCAAGAACAGGCAAACTAATATTTCTCGAACTTGCACCACTTCAACAATCAAGAGTGTACCCTTATGTGCAAAACAAGACAGCTCTCAAACATACACAAGCAAGAGAAAGAAGCAAAAGAAGCCTTTCGTATGGTCATCCGACTCGTGCACGCAAAAAGCAAGAGGCAGAATAGCACGCAACGCCTCTATCGTGCTTTGTGGTAGTGTTTTCTTATCTTTTGCAACAGCAGCTATCTCATGCTTAGTGGAAAAGCACGCAAAAGAAAGCCAGATAATAATCTCTGTTTTGATGCATTGCCTTGATAACTTGTAAGGTTACATTGATCCAATCAAAGACGTTACATTGATCCAATCAAAGACCTGCGCTCATCTCCATAATTTACACTTCCAACAGTTATAGCCTGCACAATATGCTTTGATGCGGTCACCAGCGATGTAGTGATTTCATTGCGTGTTTAAGATATCAAATCAATTGATATCGGTGCTTTGAGCTATGCAATAATTATGCTTGGCAGCTAGTCTACGCAACCCACAAATCAGAAATAAGTGTTTCAATCCTGTTGGAGGGACCCTTGAAGATTGACGGAGCAAACACAAGCAAATAAATAAGATTCAGGTTACATTGAGCAGAGTGATTCACATGAACGAGCAAAGTAACCACAGAAAAAGTAATATACTTTATTTTCCTTCCTGTGCTCAGCCCAGCAGCACAGGACTGCATAATCCACATTCAAGGTAAGTCAACCTTTGACATAATGGCATGTGTTTAAGTCACTCACAGTCACTTTAGAAATTTTCTTAAAGAATGACGGATGTTCCTGTAAGCAACATTTTGAAAGAAACTCGATAGTTGAGGGATATAAAGACATTCGAAAGCAATTTAGGTACACAATAAGGAAATGAATCCAGCCCAATAAAAAAAGCCTGTGTGCTCCTAGCTTTTAGAGCTTCTTGCATGCAAGACAATGGCCCATGTGGCGGGTGAGGCTGTGTTTATGCGAAAAGGATGCACTGCAGTGGTTACAAGAAAAGGGGCGCTCCCCCGTGTGGGTGCGCATGTGGTCGTTCAGTTTATCTTTCCGCAAAAAGGATGCACTGCAGTTGTCACAGGAAAAGGGTCGCTCTCCTGTGTGAGTGCGCATGTGTTGCACGAGGTTACTTTTACCCGAAAAGGATGCACTGCAGTGGTCACAGGAAAAAGGGCGCTCCCCCGTGTGGGTGCGCATGTGGTAGTCGAGGTGATGTTTCAGCAAAAAGGATGCACTGCAGTTGTCACAGGAAAAGGGACGCTCTCCTGTGTGGGTGCGAATGTGCCCTGTGAGATCAGAGTTCTGAGAGAATGCAGCTGGGCAGAGGTGCCACTGGAAGGGGTGCTCGCCCGTGTATTTACAAAGGTGCCTTTTCATCATGCTTCTGAACTTGGTCACGTAAGTGCACTGCCGGCAGGAATGCAGTGCGCCTTCTACGGACACAAGTGAACAGTACTGCTCCTCGGACATCGGAGACGAGGAACCTGCAAAGCAGCAGGGAGCACAGGAAGGCAATGCAAATAGAGTGTCACACGCTACAGGGAACTGGACTGTAGTACTAGACAATCAAGGGTTGCTGTACTTCTATGTGAAGTAGATGACAACCTTAGTCCAATGAGCCGCATGTTACTGCAATGGCAATGCTACACTGATCCTGTACATGTCTCACACAAGTTCTCGTCTCAACATAAGTACTATGCTCAATATATGCAAAAATGTGCTGCCAATACAGAGGAGAATGATTTGGATGCAGTTTTGATACGACACTCTCTTAAACAGAAAAAATTATTTGTACACGTGCGTGTACACAAAACTTACACTTTTTCGCATAGAAGTGTCTAAACAATGACACATGGCAAAAGCATCATGACATTTGACTACATGAAGGATACGAAGTAAAATGTGACATGAAGAAGTTAATATGACACAAAGTGCAAAATATGAAAAAAAAAAAAACAGAACAAAGTTACAATGGTTAGAATACCATCAAAGTTTCTGGTAGAGAAAATACAGCCATATGTAAGAGCTATAACAAGAACTGTTGCTCTATAGACTATATGTATTGGCAGAGTTTACAGATTTTCTCTAAATGTTTCTACACTGCTTTAGTGAAAGCATACTGACGCAATGGAATACTATAAGTGACTTACTGATCAAGTAACATTTCAGACAGTTACACAAACACACGGTGCCAATATTTTCATCACTAGAAAATTCACTATCCTGTGTAAACACAATGGCTATACACTGAAGCCATGTTGCAATGGCCGTATTGACATGCCTAAATGATCATCATACATTTAACGTGTTGCAGTGCATAATGTACCCATTAACTTGGTTGGTGGTTGTTCTAAGGGGTTTAACGTCTCAAAGCTACTCGGGCTAGACGCTCATTCACATCTGCGACCAGCACTGGCTGCGCGACTATGTGCGACTGTTGACCAAAAAGTGACTCAACATGACTGATGTTCACCCCTGCAAAGTGCCATATATGCCACCGCCTCACAGAATTCACATCCCCTCCCATTGCCATTGCCCCGTAAAATAAGCTGACATGCTATTTCTGGGTATATGGTTCGGAGGTTTGCGACTGCAGTCGCATGACTGAAAAATTGAGCAGCGAGCAACTTAGCCAAAGTGGTTGCTTTGGAACAAAAGCAGCCAATAGTAATTAACATAGTCACGCGTCCTGAGCTAGTCGCAGGTGTGAATGAGCCTTATGAGAGACGACACAGTGAAGGGTTCCAAATAGTTTCAACCTCCTAGGCAGTCTTTAACATGCACTGACATCGCACAGTACACAGTCTTCCAGCATATTACTTTCACTGAAATACAAATGCCATGGCCGGGATCAAACCCAAATCGTTTGGGTCAGCAGCCACGCATCGTGACCACGTAGCCACTGCAGTGGCCCAGTTACTGCACTTAACAAAGCGCTACAGGCATTTTGGACATCACAGTACTCATGTCATAGGCACATTAAATCTAGCACTAATACATAACAAACAACAAAGAACAACAACAACGTAGGCTGGACAGAACATGAAAGATGTGACAGAAAAATATTGATCCAGGTGAAAACAACACTACGTGTGATAGTGAATGCAGCCACATTTAATTACATAGAGGAGATTATTGTTCCTCAGCTAGTGGCATTTTATAAAAAAAAATAAGAAACGTAGTTAGTTAGACTATGTTAGGTTTGATAACCTGTTGATTTGAAAGCACAGCGCAAGAACAGAAACGCAAAGAATGACAGGGCCTAATGCACAATGAAAGAAAAAATTTACATTGTAAACCAATTTCAAAAGCATTGTTAACATGTTGTAGTGGAAAAGCAAAGTGCTACAACTATTCATAGCAGCAATTACCCACAATTTTTGTTTTTCTTTCAGCTATACTTTCGTGAACATGTGCACTGTTAAACCAATTTGCAAATATGAGAGCGTTCAGTACTACAAACTCAACCTGAACCAACACTCTTAAAGATGGTTATCGTTTCTTTATGCTGATAACTGGAACCTAAACACTTCAATAAGTACATTTTTTGCTTTCTAGTTTCGATGAACTAACCCGTACCAAAAAGTAACGTATAGCACTGGTTTTAATGAAACTAATCCCATGCAGCAGCTGGTAAACAACTGCACATTGCCTTCACAATCTCAATGTCCTAACAAAGAAACATACAGCACATCAATGGCAATGTCCAAAACTTGCAACTTTCGTGATGCTGTGTCGATAGAATGGACACATCTGCAATAGCACAGAAATCCCCGTTAAAGACAGCCTGAACATGCACAGTATGCTTACACAAAGTTTTATCATGTGCAGCAAAACTACATGCACATAAAAAATTACCTGTAATCTACATTTCTTGTTACTGTTGGGATCGATCTACTATGTTTGAATACATATACACATAGCCAGTAACATTATTACTGAGACAAGCTGTAGCAGCTGGTTAAAATTTGAGCACTTGTACGTTTCAGAAATCATATAGTAAAACATCTGCTTTCGTGCAATGCAGCAGCATGTGGGATGCTAATGTGCTCCTGTTGTGCACTTTCTTGTCCTTGTCTTCTTAGCACTTCTATTATATAAGATTGGAAATGCTCAAACAAATCAGGGCGCCTGGTAATTTTTCAGCACCACGCTCTGTGTTGAACTCCTTAAATCAGTACAGCTATGGCTCAACTAGAATGGCCACTTCATTTGGTCAGGAAATTAGGTACGGCCAACCTTTTACACTTTTTACTGGACCTATCAGAGTGTTTTCTTATGACCCAGTAATAATGAAATGGCGTATTTCACGGTGGTCATAGATATAAGAACTGGAACATTGAGTAAATAAATCTTCTGCGCCATATTTTCGTACAACACTGCCGTTTTTCCCAGTGGACGCAGGGATAACTTATTATCCTGAAGGAACACTACGCCTATACTCTAAAGCCACATATGGAAAGGCATGTTGGCATGTTTAAACAGACAAAGCTCTTTCAAAATCTTGCATTGAACAATGCATGCATCAACAAGCTAACAAAATAGTACAGGTGCTTTAGTGATCAAAGTATTTATATCATGAGAACACGAAATGCACCGTCTGATATATGTACTTTTTTATAACATGAACGAACAAAATACAACACATAAAAGGTAAACAGAAAAAATTCGTGATATTGTAAATGGTGCAATGTGGTCAAAATGGCCCTAAAGCACAACACAAAAACAGAAACAAAACAGATGAAGGGGCGAAATCCGGAATGAAGTAACAAAATTTCTGCTGTAATGTTTATTTAATATGATTGTTATTATGCTGCAGTGCAAAAGCAAAACGCTGGTACAAATTGTTGTATTAACTTACCTGCAAATATTTTTGTCTGAGATAGCTGTATGAACACGTGCACTGTTCAACAATATCGCAAACACAGGAGTAAGCATTACCAGCTACCTAGCCCGACCTTTCCTTCCCTGAGGCAATCCTTTGTAAGACAGGCACAATTCCTTCACGCTGAAGATTGAAAATTAAATACTGCAATGAAGTAGATACTCTTCTTTACAATATTATTAGACTAACACATCCAAAAACAAGTATCTGCTTTCACTCGTTTCAAAATAACCAATTAGAGGCAGCAGCCAGTAAATAAGTATGTCCCTGTGACAATCATAAATTCAAGACTCAAACTGTAATGTAACCGGGAATACAAGCAAAAGGTTTCTCTGAAAAGTACGGTGTGATGCATTTCTTGCAATGTCCATAGCATAACTCTTATTCACTGCTCTCTGAAGGGAATGGACAGATCCAGAAGACGGAGATCACTCTTAAAAAGTCAGGAGAAACGCCCACAGTACACACGTGTAGTAGCTAAGAAAAACGAGGCCCAATGCCAGCCTGCCCGACATACTAAAGACCAGTTTATTCAACCTGCACAATGTATTCATAACAAAGAACATGTGTGTCACCTGCGGGAGAAAGAACACAAGTCAATAACGAAACTGAATACAAAATACTCCCCTCCCCTTACATTCAGCTATTAATTGTTAGTATTAGTAAGCAAAACCACAATGCATGCACACTGTACTTATTTACACATATTTGAAGACTATACACAGCTTCTCACTGCCAACTTGATGGTCTTGCAAAATGCGCCTACTTAAAGGGGACCTCCAACACTATTCGAGTCCACATTTTTTACCTGTGGGTTAAATAGACTGAAGGATGGAAATATTATTGCAGCAAGAATGGCTGTGACAGGGGCACGCAGTCTGATGTTATATAGCCCAGAAAATTCAAAAAAAAAAAAAGAACGCCTAATCTCAGCCCGATTTCTGTGGGTTCACATGTCCACATTTCACTCGCAACTGGCGTTGCAAGGCTGATCAAGTGGAAAGAGCTTGAAGTTCCCACGTAGGGGAAGCTTGCATTGTTGTCTGTTCCATCCGGTTCAGCGATCACACCATTACCACAGTAAAAAACAAGATTACACCACGGCCTGAGAAAAAGGACAAGGTAAATGAAAATGCGTTGAGATGAAAATATTCACCTTTCGAACACCATAACACTCACAAGTGCAGAACACGTACAAACGGAGGCTGCTCAGGAGGGTACACAGGCAAGAAGAAAAACTTCAACATAACAACGAACCTTGTGTGTGCAATTTTCTATGCTCGGAGGCCACAGGCTAAAAAGCAGGCAGCGCCGCTGCTGTGTTTCCAAGTTGCACAGCCTTTTTTTTTTAACGACACACTCTGTTTGCGTTAACATAAAAAGTACAGGAAACTAAGATTTCTCGAACTTGCACCACTTCAACAACAATCAAGAGTTTACCATATGTGCAAAACGAGGCAGCTCGCGAATGTACGCAAGCAAGAAGTAAAAGAAGCCTTTCATATGGTCATCCAACTCCTGCAACCAGAAAGCCAGAGGCAGAATAGCACCCAACAGCTCTATTGTGCTTTGTGGTAGTGTTTTCTTGTCTTTTGCAACAGCAGCTATCTCATGTTTAGAGCAAAAGCACACAAAAGAAAGCCAGATAATAAGCTATTTTTTGATGCATTCCCTCGATCACTTGTAAGGTTACACTGATCCAATCAAAGACGCTACATTTATCTAATCAGACTTGCGCTCTTCTCCATCATTTACACTTCCAACACTTATAGCCTCCACAATATGCGCTGACGCAGTCACCAGCAATGTAGTGATTTCATTGCGTGTTTAAAATATTAAATATATTGACATTGGCTCTTTGAACTATATAAAAATTATGCCTGGCAACTAGTCTACGCAACACACAAATAAGAAATAAGTTTTTCAATCGGTTTCGAGGGACCCTTGAGGACTGATGGAGCAAACACAAGCAAATTATTAAGAGTCAGGTTACATTGAACGGAGTGATTCACATATATGAGCAATGTATTCGTGGAAAAAGTAATATACTTTACTTTCCTTTCTATGCTCAGACCAGCAGCACAGAACTGCATAATCCACATCCAAGGTAAGCCAGCCTATGACATAATGGCATGTGTTTGAAGTCACCCACAGTCACTCAAGAAATTTTCTTAAAGAATGACGGATGTCCCTGTAAGCAACATTGTGAAAAAAACTCGATAGTTGAGGGATATAAAGACATTCGAAAGCAATTTACGTACACAATAGGGAAATGAATCCAGCCCCATAAAAAAAAAAGCCTGTGTGCTCCTAGCCTTTAGAGCTTCTTGCGAGCAAGACAACGGCCCGTGTGGCGGATGACGTTCTGTTTTCGTGTAAAGCATGCATTGCAGTGTTCACAGGAAAAGGGGCGTTCCCCTGTGTGGGTGAGCATGTGGTCGTTGAGGTTCTGTTTTCGTGTAAAGCATGCATTGCAGTGTTCACAGGAAAAGGGGCGCTCCCCTGTGTGGGTGCGCATGTGGTCGTTGAGGTGTTGTTTCTGCGAAAAGGATGCACTGCAGTTGTCACAGGAAAAGGGACGCTCTCCTGTGTGGATGCGAATGTGACTAATAAGGTGCGCCTTCTGCGCAAATGACACATTGCAGTGGTCACAGGAAAAGGGACGTTCTCTTGTGTGGGTGCGAATGTGTGCTTTGAGATACGTGTTCCGAAAGAATGCAGCTGGGCACAGGTGGCACTGGAAGGGGCGCTCGCCCGTATGTTTACAAAGGTGTCTTTGCATGTGTGCACTGTTCTTGGTCACATAGGTGCACTGCCGGCAGGAATGCAGTCCACCTTGAAAGGACACGAGTGAATGGTACTGCTGCTGGGATGACGAAGACAAGGAACCTGCAAAGCCACGGGGAGCAGAGGAAACCAATGCAATTCATGTATAGTACATTGCATAGAATCCAACTGCAGCACAGCACCAGGCAAGCAATAATGGTTATTGCATTGTTAAGTGAACTGCATTATTGCCTACACAAACAGCATGTGGTTACAGTGCACTGACCCAGTACATGTCTCATAAGAGTTCTGCTCTACATCGCAGCATATCGTCTGTAAATGGATATCACATGCAATGGGCACTTTCTTTTGTCTGAAAATCATTGATACAATCTAGCAACCCTCACAAAAATGACGCAACTATGACTGAAAAGTCTCCTTCGCAAATTGTCATAATATGTGGCAAAAGGCATTGCAATGCCACTTCCAAATGCGCGACTCAGTCTTTATTAAACATTGCATGTTTCCATGGGGATCATTTTTTGAGTGCATTGTCTATAATTCCCAGTGATTCACAGACAACCTACGCCAGAATTTGTTAATCAGTTGAAAGCTGAAACAGTGCAGCAAGTAGCTACTGCTAAGAAAGAAAGGATGTGTTAACATGTCCCAGATCAGTTACCCAAGGTGTCCCTTAATTTATTTTCAATCTTTGCTTTAATAATTAGACAAGTGAATGGTGCATAAACATGAAATTGTTGGCAAAGGTGGATATATGACCAAACTGTACAGCGCATGAGCTTCTTTAAGCTTTGCTAACCTTAGTTAAGTCAGTTAAAAATCTTAAAGGGACCCTCTAACACTTCTACAGACCTCATTGTTTTACATTTTTTACTTTCGGGTTGCGTAGACTGAAGGCTGAAGCGATTAGTGCAGCAAGAACGGCAGCAATAGGGGACGCAGTTCGAAGTTATTCAGCCTAGTACACTCAAAATACAATAAAATGGAGGCCTATCCTCAACTCGATTTTCGCGGGGTCACCTGACCACGTTTCACTCTGCCTGTGATGTTTGATGGCGCCCCAATGAAATGAACTGAAAGATCCTACATGCGGGAAGCTTGCATACAATGTTGCCCGTTCTTTCCAACGTAATCTGTATCCACATACAGATTCAAATTACGTTATATACAAGGGCAAAATAGAGGGGGTGTGCGTCATATTCTTTTTGACTGTTATAGCTAAAGGCTCAGTAAAATGGATTAAAACACGATTAGACAATGGAGCAATAAGGCAACTAGAAAATAACATTTATTATATCCCTTCAATGTTTTTATATAGACAGAGGAATGAAGCAAATGATAGAGCCTACAAACGTCGCATAAAAACTACTTTCGTTACATCCTCACAAAACATACATAGAAAAAAACATGTTTGCCGACATGAATACTGGATCTTCCAGAAAACAAAAAAAAAAAAAAGATTTTAGGCAGTCTGTTCCCTACTAAGGTAACAACAGTAAATGAAAAGAAGAAAATTGCAATGTGAAAACATGTGCAGTTCAAAGAACTAAGTTGAAAAATGTGAAATCACGTACAATCCAGTACAATCCACTTGCAGCTCAATAAAAAAATCTTTCTTTGCATCCAAAAAAGTTCAAACTTTGTGCATTATATAAAGCACCCTAGTATGACTGCATCTTCTCTAAACAGCATAAAAAAAAATGCAAAGTCACACCTTGATGACATGACAGTGTAATTGGTAAGCATAAATGCAATGCTAAATGACACTGTGAAGCAGCAGCACACAAGAGCATATTTAAAATAATAAAATGCCACGACTTCTCTTGTTCTCATAGCAACCATAAATATCTTAAGCAACTCGACATAAGCTAACAAACAACGAAAACACCCATCATCCCATGATTATTGCAAGTGGAAACAGCATACACATTTACATATTGCTCACGACAGTGTGGTCACCACAATTCTGCCCACACACAAAGTTGCTTAGCTACACGGCAACTCCAAAGTTGTACTTTATGAGCAACAGTAATGATAGTCTGAGCAAAGGGAAAAAAAGCCAAGTTTAACAGTCCCCCGCTATGTCAAATGATGAGCTAGAAGTCTATGCACGGTACTCTGTGTGTCATGTATAGCTGCATTAGGAGTGAAGACACAGAGTCCAAGTTAACATTACAGTCCTGGCAACAACTAATTTGCATTACAAGGACAAACAATATATACTAATACCTTAACCCACATCCCAATAAAACTTTTGAGTGATGAAGCAAATGTGCAGAATCTGTGTGAGAATTAATAAATGAGCAAAGATGAATATAAATAAGCAATTCGATAAATAGACAAGAAATGCAGAGCAGGATGTCCTTGATAACCCTGCTAAGTTCCACATGGCTTCATCCAGAGCAAACAACAAACTTGTACAAGTTCCAGAGCTGACTAGATTTACTTGAATTTTGGCAGAGATATGTTGATTGAAAGATGTCCCCATACAGCACTTGCATGGGAGAGACTTCGCAATGCACTTCAAAGAGAAAATAGGGCACACTCACATGGACTCCACTGACAAAACACAATCTATTTTTGCCAACACTGAAAGAGAGGACGGTGAGAGTGAACATGGCTGCAATTGCGGCTACTGCTGATTGGTATGCTGTGGAAAGAATGTCCATTGCAGCATGCTTTCAAGGCAGGATGTGCCACGCAGGCTGTAGAAACTCTGGATGCGGCTTCGGTTCTGGTCCTGACCACAACTTCCACTGCAACTGAGCAAGCAGGGTGTGGACAACTTATGGGAACGCACTGGCAATGTTTGAAGCTGATGACCTGTTCGGACAGGCGTTAAGGACTTGCAAAGGCGGTGTCTGAACCTGCGTCAAAAAAGTCCAGTTAGGAGTGCCAAAACTTTCTGCACTAGTACCAAGTCAAAGTGTCAGAAAAAGCACAAGGAACCAATTCCTACAGCTGCCTTACTTTTCATTTCTACAGTGTACAAATAGCTGTCATTAGAACACACTTTGTCCTGGAAAAGAAACAAAAGCATTGCCGTCAAATAGTAGTGTACAACGAATTGAAATTTGCAAGAGAAATTGCGTACATTTCAGTATTCAATATATAGACTGTCCCAAACATCGCGCAGCACGATTTAAAAAAAAGAGGAACGTAGTTACGCAAAGCACACCTAGTGCATATTGTTCCCAGTATACTGTAGTAGCCACTACTAATTTTTTGTTAATGAAGTTTAGGTAATTAGTCTTAATTATCTTTCTAACTAGATAAATACTTACCTAATCTTTATAATGGCTCCTACCTTTTGAGGGTGGGAGCGTAGTCACATATTATTTTTCATATTTCACGTGCTTTCTTTATCAGCCAGAAAAAATGAGCACGTAATTAGTACATCGCTGAAAATAGCAGTTAGATGTCATTTGAGCATGCCTACATGTGCCTCATTGACATTTTAATGGCACGAGGCATATCATTAAAATGTCAACTTTGAGGTATGAATGTATATTCATACCTGAAGGTTTCCTGGTGGAAATTACAAAAGGGTAGGGGAATGAAAACTACACTTCTTGAACATATTATATGGCGATTTGCGATGGATGTCCTAATTGCGCACAATTCTTTGCATTCATTCTTGCAATAAGACGATTGAATGGTTGGCTGTGGAGCTGGTTTGACAAATGAAGTGTCGGAGTAACTAGAGGCGATGAACCTGCAAGCAATTTTAGGTAAATTCAAGCATACTATAATAAGGTCAGCTTGATGAAGGGGGGGTGCAAAAATAGTGTTGTATTCTGAGAGCACGTGGCAATGTGCCTTTGCATTGTGCTCTGCCAGTGTCATAAATCGTATGTCACAAAAACCTTCCTCTTGTTACTCAATTAGAAGATTCTTGGTTGCCAAGACATTCAGTTAAATACATTAGAGGCATCCAATAGTGCAAATAGGCTTATTGTTGCCGCAGACTTCCCAGAAGTCTTATGTGCACATTTCAGGGTGTTAAGAATCTGAAAATGTTCTACATATGATGGAACAATACAAGGGAAACAAAAGAAGGGCAGTGGATGTAGGTGCAAGTTTCTTTGATAGACAAAAATCACGCCATATCCACGAAGTGAACGATGATGAGTGGGCGAAGCTCCGAAGGTAATCTGGTAAACCGCCAATCCCCGTAAATTTTGCCCACTCGATCATCATACAAAGACCTGACACACAAACGCGGGGGTCCTCATATATGACGTTAAGCTCAGGGGAACGTTTATTGTAGGCGCTGCCGTTTTGCCTTCCGAGGGCGAGAGCACCCTCACGATTGTTTTCATACATGGCAGAAAGAGAATGTGTGGTCTGCAACACGCTTATACTTCATGGTCATCAGCTTCATCGTTATCATGTGTAGTGGGTACATTCCACTATACTGGAACGTGCTTATTCTTCATGGTCATCAGTCGTCATCGTCATGGAACGCGCTTATACTTCATGGTCATCAGCGTCATCGTTATCACGTGTAGTGGGTACAATCCACTATACTGGAACGCGCTTATTCTTCATGGTCATCACTCGTCATCTTTATCATATGGAGTGGATACATCCTCTATGCGTGGCTACATACTACATACTACAAAGGAGGGACAGGCCCACACCCTGAGGAGCTTCGCTTCTAGAAGTATCGAAAGGTGGGCTAGTTGGCAATTCATACTTCTTCAGCTTACTGGGAGCGCGGGTACACACAACAGATGAAGGCAGACCCACAGAACACGAGCGCTCTGGTGGAAATGTGCTCGTGTTCTGTGGTTCTTCCTTCATCTGTTGTGTGTACCCGCGCTCCCAGTAAGCTGAAGAAGTCTTTGATAGACAACACCTACTGAAGACAAGAAAAGCATAGGAAAAGCATAAAGCAAATAGATAACTGAAGTATGACATAGACGCACACAAATTAACATGCACAAAAAAAAGTCACAGATTTGCCGCAACAGCGAAGCAATGAATGCGATAGCAACAAATTGGAATGTAACGTGAAGAACGGAAAGCAGCTCAAAATTGCCAGCGCGTCGCTCGAGCACAAACGACGCACGAAAAGAATGCACACAGGACGAGCGCGAACTATCATGCGTCACAGCTCAATATTTGAAGCGCAGTGTTGAAACATAAAGCAGGACGCACGAAACGAACAGGTACACACTGGACGAGCGCGAACTAAATGTCGCACTTGTTACTTATTTCTGTTTGAACAGCGTGCTCCTTTCGCAAACGCATCTGTTGCAGTGAGCGAAGTGACCTTCGTACGCTCTGTTACTTCAGCGCGAACATCGTGGGGAAAGCACAAGACATACAACCCTTTGCTCCACCCCCTCGCCCACCCCTCCTTTCCTTGAGATAAGCGCATGAAGGCGACCACGACCTGTAGAGCGAAGAGCCTCAGCGTTTGCAGGAGCGAGGCGACGACGTTTAAAGCGCGCCCAGCGCCTAGCACGCACATCGCGCCATCTCGCTGGTCAGTAAGAAAGCACGCTGAATTAAATGGTGTATATAAATAGCTCGCCGTTAGCATGCTAAAGACGCTACTCTCCGTGGCTTAGCCGTTTAACGCCGCGCGTTTCGGATAGAGAGGTCGGCCGTTCGATTCCGCGCGTCGAAAGTATTTCTGAATTATTTTTATTTGTGGCTTTTCTACATATATATGTACAAATATACATATACAGTGCATGACGGCGGTGACGGCAACGGCAAAAATCAGCCAAGACTGTAAATATAATTCATATCGAAATAAAACTCGGTGGCTGGAGTCTCTGCAAAGCGGATATCGAGAGTAGCCACGAACGAAGGTGGATTTGCGAGATAGGGCCGTAAACGTAAAGCCTATCCAGCGCGTAGTTTACGTTCCGTAAAGGTTCGCGCATGCGCAGATTCCATCCGGTATCCGTAACACGATAACATAAAGAAGTATACGTTACAAGCTAAAACTCTCTAATAAGATGATTGAATGGTTGGCTGTGGAGCTGGTTTGACAAATAAAGTGTCAGAGTAATTAGAGGCGATGAACCTGCAAGCAGTTTTAGGCAAATTCAAGCATACTATAATAAGCTCAGCTTGATGAAGGGGGGTGCAAAAATAGTGTTCTATACTGAGAGCACGTGGCAATGTGCTTTTGCATTGTGCTCTGTCAGTGTCATAGATCGTATGTCACAAAAACCTTTCTCTTGCTACTCAATTAGAAGAATCTTGGTTGCCAAGACATTCAGTTAAATACATTAGAGGCATCCAATAGTGCAAATAGGCTTATTGTTGCTACAGACTTCACAGAAGCTTTTTATGTGCACATTTCAGAGTGTTAAGAATCTGAAAATGTTCTACATATGATGGAACAATACAAGGGAAACAAAAGAAGGGCAATGGTCAAGGTGCAAGTTTCCTTGATAGACAACACTCACTGAAGACAAGGAAAGCATAAGGTTCATTCTTTGCAATTAATAATTGAAGTATGACATAGACGCACACAAATTAAAGTGCACAAAAAAAAAGTCCTACTGCACTATCTCAATATATACGACATCTTTTGCGTAATTAAAAAATTGTGGGTTCGGTCCCCACCGACAGAGTCTTTTTTCCATGCACATATTTTTGTTTCTTTTCATGTCATATTTCAAAATAACTATGCTTCAATTAAATACTAGAAACAATGCTCTCTCTGCTTTCAATGGCTTCATTAGGTAATGTATACTACCATCATGGTCAGACTACTCACACAGGCATGTGTGCTTATTAGTCATAGTGAGGCTTATAAATTGAAATGAAATGTGCATTTTAGGAGAACCCATACATCTACAATGGTAAGTTCATTATTGGATTGAGACTGAATAAAAACTGCCTTGCATTGTTCGGTCATTTTAAATCTATTGGCTGGAAAGCGATAACTTATATCCCTTTTCCAAGCGAAGCTTGCTACGAGTTGCACATTTATAGAAGAGTTGCGATCTGGGCCAGTTGGTTCATGATACGTGACAAAAGCCAGCAAAAGAATGGGACACGAGGAAGAGGCAGACACAAACACCACTGTATAGCGGGGCTTGCATCTGCCTCTTCCTCGCGTCCCGTTCTTTTGCTGGCTTTCGTCAAGTGCAGATTTATGTGGTGGCAGTGGCGGCGGTGGCAACGGTGTTGTACGCGAAAAACCTGGCGTCAGTGAGTACAGAAATACGGCCTTTGAAGGTCCACCAGTAACATGCGTATTGGTATGCGCCGTTTGTATGCACTCTATAGCGCGCTTGTTGGCGATCAGCCATTTTTGTAATATGGCCATCGAATCTTTTATTGAGGTCACTTGTCATTCCACATTGCCACATTTCATTGTTGCCTGGATACAAACGCATTACCGTCGTTTCCTGAACTGAAGCACTGCGCTGCTAAGCACGTGGATGAAGGTTCAATTCCTGGCATGGAGGAAGGAAACAGTTAGTAGGGAGCATTGTGCAATGCGACAGAATGAAAAATACTAGGTCAGGTCTGCAGATGTCAAGCTTTGCTTGCCACATTTTCCTGGCAGGGGAAGGGCTCCTAAAATTTCTTTATTTCCCTCGCTTTTTGTTTTTTAAATCAGTTTTAAACTTTAGTCCTGTCTTACCTTTTCCACCTTTATTTACTTTTTTGTTTCCTTATTAATCGCTTATTTTGACCATAACTATTCATCGTATCTCATGATGTACAATGTGGTGGAAGAGGCCTAAGAAGACAACGTCATCCAGTCACGAACATAATTTAGACCAAGCCACATAGCCACACACTCCATATCCAAGGATTCACACTATGCTACCGCACAATTTAAGAATGCTCATAGACAGTGGGAATCAGGTTTCATAAAAAAAAAACTCCACTGCATGAGAGAGCTGGATGCCCCACAGTAAACACGTGGATGTCACATGCAATGAATATAAATATTTACAAGTAACCATCACTGATCATCTCACATGGTCCAGTAACGTCATTTAAAACTGCACATCCGCCTCGTGAACACTTGGGTTTCTTTACCACAAGTTAGATATCACCCCTTCTCATCTAAAAATACTGGCATATAACCCCCTCGTGAGGATTCAACTAGAAGAAGAATGCATAGTGCATTATATAGTATGCTGTCACAAATCAAAAACAAAATGTAGAATAATTATACTAGAGCAACATATGTATCTAGGTACATCTGCGAAAAACCAATCTTAAAGGTGTTACCCAGCACCACTACTTGCAGCCATTGGGCAGTCTTGGAACTTCTTTTCAACCGCGGACATAACACGGTATGTGAACTTCTTCAGCTGAATCCCACCGACCAATAAGTCGCCACATGTTACCTGAAGGTGTAAAATGTGCTTCATTCCTTTCGCAGAAATTCTGGTGTTGGTCTCTTTGGTCTCTGAAAAATCAGCGCTGCCTGTGAGCAAAAATTCGAGATAGATGCAAATAAAGAAAAAAAAAATGTCTTCAGTTCGAGTACGAATCGAACCCAGAACTTCTGCAAGGCATGCAGGTGTTCTACCACAGGGCCATGCCACTGTTCAAAATTGCTTTAAAAATAAACATTATATGAATGTCATGTAGTGCAAGGAGAGCCATTAAGGCATTTAATATTGCGTACCAGAAGCATAGAACCGCACCAGGCCTCAAAACATATGATTTGTGCAAAGAGTGGTTGGTTTAAAGGCCCACCAATTATGAAGCAGACAGGCATAATTCATTATCATTATCAGCAACAGCGCCAACAATGTGTGCAGCTGCGCAGGTGTACGTGTTGCCTTACCAACATGTAGTGGGCACTTTGTAACAGTACTAGCAGTAGGCATTCTAGTATAGTTTGAAACGGCCAAATTACATGTGCACAGATGTTCCCTTCCTTGCGGAATGGTGTCCGCCAAGAAGCGAAGCCAGGCTAGCGACTGGGAAGGCGATGCAAACAGGGCCCGATTACGCTATCGCCCTGTACTCTTGAAGGCGAAGCTCAAGAGTCCTCCAAATTTTTTATCAGGGTGATAGATGTATAAAAGGTGTACACAATAGGCATTAAATTGAGCATGTGTCTGTCTAGTTTTAGCATAATATAAGACTTCTGTGCTATATTATACCACGTAACACTGCTAGGGCATGAAAACAAAAATGGCAGCACCCATTGGAAAAGTCCGGCTCACTCAGCACAAGTGATGGTGATGCATGCAGCCTCCTTAGGCTACAGAGTTTTGCCCAACCTTGCTGCAAGTGACTTCTTCCTGTTCCCTCGCGTGATGAGCACACTGTGTGGGAAACATTTTTGGGACGACGAAGTCATCACCCAAGTCAAGCTCTTCCTGAACTCTCAAAATGAAGAGTTCCACTGCAATGGCCCGTGGAAAGTCGTGCATCATTGGCACAAGTGCGTGACTGGGAGGAGATTATGTAGAGAAAGAATAAACTCCCACTCAAATTTCGTTTGTCTCTCTTTCTTGATGCCAATAATATAGACTTCATGGACACTCGTCGTAAAATACATGATAACCTTTGCCTACATAAACAACATGTTGCTGCAGTGTAAAAAGTGCACAGGCCTAGTACCTGTCACGCACAATTTCCCGTCCCTCTGGACACAAATGCTATGCTTAATACGTGCAAAAACCTGCAGCCAACACATAAAGGTTCGATTTGGATGCAATTTTGCTACTATACCTAAACAGCCGTGTTTGCTTTTGTATGTACTACAGCGTTAAGGAACAATCTATCGAACTCGATTACTTTTTGCTTTGCATACCAGTATCTACACAACATAACACAGCAATGGTACCTCTTAAAAGGACCCTGCAGCCCTTCCAAGTGATCATCGAGTGGCTTCATTAAATGAGTATTGCCTCACAAGTCGACTGCCCCAAAATTTTTAGAATCCGTCAAGTACAAGCGGAGTTACAGGGATTTGTCGCAAGCTTTAAGCACTTTCTCTCTCTTTTCGTACCAGTGAGCGCGCTGAAAGCTACGCAGGAGGGGGAGGGGGGCTGTATGACAAGGGGGCAAGAAGCTACGTCTGTTCATCAGCACATGCCATGACCTTGAGCATTTGCTTTTTCCCTTTTTTCTAAAGACGATAGTCTTTGTTGGGATACTCGGATACTTAAACACAGAAATTTTGGTCAGTTTGTCTGTCGGTCTGTCACATAATTCAGCCACCCGTCCAAAGTTTAAGCACTTGCTGAAAGCGCAGCCATCTTGAACTGGTAGCTGCGTTCATACTTGTGAACATTGTCGATCAAAAAGTAAATATTACGCATATCTGCGGCGCAACATCAATACGTATGTATTAGATGGTGTGTTCCTTTACAAGAAAATACATAGTTAACTAATTCTGAAGACCCTAGAGTTTTTTAGGCAGCGCTGAAACACCAGAGGAACAGCTGGCAGAAGACTATAGTCTTTCGATGACATTTGCAGCGTAGCACGCAGATGCGCGGCTAATTTTTTCTCCCTGAACGCACGACTTACTTTCAATGTGTTCACGAGAGAGCGCTGTGCGGGCATGTCGCAGCATCCCGTGGCGGCCGCAGTAACTATTGCTGCTGCGAGCACCAGTGAGCACGCTGAAAGCGATGCAGGAGGGAGGAGGGTATGTATGACAAGGGGGCAAGAAGCTATGTCCGTTCGTCAGCATGCGTCATGACTTTGAGCACTTTCTTTTCTTTTCTTTTTTTCTTTGAACGCACGGTTTACTTTCAGTGTGTTTGGAAGTGAGCGCTGTGCGGGCACCTCATGGCATCTCGCAGCGGCCACAGTAACTATTGATGCTATCAATAACTATCGATGCTAACTCACAATGCTCAAATCAGCCAATGGCAATGACCTTTGTGTTTATGGCATGGTTTCTTGGATTTATGGCATCATTTGTCGAGAGAACAGCGAGCGACTTCCAGCCCGCTTTGAGAATTAACTGTAAATTAAGGACCGCACTCTGCGCTATAACATTTGACCCATATTCTCAGGAGCCTTGACTACCGGTCGGCAGCATTTTCTGACCATGAAGAAAAAGTGTTGCAGGGCCCCTTTAATATTTCAACACATGAAGCTTATAAAAGGAAAACAAGCTAAAGAAGTTAATATGAAGCAAAGTGGAAAATATCAAAACAGATACACAACATGTACAACGTACAGAATGCCATCACAGTTTCTGTTAGTAAACAATACAGGCACACTCTTGTGCATAACACAAAGGATGGCTTCTACTTATTAATGCATTTCACACATTTTCTATAAGTTTTCAATTGCTTGAATGAGAGGAAAGTGCGATGAAATACTAAATATAACTGATTCATCAGATACTGCCACAGTCATTCTCACATCAACAAGCAAATGCTATTTCACTTCCTCTGCAGAAAGTAACTAATGTAAATCCCAAGCAAGCACCCCCCCTACGGTGAAAGGTGATCCGACAACATTTGGAGGGGGGGCCCTTGCTTGGTGACGGATCAAAATTCAAGATGGCGGCGTAAGAGCCGCACGTGCTTCCAATGAAATGTGTTATTGAATAGGCATGCATTCACTGTTGTTATTAGCCCTCGTCAAGCGAATAAAAACACCGAATGAAGCAGTAAACAGGGCAGGAAGGGGCACTTGCTCGCTCATTGGCGGATATTTCCAATCTCCAGAAAAAGGGGGGGGGGGACGCTTGCTTGGGATTTTACGGTAGTTAACCTGAATGCATAAGATGGCAGTGTGCTGAAGCCACATTTGGAAAGTCATAATGATGCCTAAATGATCAAAGTACGAATATGTCACACTGCACAATAAACTCATCAACTAACAATAGCACAAAATCGCTTAAAACATCAAAGCAAAAACGCACTCATATCATGAGGACATTATTTGCACTGCTTCAAATAGCTTCAACTTCATAGCAAAAGCAGGTGAATGATTTTGAAGAGGAGGCTGACAACTATTCATAGCAGCAATTACCCACAATTTTTCTTTTTTCTCCCAGCTACACTTCGTGAACATGTTAAACCAACTTGCAAATATGAGAGCATTCAGTACTACAAACTTAACCTGAACCAACACTCTTAGAGACGGTCATAGTTTCTCTATGCTAATAACTTGAACCTAAACACTGCAATCAGAAAATTTTTTGCTTTCCAGTTTCAATGAACTAACCCTACCAAAAAAAATGACGCGTATCACTGGTTTTAATGAAACTAATCACATGCATCAGCCAGTAAACAACTGTACATTGCCTTCCCATACTCAGTGCCATAACAAATAGAAGTACAATGCATCAATGGCAATGTCAGAAACTTCCAACTTCTGTGATGCTCCATCGAAAGAATGGACACATCTGCAAGAGCACAGCAATCACTGTTAAAGCCGGCCTGAACAAGTGCAGCATGCCCACACAAAATTCTACCATTTTCAGCAAAAACACATGCACATAAAATATTACTCGTAATCAACTACATTTCTTGTCAGTGTTGGGATTGATCTACTACGTTTCAACACGTATTTACACATAGCCAGTAACATTATTATTGAGACAAGCTGTAGCAGTTGGTAAAAATTTGAGCACTTGTACTTTTCAAAAACTATACAGCACAACATCTCCTGTCATGTAATGCAGCAGCATGTGGCATGCAAATGCACTCGTGTTGTGCACTTTCTTGTCTTTGTCTTCTTAGCACTTCTATTATACAAGAATGCAAATGCTCAAACAAATAAGGGCGCCTGGAAATTTTACAGAACCGCCCTCTGTGTTGAACTCTTCAAAGCAGTGCAGCTATGGCTCAACAACAATGGCCACTTCATATGCTCAGGAAATTGGCTTCGGCCAACCTTTTACACTTTTTTCTGGACCTACCGGAGTGTTTTCTTATGACCCAGTAATAATGAAATCGTGCATTTCACGCTGTACATAGATATAATTGAAACAATGAGTAAATAAATCTTCCGCGCCATATTTTTGTACAACACTGCCCTTCTTTGCTGCGGACACAGGGATAACTTATTATCCTGACGGAACACTACGGCTATACTTTAAAGCAACATTTGGAAAGGCACATTGGCATGCCTAAACAGGCGAAGCTCTTTCAAAATCTTGCATTGAACAATGCATGCATCAACGAGCTAACAAAGCTGTACAGGTAAATTAGTCATCAAAGTATTCATATCATGAGAACACGAAATGCATCAACTGATATTTAAACTTTATAACAAGAACGAACAAAATACAACATGGTGTAACAAAAAGATTGGTCCAAGTGAAAATGGTGCCTTTTGGTGAAAACGGCATTGAAGCACAGCACAAGAACTCAAACAAAAGGGATGAGAGGGCAAAATGCATAATGAAGTAATAACACAAAATTTCCGTTGTAAGGTTATTTGAATATTCATTGTTAATAAGCTGCAGTGCTAAAACGAAACGCTGCTACAAAGTGTCGTGTAATCTTACCTGCAAATGTTTTTGTCTGAGCTAGTTTTAAGAACATACGAACACGTGCGCTGTTGAACAATTTCGCAAAGACAGGAGTAAGCATTACCACCTACCTAGCCCGACCTTTGCTACGCTGAACCAATGCTTTGCAAGACATGCACAATTCCTTCATGCTGATTGAAACTTATGTACTGGAATGAAGTAGATACTCATCTTAAAAATATTATTAGACTAACACATCCAAAAACGATTATCTGCTTTCACTCGTTTCAGAACACCCAATTAGAGGCAATAGCCAGTAAATATAGTATGCCACTGTGAAAATCATAATTTCAAGACTAAAACTGTAAGGTAACCGGGAAAACATGCAAAAGGTTTCTATGAAAAGGCTGACGTGCGATGCATTTCTGGCAATGTCCATAGCATAACTCTTATTTAGTGCTTCGTTGAAGGAAGGGACACATCTGCAAGAAGGCAGAGATCACTGTTAAAGCCAGTGCAGATGCTCGCAGCATGCCCACGTGTAGTAGCTTAAAAAAAAAGGAGTCCAACTCCAGTCTTCACAACAGACTAAAGACCAGTTTATTTAACTTGCACAACACATTTATAACAAAGATGAGATGCACCCCCTGGAGGACAAAGAACACAAATCAATAACAAAACTGAATACAACATAATACACTTTGCTTTTAGTGATTAGTTGTTAATAATTATTACTAAAGAGACCCCAGTGCATGCACACTCTTTTTTTTTATTTACACATGTTTAAAGACTATACAAAGCTTCAGGCCATGAACTCGTTGGTCTCTCAAAATGTGCCCACTTAAAAGGGCCTTCCAACACTATTCTAAGCCCTCATTTTTCACTTGCAGGTTTCATAGAGAGAAGGATGAAAAGATTATTACAGCAAGAATGGCAGTGATAGGGGCACGCAGTTCGAAGTTATACAGCCTAGAAAATTCAAGACAAAAAAATAAGCGAAGCATACTCTCAGCTTGACTTCCGTGAGGATGACCAAATTATCAATTGCTACTGGCGTTGGAAGGCGCCGCCAATATAATGAGCTGAAAGGGCCTACGTAGGAGAAACCTGCATTGTTGCCTGTTCCATCCAGTGCAGCGATCACACTATTACCATAGTAACAAACAAGATGGCGCCTCACCCTGAGAAAAAGGGTGAGACCAATAACAATGTGTTGAGGTGAAAAATATTCACCTTCTGAACAACGTAACACTCACAAGTGCACAACATATACAAAATGAGGTTGCTCAGGAGGATACACAGGCAAGAAGAGAAACTTTCACGTAATGACAACCCTCGTGTGCGAATTTTTTATGCTCGGAGGTGTCACAGGCCAGAAAGCAGGCTGCACTCCTGTTGTGTTTCCAAGTGGCACAGCTTCTTTCTTTAACGACACTACCTGTTTGCATTAGCATAAAAAGTGTAGCAAACAAAGATTCCTCGAACTTGCAGTCTCGAACTCGAAGGGGGGATACTACTTGCACCTCTTCAACAACAATCACGAGTGTACCGCATGCGCGAAACGAGGCAGCTTGCAAACGTAAACATGCAATAGAAAGAAATAAGAGAAGCCGTTCATATGGACATCCGACTTGCACAAGCAGAAAGCCAGAGGTGAAATAGACCTTTTCACAGGAGAGAAAAAAACGCCGCCATGCTGGGCTGCGCGCGGGAGTACAAAGGCAGAGGTCACAGCCTCCACAGTGCATTTTTGGGGGGTCACACCTATTTAGCGCAGCCCAAAGAGTAATATGGCGGCGCCCAGGGAGCCGTCTGTGAAAAGGTCTATAGCAGCTAGCGCCTCTGTTGAGTTTTGTAGCAGTCTTGTTTTTGCAACGGCGTCGACTTCGCGTTCAATGGAAAAGCATGCAAAAAAAAAAAAAAAACGCAATATTAAACCACGATATGACTATGAGGGACACCGTATGGAGGGCTCTGGAAATTGACACTTGCTGGGGTTCTTTAATGTGCACCTAAATCGAAGTACACAGGATCCATGTGAAAACAGCGCCGTATGTGATGGTGAACAGGAAAGCAGCCACATTCAATTACATATAGAAAATGGTTGTTCCTTAGCTAGTGGGATTTTATAAAATAAATAAGAAATGTAGTTAGTTGGACTATGCTAGTTTTCACACCCTGCCGATTTCAAAGCACAACACAAGAACAGAAACACAAAGGATGACAGGGATTAATGCATAATGAACAGAACATTGTAAACAGACTTCAAAAAGTGCTACAACTATTCATAGCAGCAATTACCCACACTTTTTCCTTTTATCCCAGTACATTTTCTTGAACATGTGCACTGTTGAACCAACTTGCAAATATGAGAGTATTCGTTACTACAAACCCAATCTGAACCAATGTTTTTAAAGACGGTTATAGTTCCATTATGCTATTAACTTGAACCTAAACACTGCAAAAGCCCCGCCGCGGTGGTCTAGTGGTTCTGGCACTCGACTTCTGACCCGAAGGTCGCGGGATCGAATCCCGGCCGCGGTGGCTGCATTTTCGATGGAGGCGAAAATGTTTGAGGCCCGTGTACTTAGATTTAAGTGCACGTTAAAGAACCCAAGGTGGTCGAAATTTCCGACCATATTGTGGTTTCCGGATCATATAAAATCATATCGTAGTTTTGGGACGTTAAACCCCAGATATTACTATTATTAAACACTGCAACAAGTCCATCTTTTTCCAGTTTCAATGGACTAACATGTACCAAGACAAATAATGTATATCACTGGTTTTAATGCAACTGATCACATGCAGCAGCCAGTAAAAAAATGCCCGTATGCCCTCACAATCTATATGCCATAACAAACGAAAGTACAATGCATCAATGGCAACGTCCAACACTTCCAACTTCAACGATGCTACGTAGAGGAATTGACAAATCTGCAATAGCACAGAGATCATCATTAAAGCCGGCCTAAACGCACAGTACGTCCACAAAAATTTTACTATTTGCACCAACCACACTTGTACGTAAGAAAGTACTCGTAATCAACAAGACTTCATGTTAGTATTGGGATTGATCTACTATTTTGTAATACATATTTGCAAGTAGCCAGTAACACTATTGATGAGACAAGCTGCAGCAGCTGATAAAAGTTTGAGCACTTGTAATTCTCAGAAACTATATAACATCTCCTTGTGTGCAATGCAGTGGCATGTAGGATGCGAATGCTCAAACAAATCAGGGCGCCTGGTATTGTTTCGGTATCGCGCTCTGTGCTTAAGTAAAACCCGTGTAGCTATGGCTCAACAACAATGGTCACATCATATGCTCAGGAAATGAAGTACGGCCAACGTTTTACACTTTTTGCTGGACCTATCGGAGTGTTTTCTTATGACCCAGTTATAATGAAATCGAGCATTTCACGGTGGACATAAATATAAGAATTGACACAATGAGTAAATAAACCTTTTGCACCATATCTTCGTACAGCACTGCCCTTTTTTCCCTATAGACACAGAGATAAATTCTTATTCGTGGAGGAATACTACGGCTATACGTTAAAGGCACATTTGGAAAGCCATGTTGGTGTGCCTGAACAGTCAAAGCTCTTTCAATGTCTTGAACTGAACAATGCTCACATCAAAGAGCTAATAAAGCACTACATGCAATTTAGACATCGAAGTATTCGTATCACGAGAACACAAAACGTACAGACTGATCAATGTACGTAGTGAAATGAATGAAGAAAACACAGTATATACAAGGTATAATGAAAGGATTGATCCAAGTAAAAATGGCACCAAAGCACAACACAAGAACAGAAACAAAGAGAGATGACGAGGCTAAATCCGTAATGAAGTAACGCAAGATTTCAGCTGTAACGTTATTTCAATACTGTTGTTAACATACTGCAGTGCAAAACCAAAATGCTGCTACAAAGTGTTGCATTAACTTACCTACAAATAATTTTGTCTGAGGTAGTTGTATGAACGTAAGAACACGTACACTGTTGAACAATCTCACAAAGACAGGAGTAGTAAGCATTGCCAGCTACCTAACCCAACCTTTCCTTCCCTGAACCAATGCTTTGTAACACAGGCACAATTCCTTCACGCTGAAGATTGAAAATGAAATACTGCAATGAAGTAGATACTCATCTTTATAATATTAATAGACTAGCACATCAAAACAAATATCTGCTTTCAGTCGTTTCAAAATAAACCAATTAGAAACAGCAGCCGGCAAATATGGTATGTCACTGTCAAAATCATAAATCAACACTCGAACTAATTTTACCGGGGAAACAAGCAAATAGTTTCTATGAAAAGTCTGATGTGACGAATTTCTGGCAACGTCCATAGCATAACTCTTATTCAGTGCTCTGTAGAAGGAACAGACACATCTAGAAGACGACGGAGATCACTCTTAAAGTCAGCGGAAATGCTCACAGTGCACACGTATCGTAGAAAAGAAAAAGGAAGCCCAACGCCAGCCTACTCGACACACTAAAGACCAGTTTATTCAACTTGCACAACGTATTCATAAAAAGGACATATGTGCCAACTGGGGCAGAAAGAACACAAGTCAATAACGAAACTGAATACAACATACTTCCCTCCCCTTATATTTAGCTATTAATTGTTGGTGTTAGTAAAGAAACCACAATCCGTGCACACTGTACTTATTTGCACATATTTAAAGACTACACACAGCTTCTCACTGCCAACTTGAC
The DNA here is from genome assembly GCF_013339695.2 of Rhipicephalus sanguineus. Classification (NCBI taxonomy): domain Eukaryota; kingdom Metazoa; phylum Arthropoda; class Arachnida; order Ixodida; family Ixodidae; genus Rhipicephalus; species Rhipicephalus sanguineus. The sequence continues at coordinate 62,041,534 of NC_051185.1, forward strand.
GGTCTTGCAAAGCATGCCTACTTAAAGGGGACCTCCAACACTATTCAAGCCCACATTTTTTACTAATGGCTTGCATAGACTGAAGAATGGAAATATTAATGCAGCAAGAACGGCTGTGACAGGGGCCCGCAGTCCGAAGTTATAGAGCCTAGAAAATTCAACAGGAATAAGAACGCCTAATTTAAGCCCGATTTCCGTGGGGGTCAAATGACCACATTTCACTTGCCACTGGCGCTGTAAGGCTCATCAAATGGAATGAGTTGGAAAGTCCCATGTATGGGAAGCTTGCATTGTTGCCTGTTCCACCCAGTGCAGCGATCACACCATTGCCACAGTAACAAACAAGATCGCGCCACTGCCCGAGAAAAAGGGCGAGGCCAACGACAATGCGTTGAGGTGGAAAATATTCACCTCTCGAACACCACACCACTCACGAGTGCACAACACGCACAAACGGAGGCTGCTCAGGAGGGTACACAGGCAAGAAGAAAAACTTTCACATAATGACAAAATTTGTGTGTGCATTTTTCTATGCTCAGAGGCCACAGGCTAAAAAGCAGGCAGTGCTGCTATTGTGTTCCCAAGTTGCACAGCTTTCTTTTTTAATGACACACTCCGTTTGTCTCAGCATAAGAAGTACAGCAAACTAAGATTTCTCGAACCCGCAGTCTCGAACTGGCACCAGTTCAACAAAAATCAAGAGAGTGCAATATGTGCAAAATCAGGCAGCTCGCAAACGTACACAACCAAGAGAAAGAAGCGAAAGAAGCCTTTCGTAGGGTTATCCGACTCGTGCAAGGAAAAAGCCAGAGGCAGAATAGCACCCAACGCCTCTGTCGTGCTTTGTGGTAGTGCTTTTTTTATCTTTTGCAACAGCAGCTATCTCGTGTTTAGTGCAAAAGCACGCAAAAGAAAGCCAGATAATAATCTCTTTTTTGATGCATTGCCTCGATCACTTGTAAGGTTACATTGATCCAATCAAAGACCTGCGCTCATCTCCATCATTTACACTTCCAACAGTTATAGCCTGCACAATACGCATTGATGCGGTTACCAGTGATGTAGTGATTTCATTGCGTGTTTGAAATATTAAATCCATTGATATTGGTGCTTTGAACTAAGCAAGAATTATGCCTGGCAACTAGTCTACGCAACACACAAATAAGAAATAAGTTTTTCAATCAGCTTGGAGGGACCCTTGAGGACTGATGGAGCGAACACAAGCAAATTATTAAGAGTCAGGTTACACTGAACGGAGTGATTCACATGAATGAGCAAAGTAATCGCGGAAAAAGTAATATACTTTATTTTCCTTCCTGTGCTCAGCCCAGAAGCACAGGACTGCTTTATCCACATTCAAGGTAAGCCAACCTTTGACATAATGGCATGTGTTTAAGTCACCCACAGTCACTTAAGAAATTTTCTTAAAGAATTGTGGATGTCCCTGTAAGCAACATTGTGAAAAAAACTCGATAGTTGAGAGATATAAATACATTCAAAAACAATTTACGTACACAATAAGGAAATCAATCCAGCCCCATAAAAAAAAGCCTGCGTGCTCCTAGCCTTTAGAGCTTCTTGCGAGCAAGACAATGACTCATGTGGCGGGTGAGGCTGTTTTCATGCGAAAAGGATGCACTGCAGTGGACACAGGAAAAGGGGCATTCCCCTGTGTGGGTGCGCATGTGGTCGTTGAGGTGATGTTTCCGCAAAAAGGATGCACTGCAGTTATCACAAGAAAAGAGGCGCTCCCCTGTGTGGGTGAGCATGTGGTCGTTGAGCTTATCTTTCCGCGAAAAGGATGCACTGCAGTTGTCACAGCAAAAAGGACGCTCTCCTGTGTGGGTGCGAATGTGACTAATAAGGTGCGCCTTCTGCGCAAATGACACATTACAGTGGTCACAGGAAAAGGGACGTTCTCTTGTGTGGGTGCGAATGTGCTCTTTGAGATGAGTGTTCCGAGAGAATGCAGCTGGACACAGGTGGCACTGGAAGGGACGCTCGCCCGTATGTTTACAAAGGTGTCTTTGCATGTGTCCGCTGTTCTTGGTCACATAGGTGCACTGCCGGCAGGAATGCAGTCCACCTTGAAAGGACACGAGTGAATGGTACTGCTGCTGGGATGCCGAAGACAAGGAACCTGCAAAGCCACAGGGAGCAGAGGAAACCAATGCAATTCATGCATAGTACACTGCATAGAATCCAACTGCAGCACCAGGCAAGCAAGAATGGTTATTGCACTGGAAAGTGAAGTGCATTATTGCCTACACAAACAGTATGTTATTGAAGTCGTTACACTGCACTGACCCAGACCACGTCTCACAAGAGTTCTGCTCTACATTGCAGCATATCGTCTGTAAATGGATATCATATGCAATGGACACTTTTCTTTGTCAGAAAATTATTGATACAATCTAGCAACCCTCACGAAAATGACTCAACTAAGACTGAGAAGTCTCCTTCGCAAATTGTCATATTAAGTGGCAAAAGGCATTGCAATTCCACTTCCAAATGTGCTATTCATTCTTTATTAAACATTGCATGCTTTCATGGGGTTCATTTTTTGGGTGCGTGGTCTATAATTCCCAGTGATTCACAGACAACCTACGCCAGAATTTGTTAATCAGTTGAAAGCTGAAACAGTGCAGCAAGGAGCTACTGCTAAGAAAGAAAGGATGTGTTAACATGTCCCAGATCAGTTAGCCAAGGTGTGCATTAATTCATTTTCAATCTTTGTTTTAATAATTATACATGTGAATGGTGCATAAATATGAAATTTTTGGCAAAGGTGGATATATCACCAAACTGTACAGCGCATGAGCTTCTTTAAACTTCGCTGACCTTAGTTAAGTCAGTTAAAAATCTTACCGTAGTTAAGAATCTCTGTCCACATACAGATTCAAATTACGTTATATACAAGGGCAAAATGGGGGCGTGTGCCTCATGTTATTTTTGACTGTTATAGCTAAAGGCTCAGTAAAATGGATTAAAACACGATGCATTATACAATGGAGCAATAAGGCAACTAGAAAATAATATTTATTATATCCCTTCAATGTTTTTATATAGACCGAGGAATGAAGCAAATGATGGCGCCTACAAACGTCGCATAAAAACCACATTTTCGTTACACCCTCGCAGAACATGCATAGAAAAAAAAATGTTTGTCGACATGAATACTGGATCTTCCAGAAAACAAAAAAATGATTTTAGGCAGTCTGTCGCCTACTAAGGTAACAACAGTAAATGAAAATAAGAAAATTGCAATGTGAAAACATGTGCAGTTCAAGGAACTAAGTTGAAAAATGTGAAATCATGTACATTCCATGTACAGTCCACTTGCAGCTCAATAAAAAAAATCCTTCTTTGCATCCAAAAAAATTCAAACTTCGTGCAGCATCTAAAGCACCCTAGTATGACTGCACCTTCTTTAAAACGCATAATAAAAAAAATGCAAAGTCACACCTTGATGACATGACAGTGTAACCGGTAAGCATAAATGCAATGCTAAATGCCACTGTGAAGCAGCAGCACACAACAGCATATCTAAAATGATAAAATGCCACGACTTCTCTTGTTTTCATAGCAACCCAAAATATCAAATATTTTAAGCAACTCGACATAGGCTACCAAACAACGAAAACACCCATCATCCCATGATTATTGCAAGTGGAAACAGCATACACATTTACATATTGCTCACGACAGTGTGGTCGCCACAATTCTGGCCACACACAAAGTTGCTTAGCTACACGGCAACTCAAAGTTGTACTTTATGAGCAACACTAACGATAGTCTGAGCAAAGGAAAAAAAAGCCAAGTTTAACAGAACCTCACTATGTCAAATGATGAGCTAGAAGTAGTGATGCAGAACTATCAGGTAAATTGACTATCGATAGCATCGATAGTCAATTTGGATGCACTGCAGTGGTCACAAGAAAAAGGGCGCTCCCCCGTGTGGGTCGCACGTGGTCAGTTGAGGTTCTCTTTCCGCGAAAAGGATGCACTGCAGTTGTCACAGGAAAAGGGACGCTCTCCTGTGAGGGTGCGAATGTGCCCTTTGAGATGAGAGTTCTGAGAGAATGCAGCTGGGCAGAGGTGCCACTGGAAGAGGCGCTCGCCCGTGTGTTTACAAAGGTGCCTTTTCATCATGCTTCTGAACTTGGTCACGTAAGTGCAATGCCGGCAGGAATGCGGTGCCGCGCGCCTTGTATGGACACAAGTGAATGGTACTGCTCCTCGGACGCCGGAGACGAGGAGTCTGCAAAGCAGTAGGGAGCACAGGAAGGCAATGCAAATAGAGTGTCACACGCTACATGAAACTGGACTGTAGCACTAGACAATCAAGGGTTGCTGTACTTCTATGTGAAGTAGATGACAACCTTAGTCCAATGAGCAACATGTTACTGCAGTGGCAATGGTACACTGATCCTGTACATGTCTCACACAAGTTCTCCTCTCAACATAAGTACTATGCTTGATATATGCAAACATGTGCTGCCAATACAGAGGAGAATGTTTTGGATGCAGTTCTGATACGACACTCTCTTAAACAGAAAAAATTATTTGTACACAGGCCTGTAGATTAAGCACCAAAACACAAAACTTATACTTTTTCGCACAGAAGTGTCTAAACAATGACGCATGGAAAAAGCACCACGACATTTGACCACATGAAGGATACGAAGTAAAATGTGACAAAGAAGTTATATGCCACAGAGTGCAAAATCTGAAAAAGAAAGACAGAACAAAGTTACAACAGTTAGAATACCATCAAAGTTTCTGGTAGAGAAAATACAGAAAATAGAGCTATAACAAGAACTGTTGCTCTATATGTATTGGCAGAGTTTACAAATTTCCTCTAAATGCTTTTACACTGCTTTAGTGAAAGCATACTGACACAATGGAATACTATAAGTGACTTACTGTTCAAGCAACATTTCAGTCAGAACACACGGAGCCAATATTTTCATCACTAGAAAATTCACTATCCTGTGTGAACACAATGGCTGAAGCCATGTTGCAATGGCTTTATTGAAATGCTAAATGATCAGCATACATTTAACATGTTGCAGTGCATAATGTGCCCATTAACTTGGTTGGTGGTTGTTCTACGGGGTTTAACGTCTCAAAGCTACTCGGGCTAGACGCTCATTCACATCTGTGACCAGCACTGGCTGCATGACCATTTGCGACTGTTGACCAAAAAGTGACTCAACATGACTGATGTTCACACCTGCAAAGTGACATATACCTGCCACCACCACCACGAAGTCACATCCCCTCCCATTGCCATTGCCCCGTAAAATAAGCTGACATCCTATTTCTGGGCATATGGTTCAGAGGTTTGCGACTGCAGTCGCATGACTGAAAAATTGAGCAGCGAGCAACTAAGCCAAAGTGGTTACTTTGGAACAAAAGCAGCCAATAGCAATTAACTTAGTCATGCGTCCCATGCTAGTCGCATGCGTGAATGAGCCTTATGAGAGACGACACAGCGAAAGATTCCAGATAGTTGCAACCTCCTGGGTGGTCTTTAACATGCACTGACATTGCACAGTACACAGTCCTCATGCATATTACTTTCACCGAAACACAAACGCGATGGCCGGGATCAAACCCAAATCTTTTGGGTCAGCAGCCATGCATCTTAACCACGTAATCACTGCAGTGGCCCAGTTCATCAACTTAACAAAGCACTACAGGCATTTTAGGCATCACAGTACTCATGTCATGGGCACATTAAATCTAGCACTAATACATAATAAACAACAAAGAATAACAACAAAGTGGGCTGGACAGAACATGAAAGATGTGACAGAAAAATATTGATCCGCGTGAAAACAGCACTATGTGTGATAGTGAATGGCCAATATTACTTAAACATGTGCCAATATATTAAGCACTAAAGCACAAAACTGATATATCATTCGCATAAAAGTGTCTAAACAATGCCACATGGCCAAAGCATCACATTTGACCACATGAAGGATATGAAGGAAAATGCGAGATAATGAAGTTAATATGCCACAAACGGCAAAATACGAAAAAGAAGAAAAAACACAATTAAAACGGTGACAATATAATCAATGTTTCTGGCAGAGGGAATACAGGCATATTACAGCAGGGATGTTATACCCGCCATTTGTTCGACTCGCGATGTAGATGAAGACATTATCATCATCGTGCTGGAGTGGCCACGTCAAGCCAAGTTAAGCAGAGCTGTGATAAGACAAGTTAATCATAGCCAAGCCTAATTAGAAAAGCAGCAAATAGAAAAGCACCATTTCTCCAGCTGGGCTCGTCAAAACCCTCTATGACGCGAGGGAAACACAAGGCGCGCATCCCGCTAACAAGTGCGCAAACGCTCATTCAACAAAAGCACCAATGACGGAACCCATGCTGCCATCTGTGTTGTAAATAGAAAGGTACCATTTGACGAGCTGGGCTCGTCAGAAGCCTCTTGGAACATTGCGGAAGACCCACGACGACCACAGGTCGTCATAAGCAAAAAAGTGGCGACTGCTCATGACGAGCTTAGGTCGTCATAAGCCCTCAAGGGGTTAAAAGATGCCACTTGGACAGTAGGCCTCAGGACGCAGCCATCCAACAGGCGAAAAGTAGGAGAAGAGTGGCAGTAGTACCTTATCTGCACAAAATGGCGCATAATCTAAAAAAAATAGCTAAACGTGTGGACATCAAAGTGGTGTTCTCAGCACCGGAACAACTTGGCAGGTTATGTAGCTTGACTGACCCGTACCGCAGGCCAGCTGTCGGATGCTCCAGGAAGCATTGCGACCCTCTTGTGGACTGTGTACAAGAGGTGGTTTACGAGCTCCCGCTGACCCGTGGAAATAAGTATATAGGTCAGACGGGAGGACACCTTAACGAACATCTTCGCGAACGCAAGTTAAATGTCAAAAACAAGAATAATTACGGCCATTTGTCTGTACATTGTTTGGAATGCAATTGTGCACCAATGTACAATTCTTGCACAGTACTGGCGAAGCATAAAGATAAAGACATCTAAGAGATAATAAAGCCCAAGCTATCTCTTGCAGTGGTGACATGTGTGCGAGTGCACCATCAATTGACCCTTTAGATCGGGAGCGGGCTTTTCTGGTTGGCTAGTGGGTGGACTGGTGGCGCCACTGTGCACGGATAAATAGTTTGGTGTTTGGAAATAACATTGTTGAAGTTAGCGCATCGTGTTGTCGTCTCCCTAACGTTCCTGTTTGTGAGCGCTCAATATGTTTTCAAGTTCCGTTTACCAACACACCCAAAAAATGGCAATGAGCATGGTAATACCTAATTACCCAAGCATTGCTAAGCTAATTAACTCATAGCCTAAATAGGCCGAATTAAGCAGAGTTGAGATTCTGGCGTGTCCAGACATGCTGAGCTCGGCAAGTTTAACCGGGTTATAAGCCCAATTAAGACAGCCTAGTTAGTGCTAATTAGGGTAATTAAGCCTAGAATATCCAAATTAGGCCAATTAAGCCAAATCCACGTGAAAAGAGCACTGTACGTGATGGTGAACAGGAATGCAGCCACATTTAATTACATATAGTAAACGATTGTTCCTCAGCTAGTGGAATTTAAAAAAAAAAAAAAGAAATCTAGTTAGTTGGACAATGTTAGTTTTCATAACCCGCTGATTTGAAAGCACAACGCAAGAATAGAAACGCAATGGATGACAGGGCTTAATGCACAACAAAGAGAAAATTTACATTGTAAACCGATTTCAAAAGCATTTTTAACATGTTGCAGTGCAAAAGCAAAGTGCTGCAACTATTCATAGCAGTGATCATTCACAATTTTTCTTTTTCTCCCAGCCACACTTTCGTGAACATGTGCACTGTTAAACCAACCTGCAAGTATGAGAGCCTTGACTACTACAAAACCCAACTTGAACCAACACTCTTAAAGACGGCTATAGTTTCTTTATGCCGATAACTGGAACCTAAGTACTGCAATAAGTACACTCTTTGCTTTCCAGTTTCAATGAACAAACCGGTACCAAAAACATAATGTATATCACTGGTTTTAATGAAACCAATCACATGCAGCAGCCGGTAAACAACTGCACATTGCCTCCACAGTCTCAATGTCATAACAAATGAGAGTACAATGCATCAATGGTAATGTCTGAACTTGCAACTTCTGTGATGCTCCTTTGAAAGAATGAACACATCTGCAATAGCACAGAAATCACCGTTAAAGCCGGCCTGAACCTGCGCAGTATGCCCACCCAAGATTCTACCATTTGCAGCAAAAACACATGCACATAAAAAATTACTTCTAATCAACTACATTTCTTGTCAGTGTTGGTATTGATCTACTATGTTTCAACGCATATTTAGAAATAGCCAGTAACATTATTATTCAGCCAAGTTGTAGCAGCTGATGAAAATTTGAGCACTTGTAATTCTCAGAAACTATACAACATCTCCTTGTGTGCAATGCAGCGGCATGTAGGATGCGAATGCTCAAACAAATCAGGGCGCCTGGTATTGTTTCAGTATCACACTCTGCACTGAACTACTTAAACCCGTGCAGCTGTGGCTCAACACAATGGCCACATCATATGCTCAGGAAGTGAATTATGGCCAACCTTTTACACTTTTTGCTGGACCTATCAGAGTGTTTTTTTATGACCCAGTAATACCGATACTATAGTGCCTAGAATATACTGGCTAGTGTGCTGAGCGCGCGCTTTGGCGTGGCCACCGCGCTGATGCCTTCCCACAGTCACCACATGGCGGCGCTGCGACTCGCTAAGGTCCATCGCGCGTCGGCGGCTCCTGCGCTTGCGGCTGCGTAGCACGGCGCTTTCTGCTGCGAATACAGTGTTATTCGTTCCTTTTGACACACTCGACAGAACACTCGATCGGAAGAAGGAAATCTTAGCGGCAAATTACTGCCCGCAGAGAATCCTCAACTGGTTGGGCACTACAAAATGACGAAGGTTTCACACGTACCTCACGGTCATCTGCTAGCTTTCGCGACTCTGTGCTTCACCACCAAAGCGAAGTAGCAAAGTCACAATTAATATACTACGATACACCCAACTTGCCAGTTGAAAACAATCAGCTAAGGTTGACACGTTAGGGGCAAGGAATCGTGTCGTAATAATGGCTCACGGCAATTTCGATCGCGATCAAGTCCGACTCGGATTCTTCGCTGCTGCACGTGAACATTCGCTGGCGATAGCAGGGTGCTTTGAAGGGCCAGTTAGTACATCTTATTCTGTTGAAAACAGCGTGAAGACGGGACGAAGGCTAAGGAACAGCGCTTGTGTTGTTTGTTATCCTTAGCCTTCATCCCGTTTTCGCGCTGTTTTCAACGCAGCGATTTTACTCGAAGTCGATCCAGCCAACTGCAATTCGCACCGCTCAGTCGTGGTCATATTTTATTATATTAGCGGCGCATCACACTCTGTATGATGCACCATCATGGACTTGCAGAGTGTATTATGCGCCGAGGTAGTCGGATCGGTGGCTACGATAATTCTCGCGAGCAGATATTTTACTCGGAGCAGGTCGACAGTAATCGCAAATTCCCGTGTAACGCTGGTATTACACAAATACACTAATATTTATTGCAGACATTATGACACTAGTTTTTGCACATTGTTCGCTTTCACAAACAGGAATATTGCACACCCAGTGCTGCAGATATCAGCATAGGCCCCATACTCTCGGATCGGTTGTTTCGATGTTTCTGCAGTTCAGCTGTGGCTACTGCATTGTTGTATCTACATGAGCAAGTCTGTAGTTAACAGAGCATCGTTTATACGCAAATGTAGGGTGGGGTGGGGTCACTTCACTGTTCTGCGTTTTCCAGCATGGCATCCGTATTTTCTAGACCACATGCCATGAACACAAGCCAGTCTCAATAGGATTCACTACTGATGCATTTTATCTGAAAGGTACTACTCACTTCACAAAAAAAAAAAAGAACATTACAAATGTGTCTGGAGCTTGAATTTCGTTTCAACGGAAGGAAAGGTAAGCGCAAAGAAATCGAACAGGGGTCATTAGCCAAGATCGACATCTCAGTTAGATAATTTCATTAGTCTAGCATTGTGATTGGCTGAAATATTGCCTGAAAAAATCAAGTGCAAGGTACCTTTGTGAATGTGGGCTCTTGTTTTTAACCGCAACGAACTAACAGTTTAAGGCGGGATGAGACTTCCTTTGGTAAAAAAAAATTCAATTTTGGGATTTCAAAATTACCTGATACAACATTCCTTTATCTTTCAGAAAATATATCACATTTGGGTAGTCGCCGCTTCAAAAAGGATTTTAGGTCCTTTGACACATTGACAGGTAATGCTCGCGTACCCCTACGTTATTTCTGCGTTTTTCTCAAAAGAACATTTTTGTAGTTTCTGTACCTTTTTCTTGAGAACTAGTGGGCTTAGAAACCAAACATTTCCACGTGTTAACTAATGGCATTTACATAACTGGCACTAGAAGCAGTAGCCTATGCGCATTTGTATTTTTTAGTATAAAAAGATAAGTGGCAATTTTCATAAATCAACAAACGTAAGAAAACATAACAAATCTAGTTTTTGTTGTACGCTCACAATTTTAGTTCCACTTCTGTAAAGCGTTATTATAGCGTTATAGTAGCTACCTTTATGCAAAATTGCAATGGTCTGCAGTTGGCAGATCCTATTTAAAAAGTACATTAGAAGAAAAACAAACACAAATAAAAAAATACTAAACAATTTTAAACCACTTCTGAGCTTTAATGCAACCTGCGTCTACCTTAAGATACCTCGCAAATTTTAGTCATAGCTTTCATTACCACTGCTGTATAGCCAAGCTTTGAAACTCACTTTCGAAGTTTCACCCCACCTTAATAACTGAGAATATAATCTGAGCTTCACTATGAAAAATCCCATTGTTCCACAACTTAACCATCAACTTATCAAACATAAGTAATGTTCAAAACACACAACGCACACATAAATGTAAACAAACGCTCAACAGAAGAGACACAATACAAGTAGTCATAATACCAGTTCTTAAATCAGCAAAATACAGTGAAAAATGTTAAACGGGCAGGGAAATACTCAAACAACTGCTTAATACAAACATATTAGTGAAAAACCCGATCTAGTACTTCAACAGAAAATGTGATACCACTCCGACACAGCGGAACGAAGCATGTTTTCTGCCTGCCCTGATGCTTCTCCCGTTGCATCATTACTCTTTGCAGTTCTCATTTACTCGTGCGTACACAAAGAACAGCGCAAACACGATAAAAGCAGCTCAGACGTCACCAAGACAAATTCGGACACGAGGCACTAAAGCTGCGGAGGCCAAACCGGCGCGCGATCTACACCTTTGCGACAAGCGTCGCCGCCTGCCGGCGAAAGTTTGAAGGCATCACCGGCCCTGCCACCTCCTCCCATAGGAAACCCCCTCCGCTCAGCACACTAGCCAGTATATTCTAGGCACTATACCGATACGGTGAATTTCACGGTGGACATAGATATAAGAATTGAAACAGTGAGTAAATAACTCTTCTGCACCACATTTTCGTACAACACTGCCCTTCTTTCCTGCGGACGCAGAGATAACTTATTATCCTGAAGGAACACTACGGCTATATTCTAAAGCCACACATGGAAAGGCATGTTGGCATGCCTAAACAGTCAAAGCTCTTTCAAAATCTTCCATTTATCAATGCATGCATCAACAAGCTAACAAAGCAATACAGGTAATTTAGCCGCAGTAGTACAGAAAGCTGAGCTAGTTGGTATGAATGCATTGTGCAATAGTGCAAAAAAACACGGACACAGGCAAGAGAGACGATACGGGCGCTAATAATATGATTGTGTCATCAAAACACGGGGTACATTTGCACTCTGCGCAGTGAAGGGACAGGTGGCTACTTGGCCTGCATTTCAAGGAAGAATGGTGTTCACGAAGTCGAACGTTCACGCAACGTCCAGATTGTCCGACATACGTGCGACCACATGACATTGGTAATTGGTCAACAACACCCTTCTTATTGCATTCTACAAACTTCATGGTATGGCGCATGTCACATTTTCTAGCCAAGTTAGCACTTCCTTTGTTGTACATACGCTCAACCGTGGTGCACACATGGCCAAGTTTGCTTTTAGCGGAACATATTACCTTCACATTGTATTTTGTCCGCCGCGGTGGTATAGCGGTTACGGTGCTCGGCTGCTGACCCGAAGGTCGCGGGTTCGATCCCGGCCGCGGCGGTCACACTTCGATGGAGGCGAAATGGTAGAGGCCCGTGTACTTAGATTTAGGTGCACGTTAAAGAACACCAGATGGTCGAAATTTCCGGAGCCCTCCACTACGGCTTCTCTCATAATCATATCGTGGTTTTGGGACGTTAAACCCCAGATATTATTATTATTATCACATTGTATTTTCTGCCAATCTTTTTTAAGTGATGTGAGAAGCTATGGACATATGGAATGACAGCCATTTTCATCTTTTCTGGTTCACATGCTTTTTCCGATTCAGTTGACGATTTAAGATATTTCACTGCTCTGTCGCACGTTGTGAGCAATGACGACGACGGGAAACCCGCTTGCTTCAATCGAGCAACCTGGCCTTCAAGACTCTGCCTCATCAAGTGGTGGCACGTCTTCGACAGTGCAGACTTAAAGGAGCACTGACACAAAAATTTTGCACCTTGTTTTTTTTGTTGCAATAGATAGCTTATGATCCACTTATCACGGCTGCAAACCTCGTTTGCGCGAGTGCGCGACGGTTATTTATTTAGAGACGTTTTTAGAGCGCCCAGTCGCAGTTTCGGTATCAAAGAGCACCGAGCTAGGCAGCATCCTCCGGGGGCCGGGAAAACACAGCTGGCCACGTGAACACGCAAAATTGTGACGTAGGCGGCGCGCGAGCGTGGATGCGGTGGTCGCCGAACCAGGTCAAGTGGCGCCAGCTATGGAGGATTAGAAACAACTAACAAACGCGTAATCTATGTCCTCCGAGCATTCGGAAGCGCCCATCTCGACTGGCTAAGCTTACAGCATGGATTATTTGACTATGGCTCTCAAAAACGGCGCCGAATCGGGACGAATACATTGCTGTCGAAGCTTAAGGACATGAATCTAAAGCAAATGGAAGCATCAGTTCGGAACTTACACGTTACAGAGCGCACGGCGGCCACTTGATAGATTCGAAGTGGACGACAACCGCTTTTGGCAGTGCTGCCATGTTTTTCGGAGGCGCGAATGCCTCGCCGGCGAAGCTTGCCGTGCAAGTTGGACAGCTCTCGCGCGTGCGGCGACGGCCGACGTTCTGCGGCACCGCGCCGTTGCGGCAGGCTTGCCGCTAGCGTGAGCGGGCCATAACATCTGCCAACGGGCACGACGAGCGAACAGCGGAAGAGAACACAACTAGCACACGCAAAGCCGCAGGCACGGAGGAAGAAATGGCAGGTACCACGGCACAACCAGCCACCAGCCAACACAAACTCGTGACGTAGGTTTGTTGACACACCCCCCTCGTTGATATCGGCGTCGCGAAGCGCCCGCATCTCGCTCAGTCGCGCGGCATGCACTTTAAAATTGATTTTAAATATGCTCTAGGCTATATTGGCCCTTGATATTTCGTAGACGTTGTGTACGGCTCCACATACATCTATTTCACTCATTATCTCGCCTTCGAAATTTTGTGTCAGTGCTCCTTTAAAACAGGAAAAAGCAATGCTGTTCTTAACAAGATTTGTGTGGGAAGATCTGAAATTCAAAAGAGGTTTTTCAGATCTTGGTGCATACATGTAACACGTGTGGTCAGCATCAAAAGATAAGGTCAAGTCTAAAAACTGCAGTTTGTTACCCGTAGGCAGTTCACATGTAAAATTTAAACCATCACCATGCTTCTTGAAGAGAGATAGAACTGTATCTTTAAATTCGTGGTGGGAATCGTTGCGCATTCAATCGGACGAACACAGGAAGGAAGGACAGAGTAAACGGAAAGAGCGCAAACTATCAACTGGCTTTATTCATTTGGTCGCTGCATATATATGCACTTTTTATCACACGTCCCAAATAAAACGAAAGAAGGGGAGAAGAAAAGAGGAGGAAACACATGTCAAGTATACCTCACAGTCAAAAACAAAAGCTGCACAGAAAATTGCTTTCTGCGCTATACAGAGCAACACAAGTGTCACTCACGCAGTTGTCGCCTAATTCCTTAATATAAAAAGCTTCTAACAGCTCACGACCCACTCTCTCCTTGCTCCTTCCTAGAATTTTTACCTTTTTGAAGTCCGGCTCACAACCCATGCATGAGCTGCAATGCGCGGGCAAGTTCGCTCCTTCTCTTCTCGTAATCGACGCAGCATGCTCCCCAACGCGCTCATTCACGCAGCGCCCTGTATGGCCCACGTTCCCACCACGAACATGCACCAACTCGCCCAGCAAGAAGTTCTTCTAAAATGTATCTTTAAAGTTGTTCACCTGGGAACAGCTGCCAAGAACCAAATAATTGTCAACGAAAAGGAATATTCTTTTTATGCTACCAGGTAACTTCGCTTCAATTTTCTGGTCTAACTTAGCTAAGAAACTGGAGCTTAAAACCGGAGCAACCTTTGAGCCAATGGAAACTCCCGACCTCTGAATGAACACTTGACCGTTAAAACCTTTAGTGCCTGTATCGTCTCTCTTGCCTGTGTCTATGTTTTTTGCAGTATTGCACTATGTAATTTAGTCACCAAAATATTCATATCATGAGAACATGAAATGCACCAACTGATATTTGAACTTTACAGCATGATTGAACAAAATACAACATATAAAACGTATAACAAAAAGATATTCATATCATGAGAACATGAAATGCACAAACTGATATTTGAACTTTACAGCATGATTGAACAAAATACAACATATAAAAGGTATAACAAAAAGATTGGTCAAAGTAAAAATGGCACCAAAGCACAACACAAGAACTCAAAGAAAAGGAATGACAGGGCAAAATGCATAATGAAGTAACAACACAAAATTTCCTTTGTAAGGTTATTTGAATATCATTGTTAATAAGCTGCAGTACAAAAACGAAACACTGCTACAAAGTGTCGTGTTGGCTTACCTGCAAATATTTTTGTCTGAGCTAGTTGAAAGACAATAAGAACACGTGCACTGTTGAACAATTTCGCAAGGACAGGAGTAAGCATTGCCACCTCCCTAGCCTGAACTTTCCTACGCTGAACCAATGCTTTGCAAGACAGGCACAATTTTTTCATGCTGATTGTAACTTATATACTGCAATGAAGTAGATACTCATTTTTATAATATTAATAGATTAACACATCCAAAAACAAGTATCTGCTTTCACTCATTTCAAAATAACCAACGAGAGGCAGCAGCCAGCAAATATTGTATGTCATTTTGAACATCATAAATTCAAGTCTCAAACTGTAATGTGACTGGAAAAACAAGCAAAAGGTTTCTATGAAAAGGCTGGTGCGATGCACTTCTGGCAATGTCCATAGCATAACTTATTCCTGGCAATGTGCATAGCATAACTCTTATTCAGTGCTCTGTAGAAGGAACGGACACATCTAGAAGAAGATGGAGATCACTCTTAAAGTCAGCAGAAATGCTCACAGTACAGGTGTGTAGTAGCTTGAATATGCAGATTAGGCCAAGCAAGCTAGCCTAATTAGGCTAACCTATAATTAAGACTATGTTGACTTGGGATGCAAGCTATTCAAGACCAAGCCTCGTATATTTAACTTAGGCCAATTAGCTAACGAACCTAATTAAGCTAATAAGATATATAAGGTAATTCAGCTACTTGGTCTGTGACTACCAGGTAATTCTCAATCGAACCAGACCTATACATAGGCAATACTCATGATTTACAATGTGATCACGTAAACACTTCATGCATCAGTGTGTGGATACATGTGTGCCTAGTCAAGCCAGGACCAGCCGAGTGCCGACCAGTGCTGCTCCAACCCAGCCTTGCGCCACTCAGTGCAAGCTGTGCAAATTTTTTACAGCGAAAGCTGTTATGAGATCACAACAAGGGCCTTTTTTGGTGCCGTAGTTGTCCACCGCCGCCGGTGTTCGTAACCACTATCGCTCGAAATAAGAAAAAAATTCCAGGATGGAACAAGGTTCGAACCTGGGCCCTCTGCGTGGGAGCCCAGTATTCTACCTCACAGCCATACCGGTGCTTGAAACTGCTGTGCAAAAAGACCCTATACAAGCTTCATGTTGGGAAGGAGCCACATTAACATATGTAATGTAGCGTGCCTGACAGGTGTTTAGCAGGTACCACGGTTCTCCGCAGAAGGACGAAAAATTGCATAAAGGCTGCTTCCCTACTTCACCAAAATTATGATATATAGCGTAGTGGGTTCCTCGCAAGTTCACTTCTATTGGTTGCCAAGGAAGCCCATAAGGCTCCCACGATCCATTTTCTCAGGGTCTCAATAAAGTTAATTCCCTCCTTCTATCTCTTTCTCACGTTAGCGTATGTTATAAAGCGTAGTGGGAGAGTCATATACCAACCGGGCGTCACACAATGCGAATTACGTAACCACTTGGTTGTTTAAAGCTGCAAACCCATTACAAAGGGCTCAGCCATAATTCACCGTCATCAACCGTTGCATCAACAAAGTGGACAGAATGCCTTACAGATGGTACCTCGCTTCTCCGCAGAATGACGAATAATGTCGTGGTGGGTGCTTCCAAACTTCACAAAATTTATGATTTGTGGCGTAGTGGGGTACGTTGCTAGTGCACTTGTATTAGTTGCCAGAAGAGAGTTTATAACGGGCTCTAGAATTGCCACTCTTCGAGCTTTCGCTGTGACTGTGCTGCGCTTTCCGCGCAGGCCTGGCGTTTTTTATGTACTATAACAAGAATTGTTGCTCTATACGTATTGGCAGAGTTTACATATTTCCTCTAAATATTTTTATATAGCTTTAGTAACAGTGTAATGATACAACAAAATACTAGAAGCGCCAAAAGAAATTTAGTCAGTTACGTGACCACATAGGAGCCGATATTCTATCACTACAAAATTTACTATCCTGAATGAACACAATGGCTATACACTGAAGCCATGTTGCAAAGGCTGTACTGACATGCCTAAAAGATCAACATACATTTAATGCGTTGCAGAGGACAATATGCTCATTAACTCAGTTGGTGGCTGGTTCGTGGGGTTTGACAACCCAAAGCCACTCAGGCTATAGGCTCATTCACCCCTGCGACCAGCACCAGTTGCGCGACCATTTGCGACGGGTGACCAAAAGGCGACTCAACATGACTGATGTTCACACCTGCAAGCGACATATACATCTACACACAAAATTCATGTCTCCTTTAGTTGCCATTGCCCAGTAAAACAACTTGACATCCTGTTTCTGGGTATATGACTAGTTTAGATGCAACTGCAGTTACGTGACTGAAAAATCGAGCAGTGAGCAACTGAGCCAAAGCAGTCGCTTTGCGACAAAAGTGGCCAATTGCGACTAACTAGGTCGCGCGACCTGTGCTAGTCACAAGTGTGACCGAGCCTTATGAGTGACGACACAGAGGAGGGTTCCAGATAATTTCACCCTCCCCGGTGGTCTTTAACCCTGCCGAAGAAGAGCTGAGCTCGTCCGCACGGTTTGTACCACTCCTAACGAAGACGAGCTCGGCTTGTACATGCTGAAAGAAGCATTTGGGGGCGCTGCAATTAAGCTACTCTGATTCATTTTGCCGAGTTCTCTTTGGGTTGAACAGATGGTGCAGAAACAAATTTGAAAAACACGCTCAAAGTATGCATTTTGGTCAAGAAAGGACCGGATTCTGGTAACCAGAATTAGGAAATAGTGTCCTCTTCTATGTGCAAGTGGCACGCACATATCAGCAGCGGTTCTGTCCCGCAAAAAAAAAAAAGGAAATAAACATTTGTTTGTCGAATTCTTGTGGAATGAAGAATTTCAGTTCTCTTGTGAGTGCAGCAACGACTACGATGCGCAGCATATTTATTCTAAATCATCTGATTTGGAAGACAACCGAGTCTAAAAGAATCGACAGTCGACGGCAATAGATCAAAACCAATCCCACCGGCGCGCCCAAGTCTTTTTTCACAGGCTCCTTTGTCCCCGCACATAATTTTTTAGATTACAAAGACACATTTTCTGCACTGAAGACTGAGAAGGTTAGGGCACTTTCCAGGGCGCAACGCAGTGAGGCGAATCCTGTGCATATTTTCGAAAACAAATATTTCGCTTGTATCTTGCAAAGAAAGCCCCTTTAAATAGTTTTTTATTTTAGTTGTTTCAGTTGATTTCTGTATCGTTTCTGGCCAAAAAATTCGGTAGGGAAAGGGTTAACATGCACTGATATCGCACACTACACAGTCCTCCAGCATATCACTTCCATTGAAATACGAACACCATGGTTGGGATCAAACCCATATCTTTTGGGTCAGCAGCCATGCACCCTAACCATGCAGACGCAGCAGTGGGCCAGTTCATCAACTTAAAAAAGCAGTACAGGCATTTTAGGCATCACAGTATCCATGTTATGAGCACATTAAATGTAGCACCGATACCTAATAATTTACAATGAGCAACAACAAAATGTGTTTGAAACTATATGAAAGATGTCACAGAAAAATAATTGATCCCCGTAAATAATAATTGTTGGGGTTTAATGTCCCAAAACCACGATATGACTATGAGGGACACCGTAGTGGAGGGCTCTGGAAATTTACACCAGCTGGGGTTCTTTAATGTGCACCTAAATCGAAGTACACAGGATCTATGTGAAAACAGCGCCATGCGCGATGGTGAACGGGAATGCAGCCGCATTCAATTACATATAGGAAGTGATTGTTCCTTAGCTAGTGGGATTTTATAAAAATAAATAAGAAATGTAGTTAGTTGGACTATGATAGTTTTCATAACCTGTTGATTTCGAAGCACAACACAAGAACAGACACTAAGGATGACAGGGATTAATGCATAATGAACGGAACATTGTAAACAGATTTCAAAAAGTGCTACTGCTATTCATAGCAGCACTTACTCACACTTTTTCTTTTTCTCCCAGCAACATTTTCTTGAACATGTGCCCTGTTGTACCAACTTGCAAATATGAGAGCATTCGTTACTACAAACCCAACCTGAACAAATGTTTGTTAAAGACAGTTATAGTTCCATTACGCTATTAACCTGAACCTAAACACTGCAGGAAGTCTATCTTTTTCCAGTTTCATTGGACTAACATGTACCAAAACAAATAATGTATATCGCTGATTTTAATGCAACTATTCACATGCAGCAGCCGGTAAAAAAATGCCCGTTGCCCTCACAATCTATATGTCATAACAAACAAAAGTACACTGCATCAATGGCAATGTCCAAAACTTCCAACTTCAACGATGCTCCGTAGAAGGAATCGACACATCTGCAATAGAACAGAGATCATCATTAAAGCCGGCCTAAATACACAGTACGTCCACAAAAATTTTACTATTTGCACCAACCACACTTGTACGTAAGAAAGTACTCGTAATCAACAAGACTTCATGTTAGTATTGAGATTGATCTACTATTTTGTAATACATATTTGCAAGTAGCCAGTAACACTATTGATGAGACAAGCTGCAGCAGCTGATAAAAGTTTGAGCACTTGTAATTCTCAGAAACTATATAACATCTCCTTGTGTGCAATGCAGTGGCATGTAGGATGCGAATGCTCAAACAAATCAGGGCGCCTGGTATTGTTTCGGTATCACGCTCTGTGCTTAAGTAAAACCCGTGTAGCTATGGCTCAACAACAATGGTCACATCATATGCTCAGGAAATGAAGTACGGCCAACGTTTTACACTTTTTGCTGGACCTATCGGAGTGTTTTCTTATGACCCAGTTATAATGAAATCTAGCATTTCACGGTGGACATAAATATAAGAATTGATACAATGAGTAAATAAACCTTTTGCACCATATCTTCGTACAGCACTGCCCTTTTTTCCCTATAGAAACAGAGATAAATTCTTATTGTGGAGGAATACTACGGCTATACGTAAAAAGGCACATTTGGAAAGCCATGTTGGTGTGCCTGAACAGTCAAAGCTCTTTCAATGTCTTGAACTGAACAATGCTCACATCAAAAAGCTAATAAAGCACTACATGCAATTTAGACATCGAAGTATTCGTATCACGAGAACACAAAACGTACAGACTGATAAATGTACGTAGTGAAATGAATGAAGAAAACACAATATATACAAGGTATAATGAAAGGATTGATCCAAGTAAAAATGGCACCAAAGCACAACACAAGAACAGAAACAAAAGAGATGAGGCTAAATCCGTAATGAAGTAACGCAAGATTTCAGCTGTAACGTTATTTCAATACTGTTGTTAACATACTGCAGTGCAAAACCAAAATGCTGCTACGAAGTGTTGCATTAACTTACCTACAAATATTTTTGTCTGAGGTAGTTGTATGAACGTAAGAACACGTACACTGTTGAACAATCTCACAAAGACAGGAGTAGTAAGCATTGCCAGCTACCTAACCCAACCTTTCCTTCCCTGAACCAATGCTTTGTAAGATAGGCACAATTCCTTCACGCTGAAGATTGAAAATGAAATACTGCAATGAAGTAGATACTCATCTTTATAATATTAATAGACTAGCACATCAAAACAAATATCTGCTTTCAGTTGTTTCAAAATAAACCAATTAGAAACAGCAGCCGGCAAATATGGTATGTCACTGTCAATATATTAAATCAACACTCGAACTAATTTTACCGGGGAAACAAGCAAATAGTTTCTATGAAAAGTCTGATGTGACGAATTTCTGGCAACGTCCATAGCATAACTCTTATTAAGTGATCTGTAGAAGGAACATCTAGAAGACGACAAAGATCACTCTTAAAGTCAGCGGAAATGCTCACAGTGCACACGTATCGTAGAAAAGAAAAAGGAAGCCCAACGCCAGCCTACTCGACACACTAAAGACCAGTTTATTCAACTTGCACAACGTATTCATAAAAAGGACATATGTGCCAACTGGGGCAGAAAGAACACAAGTCAATAACGAAACTGAATACAACATACTTCCCTCCCCTTATATTTAGCTATTAATTGTTGGCATTAGTAAAGAAACCACAATCCATGCACACTGTACTTATTTGCACATATTTAAAGACTACACACAGCTTCTCACTGCCAACTTGACGGTCTTGCAAAGCATGCCTACTTAAAGGGGACCTCCAACACTATTCAAGCCCACATTTTTTACTAATGGATTGCATAGACTGAAGAATGGAAATATTAATGCAGCAAGAACGGCTGTGACAGGGGCCCGCAGTCCGAAGTTATAGAGCCTAGAAAATTCAACAGGAAAAAGAACGCCTAATCTAAGCCCGATTTCCGTGGGGGTCAAATGACCACATTTCACTCGCCACTGGCGCTGTAAAGCTCATCAAATGGAATGAGTTGGAAAGTCCCATGTATGGGAAGCTTGCATTGTTGCCTGTTCCATCCAGTGCAGCGATCACACCATTGCCACAGTAACAAACAAGATCGCGCCACTGCCCGAGAAAAAGGGCGAGGCCAACGACAATGCGTTGAGGTGGAAAATATTCACCTCTCGAACACCATACCACTCACGAGTGCACAACACGCACAAACGGAGGCTGCTCAGGAGGGTAAATAGGCAAGAAGAATTTCACATAACGACGAACCTCGTCTGTGCATTTTTCTATGTTCCGAGGCCACAGGCTTAAAAGTAGGCAACGCCACTACTGTGTGTCCAAGTTGCACAGCTTGTTTTGTTTTAACGACACACTCACTTTGCGTTAGCATAAAAAGTACAGCAAACTAAGATTTCTCGAACCCGCAGTCTCGAACTGGCACCAGTTCAA
The DNA here is from genome assembly GCF_013339695.2 of Rhipicephalus sanguineus. NCBI lineage: Eukaryota > Metazoa > Arthropoda > Arachnida > Ixodida > Ixodidae > Rhipicephalus > Rhipicephalus sanguineus. Next base: position 62,063,440 of record NC_051185.1, read on the forward strand.
CAACAATCAAGAGTGTGCCATATGTGCAAAATCAGGCAGCTCGCAAACGTACACAACCAAGAGAAAGAAGCGAAAGAAGCCTTTCGTAGGGTTATCCGACTCGTGCAAGGAAAAAGCCAGAGGCAGAATAGCACCCAACGCCTCTGTCGTGCTTTGTGGTAGTGTTTTTTTATCTTTTGCAACAGCAGCTATCTCGTGTTTAGTGCAAAAGCACGCAAAAGAAAGCCAGATAATAATCTCTTTTTTGATGCATTGCCTCGATCACTTGTAAGGTTACATTGATCCAATCAAAGACCTGCGCTCATCTCCATCATTTACACTTCCAACAGTTATAGCCTGCACAATACGCATTGATGCGGTTACCAGTGATGTAGTGATTTCATTGCGTGTTTGAAATATTAAATCCATTGATATTGGTGCTTTGAACTAAGCAAGAATTATGCCTGGCAACTAGTCTACGCAACACACAAATAAGAAATAAGTTTTTCAATCAGCTTGGAGGGACCCTTGAGGACTGATGGAGCGAACACAAGCAAATTATTAAGAGTCAGGTTACACTGAACGGAGTGATTCACATGAATGAGCAAAGTAATCGCGGAAAAAGTAATATACTTTATTTTCCTTCCTGTGCTCAGCCCAGAAGCACAGGACTGCTTTATCCACATTCAAAGTAAGTCAACCTTTGACATAATGGCATGTGTTTAAGTCACCCACTGTCACTTAAGAAATTTTCTTAAAGAATGACGGATGTCCCTGTAAGCAACATTGTGAAAAAAACTCGATAGTTGAGAGATATAAATACATTCAAAAGCAATTTACGTACACAATAAGGAAATCAATCCAGCCCCATAAAAAAAAGCCTGCGTGCTCCTAGCCTTTAGAGCTTCTTGCGAGCAAGACAATGACTCATGTGGCGGGTGAGGCTGTTTTCATGCGAAAAGGATGCACTGCAGTGGACACAGGAAAAGGGGCATGCCCCTGTGTGGGTGCGCATGTGGTCGTTGAGGTGATGTTTCCGCAAAAAGGATGCACTGCAGTTATCACAGGAAAAGAGGCGCTCCCCTGTGTGGGTGAGCATGTGGTCGTTGAGCTTATCTTTCCGCGAAAAGGATGCACTGCAGTTGTCACAGCGAAAAGGACGCTCTCCTGTGTGGGTGCGAATGTGACTAATAAGGCGCGCCTTCTGCGCAAATGACACATTGCAGTGGTCACAGGAAAAGGGACGTTCTCTTGTGTGGGTGCGAATGTGCTCTTTGAGATGAGTGTTCCGAGAGAATGCAGCTGGGCACAGGTGGCACTGGAAGGGGCGCTCGCCCGTATGTTTACAAAGGTGTCTTTGCATGTGTGCACTGTTCTTGGTCACATAGGTGCACTGCCGGCAGGAATGCAGTCCACCTTGAAAGGACACGAGTGAATGGTACTGCTGCTGGGATGACGAAGACAAGGAACCTGCAAAGCCACGGAGAGCAGAGGAAACCAATGCAATTCATGTATAGTACATTGCATAGAATCCAACTGCAGCACAGCACCAGGCAAGCAATAATGGTTATTGCATTGTTAAGTGAACTGCATTATTGCCTACACAAACAGCATGTGGTTACAGTGCACTGACCCAGTACATGTCTCACAAGAGTTCTGCTCTACATCGCAGCATATCGTCTGTAAATGGATATCATATGCAATGGACACTTTCTTTTGTCTGAAAATTATTGATACAATCTAGCAACCCTCACAAAAATGACTCAACTAAGACTGAGAAGTCTCCTTCACAAATTGTCATATTAAGTGGCAAAAGGCATTGCAATTCCACTTCCAAATGTGCTACTAAGTCTTTATTAAACATTGCATGCTTTCATGGGGTTCATTTTTTGGGTGCGTGGTCTATAATTCCCAGTGATTCACAGACAACCTACGCCAGAATTTGTTAATCAGTTGAAAGCTGAAACAGTGCAGCAAGGAGCTACTGCTAAGAAAGAAAGGATGTGTTAACATGTCGCAGATCAGTTAGCCAAGGTGTGCATTAATTCATTTTCAATCTTTGTTTTAATAATTATACATGTGAATGGTGCATAAACATGAAATTGTTGGCAAAGGTGGATATATGACCAAACTGTACAGCGCATGAGCTTCTTTAAACTTCGCTGACCTTAGTTAAGTCAGTTAAAAATCTTACCGTAGTTAAGAATCTCTGTCCACATACAGATTCAAATTACGTTATATACAAGGGCAAAATGGGGGCGTGTGCCTCATGTTATTTTTGACTGTTATAGCTAAAGGCTCAGTAAAATGGATTAAAACACGATGCATTATACAATGGAGCAATAAGGCAACTAGAAAATAATATTTATTATATCCCTTCAATGTTTTTATATAGACCGAGGAATGAAGCAAATGATGGCGCCTACAAACGTCGCATAAAAACCACATTTTCGTTACACCCTCGCAGAACATGCATAGAAAAAAAAATGTTTGTCGACATGAATACTGGATCTTCCAGAAAACAAAAAAATGATTTTAGGCAGTCTGTCGCCTACTAAGGTAACAACAGTCAATGAAAAGAAGAAAATTGCAATGTGAAAACATGTGCAGTTCAAAGAACTAAGTTGAAAAATGTGAAATCATGTGCATTCCATGTACAGTCCACTCGCAGCTCAATAAAAGAAATCCTTCTTTGCATCCAAAAAAATTCAAACTTCGTGCAGCATTTAAAGCACCCTAGTATGACTGCATCTTCTTTAAAACGCATAATAAAAAAAATGCAAAGTCACACCTTGATTACATGACAGTGTAACCGGTAAGCATAAATGCAATGCCAAATGCCACTGTGAAGCAGCAGCACACAACAGCATACCTAAAATGATAAAATGCCACGACTTCTCTTGTTTTCATAGCAACCCAAAATATCAAATATTTTAAGCAACTCGACATAGGCTACCAAACAACGAAAACACCCATCATCCCATGATTATTGCAAGTGGAAACAGCATACACATTTACATATTGCTCACGACAGTGTGGTCGCCACAATTCTGGCCTCACACAAAGTTGCTTAGCTACACGGCAACTCCAAAGTTGTACTTTATGAGCAACAGTCTGAGCAAAGGAAAAAAAAGCCAAGTTTAACAGAACCTCACTATGTGAAATGATGAGCTTGAAGTAGTGATGCAGAACTATCAGTAAATTGACTATCGATAGCATCGATAGTCAATTTGGATGCACTGCAGTGGTCACAAGAAAAAGGGCGCTCCCCCGTGTGGGTCGCACGTGGTCAGTTGAGGTTCTCTTTCCGCGAAAAGGATGCACTGCAGTTGTCACAGGAAAAGGGACGCTCTCCTGTGAGGGTGCGAATGTGCCCTTTGAGATGAGAGTTCTGAGAGAATGCAGCTGGGCAGAGGTGCCACTGGAAGAGGCGCTCGCCCGTGTGTTTACAAAGGTGCCTTTTCATCATGCTTCTGAACTTGGTCACGTAAGTGCAATGCCGGCAGGAATGCGGTGCCGCGCGCCTTGTATGGACACAAGTGAATGGTACTGCTCCTCGGACGCCGGAGACGAGGAGCCTGCAAAGCAGTAGGGAGCACAGGAAGGCAATGCAGATAGAGTGTCACATGCTACATGGAACTGGACTGCAGCACTAGACAATCAAGGGTTGCTGTACTTCTTTGTGAAGTAGATGACAACCTTAGTCCAATGAGCCACATGTTACTGCAGTGGCAATGGTACACTGATCCTGTACATGTCTCACACAAGTTCTCCTCTCAACATAAGTACTATGCTTGATATATGCAAACATGTGCTGCCAATACAGAGGAGAATGTTTTGGATGCAGTTCTGATACGACACTCTCTTAAACAGAAAAAATTATTTGTACACAGGCCTGTAGATTAAGCACCAAAACACAAAACTTATACTTTTTCGCACAGAAGTGTCTAAACAATGACGCATGGAAAAAGCACCACGACATTTGACCACATGAAGGATACGAAGTAAAATGTGACAAAGAAGTTATATGCCACAGAGTGCAAAATCTGAAAAAGAAAGACAGAACAAAGTTACAACAGTTAGAATACCATCAAAGTTTCTGGTAGAGAAAATACAGAAAATAGAGCTATAACAAGAACTGTTGCTCTATATGTATTGGCAGAGTTTACAAATTTCCTCTAAATGCTTTTACACTGCTTTAGTGAAAGCATACTGACACAATGGAATACTATAAGTGACTTACTGTTCAAGCAACATTTCAGTCAGAACACACGGAGCCAATATTTTCATCACTAGAAAATTCACTATCCTGTGTGAACACAATGGCTGAAGCCATGTTGCAATGGCTTTATTGAAATGCTAAATGATCAGCATACATTTAACGTGTGGCAGTGCATAATGTGCCCATTAACTTGGTTGGTGGTTGTTCTACGGGGTTTAACGTCTCAAAGCTACTCGGGCTAGACGCTCATTCACATCTGTGACCAGCACTGGCTGCATGACCATTTGCGACTGTTGACCAAAAAGTGACTCAACATGACTGATGTTCACACCTGCAAAGTGACATATACCTGCCACCACCACCACGAATTCACATCCCCTCCCATTGCCATTGCCCCGTAAAATAAGCTGACATCCTATTTCTGGGCATATGGTTCAGAGGTTTGCGACTGCAGTCGCATGACTGAAAAATTGAGCAGCGAGCAACTAAGCCAAAGTGGTTGCTTTGGAACAAAAGCAGCCAATAGCAATTAACTTAGTCACGCGTCCTGTGCTAGTCACATGCGTGAATGAGCCTTATGAGAGACGACACAGCGAAAGATTCCAGATAGTTGCAACCTCCTGGGCGTCTTTAACATGCACTGACATTGCACAGTACACAGTCCTCATGCATATTACTTTCACCGAAACACAAACGCGATGGCCGGGATCAAACCCAAATCTTTTGGGTCAGCAGCCATGCATCTTAACCACGTAATCACTGCAGTGGCCCAGTTCATCAACTTAACAAAGCACTACAGGCATTTTAGGCATCACAGTACTCATGTCATGGGCACATTAAATCTAGCACTAATACATAATAAACAACAAAGAATAACAACAAAGTGGGCTGGACAGAACATGAAAGATGTGACAGAAAAATATTGATCCGCGTGAAAACAGCACTATGTGTGATAGTGAATGGCCAATATTACTTAAACATGTGCCAATATATTAAGCACTAAAGCACAAAACTGATATATCATTCGCATAAAAGTGTCTAAACAATGCCACATGGCCAAAGCATCACATTTGACCACATGAAGGATATGAAGGAAAATGCGAGATAATGAAGTTAATATGCCACAAACGGCAAAATACGAAAAAGAAGAAAAAACACAATTAAAACGGTGACAATATAATCAATGTTTCTGGCAGAGGGAATACAGGCATATTACAGCAGGGATGTTATACCCGCCATTTGTTCGACTCGCGATGTAGATGAAGACATTATCATCATCGTGCTGGAGTGGCCACGTCAAGCCAAGTTAAGCAGAGCTGTGATAAGACAAGTTAATCATAGCCAAGCCTAATTAGAAAAGCAGCAAATAGAAAAGCACCATTTCTCCAGCTGGGCTCGTCAAAACTTTCTATGACGCGAGGGAAACACAAGGCGCGCATCCCGCTAACAAGTGCGCAAACGCTCATTCAACAAAAGCACCAATGACGGAACCCATGCTGCCATCTGTGTTGTAAATAGAAAGGTACCATTTGACGAGCTGGGCTCGTCAGAAGCCTCTTGGAACATTGCGGAAGACCCACGACGACCACAGGTCGTCATAAGCAAAAAAGTGGCGACTGCTCATGACGAGCTTAGGTCGTCATAAGCCCTCAAGGGGTTAAAAGATGCCACTTGGACAGTAGGCCTCAGGACGCAGCCATCCAACAGGCGAAAAGTAGGAGAAGAGTGGCAGTAGTACCTTATCTGCACAAAATGGCGCATAATCTAAAAAAAATAGCTAAACGTGTGGACATCAAAGTGGTGTTCTCAGCACCGGAACAACTTGGCAGGTTATGTAGCTTGACTGACCCGTACCGCAGGCCAGCTGTCGGATGCTCCAGGAAGCATTGCGACCCTCTTGTGGACTGTGTACAAGAGGTGGTTTACGAGCTCCCGCTGACCCGTGGAAATAAGTATATAGGTCAGACGGGAGGACACCTTAACGAACATCTTCGCGAACGCAAGTTAAATGTCAAAAACAAGAATAATTACGGCCATTTGTCTGTACATTGTTTGGAATGCAATTGTGCACCAATGTACAATTCTTGCACAGTACTGGCGAAGCATAAAGATAAAGACATCTAAGAGATAATAAAGCCCAAGCTATCTCTTGCAGTGGTGACATGTGTGCGAGTGCACCATCAATTGACCCTTTAGATCGGGAGCGGGCTTTTCTGGTTGGCTAGTGGGTGGACTGGTGGCGCCACTGTGCACGGATAAATAGTTTGGTGTTTGGAAATAACATTGTTGAAGTTAGCGCATCGTGTTGTCGTCTCCCTAACGTTCCTGTTTGTGAGCGCTCAATATGTTTTCAAGTTCCGTTTACCAACACACCCAAAAAATGGCAATGAGCATGGTAATACCTAATTACCCAAGCATTGCTAAGCTAATTAACTCATAGCCTAAATAGGCCGAATTAAGCAGAGTTGAGATTCTGGCGTGTCCAGACATGCTGAGCTCGGCAAGTTTAACCGGGTTATAAGCCCAATTAAGACAGCCTAGTTAGTGCTAATTAGGGTAATTAAGCCTAGAATATCCAAACTAGGCCAATTAAGCCAAATCCACGTGAAAAGAGCACTGTATGTGATGGTGAACAGGAATGCAGCCACATTTAATTACATATAGTAAACGATTGTTCCTCAGCTAGTGGAATTTAAAAAAAAAAAAAGAAATCTAGTTAGTTGGACAATGTTAGTTTTCATAACCCGCTGATTTGAAAGCACAACGCAAGAATAGAAACGCAATGGATGACAGGGCTTAATGCACAACAAAGAGAAAATTTACATTGTAAACCGATTTCAAAAGCATTTTTAACATGTTGCAGTGCAAAAGCAAAGTGCTGCAACTATTCATAGCAGTGATCATTCACAATTTTTCTTTTTCTCCCAGCCACTCTTTCGTGAACATGTGCACTGTTAAACCAACCTGCAAGTATGAGAGCCTTGACTACTACAAAACCCAACTTGAACCAACACTCTTAAAGACGGCTATAGTTTCTTTATGCCGATAACTGGAACCTAAGTACTGCAATAAGTACACTCTTTGCTTTCCAGTTTCAATGAACAAACCGGTACCAAAAACATAATGTATATCACTGGTTTTAATGAAACCAATCACATGCAGCAGCCGGTAAACAACTGCACATTGCCTCCACAGTCTCAATGTCATAACAAATGAGAGTACAATGCATCAATGGTAATGTCTGAACTTGCAACTTCTGTGATGCTCCTTTGAAAGAATGAACACATCTGCAATAGCACAGAAATCACCGTTAAAGCCGGCCTGAACCTGCGCAGTATGCCCACCCAAGATTCTACCATTTGCAGCAAAAACACATGCACATAAAAAATTACTTCTAATCAACTACATTTCTTGTCAGTGTTGGTATTGATCTACTATGTTTCAACGCATATTTAGAAATAGCCAGTAACATTATTATTCAGCCAAGTTGTAGCAGCTGATGAAAATTTGAGCACTTGTAATTCTCAGAAACTATATAACATCTCCTTGTGTGCAATGCAGTGGCATGTAGGATGCGAATGCTCAAACAAATCAGGGTGCCTGGTATTGTTTCGGTATCGCGCTCTGTGCTTAAGTAAAACCCGTGTAGCTATGGCTCAACAACAATGGTCACATCATATGCTCAGGAAATGAAGTACGGCCAACGTTTTACACTTTTTGCTGGACCTATCGGAGTGTTTTCTTATGACCCAGTTATAATGAAATCTAGCATTTCACGGTGGACATAAATATAAGAATTGACACAATGAGTAAATAAACCTTTTGCACCATATCTTCGTACAGCACTGCCCTTTTTTCCCTATAGAAACAGAGATAAATTCTTATTGTGGAGGAATACTACGGCTATACGTAAAAGGCACATTTGGAAAGCCATGTTGGTGTGCCTGAACAGTCAAAGCTCTTTCAATGTCTTGAACTGAACAATGCTCACATGAAAAAGCTAATAAAGCACTACATGCAATTTAGACATCGAAGTATTCGTATCACGAGAACACAAAACGTACAGACTGATAAATGTACGTAGTGAAATGAATGAAGAAAACACTATACAAGGTATAATGAAAGGATTGATCCAAGTAAAAATGGCACCAAAGCACAACACAAGAACAGAAACAAAAGAGATGAGGCTAAATCCGTAATGAAGTAACGCAAGATTTCAGCTGTAACGTTATTTCAATACTGTTGTTAACATACTGCAGTGCAAAACCAAAATGCTGCTACGAAGTGTTGCATTAACTTACCTACAAATATTTTTGTCTGAGGTAGTTGTATGAACGTAAGAACATGTACACTGTTGAACAATCTCACAAAGACAGGAGTAGTAAGCATTGCCAGCTACCTAACCCAACCTTTCCTTCCCTGAACCAATGCTTTGTAACACAGGCACAATTCCTTCACGCTGAAGATTGAAAATGAAATACTGCAATGAAGTAGATACTCATCTTTATAATATTAATAGACTAGCACATCAAAACAAATATCTGCTTTCAGTCGTTTCAAAATAAACCAATTAGAAACAGCAGCCGGCAAATATGGTATGTCACTGTCAAAATATTAAATCAACACTCGAACTAGTTTTACCGGGGAAACAAGCAAATAGTTTCTATGAAAAGTCTGATGTGACGAATTTCTGGCAACGTCCATAGCATAACTCTTATTCAGTGCTCTGTAGAAGGAACAGACACATCTAGAAGACGACGGAGATCACTCTTAAAGTCAGCGGAAATGCTCACAGTGCACACGTATCGTAGAAAAGAAAAAGGAAGCCCAACGCCAGCCTACTCGACACACTAAAGACCAGTTTATTCAACTTGCACAACGTATTCATAAAAAGGACATATGTGCCAACTGGGGCAGAAAGAACACAAATCGATAACGAAACTGAATACAACATACTTCCCTCCCCTTATATTTAGCTATTATTTGTTGGTATTAGTAAAGAAACCACAATCCATGCACACTGTACTTATTTGCACATATTTAAAGACTACACACAGCTTCTCACTGCCAACTTGACAGTCTTGTAAAGCATGCCTACTTAAAGGGGACCTCCAACACTATTCAAGCCCACATTTTTTACTAATGGATTGCATAGACAGAAGAATGGAAATATTAATGCAGCAAGAACGGCTGTGACAGGGGCCCGCAGTCCGAAGTTATAGAGCCTAGAAAATTCAACAGGAATAAGAACGCCTAATTTAAGCCCGATTTCCGTGGGGGTCAAATGACCACATTTCACTTGCCACTGGCGCTGTAAGGCTCATCAAATGGAATGAGTTAGAAAGTCCCATGTATGGGAAGCTTGCATTGTTGCCTGTTCCACCCAGTGCAGCGATCACACCATTGCCACAGTAACAAACAAGATCGCGCCACTGCCCGAGAAAAAGGGCGAGGCCAACGACAATGCGTTGAGGTGGAAAATATTCACCTCTCGAACACCACACCACTCACGAGTGCACAACACGCACAAACGGAGGCTGCTCAGGAGGGTACACAGGCAAGAAGAAAAACTTTCACATAATGACAAAATTTGTGTGTGCATTTTTCTATGCTCAGAGGCCACAGGCTAAAAAGCAGGCAGTGCTGCTATTGTGTTCCCAAGTTGCACAGCTTTCTTTTTTAATGACACACTCCGTTTGTCTCAGCATAAGAAGTACAGCAAACTAAGATTTCTCGAACCCGCAGTCTCGAACTGGCACCAGTTCAACAACAATCAAGAGTGTGCCATATGTGCAAAATCAGGCAGCTCGCAAACGTACACAACCAAGAGAAAGAAGCAAAAGAAACATTTCGTATGGTTATCCGACTCGTGCAAGGAAAAAGCCAGAGGCAGAACAGCACCTAACGCCTCTATCCTGCTTTGTAGTAGTGTTTTCTTATCTTTTCCAACAACAGCTATCTCGTGTTCAGTGGAAAAGCATGCAAAAGAAAGCCAGATAATAATCTCTTTTGATGCATTGCCTCGATCACTTGTAACGTTACATTGATCTAATCAAACACTTGCGCTCTTCTCCATCATTTACACTCTCAACGGTTATAGCCAGCACCAATATGTGTTGATGTGGTCACCAGCGATGCAGTGATTTCATGGCATGGTTAAAAACATTACATCTACTGATGTCGGTGCTTTGAACTATGCAAAAGTTATGCCTGGGAACTAGTCTACGCAACTCACAAATAAGAAATGTTTTTGAATCGTTTTGGAGGGACCCTTGAGGACTGAAGGTGCGAACGCAAGCAAATAAATAAGATTCAGGTTACATTGAGCACAGTGATTCACACGAATGAGCAAAGTAATCACGGAAAAAGTAGTATACTTTATTTTCCTTCCTGTGCTCAGCCCAGCACCACAGGACTGCATAATTCACATCCAAGGTAAGCCAGCCTTTGACATAATTGGCATGTGTTTAAGTCACCCACAGTCACTTAAGAAATTTCTTAAAGAATTGTGGATGTCCCTGTAAGCAACATTGTGAAAAAAACTCGATAGTTGAGAGATATAAATACATTCAAAAACAATTTACGTACACAATAAGGAAATCAATCCAGCCCATAAAAAAAAGCCTGCGTGCTCCTAGCCTTTAGAGCTTCTTGCGAGCAAGACAATGACTCATGTGGCGGGTGAGGCTGTTTTCATGCGAAAAGGATGCACTGCAGTGGACACAGGAAAAGGGGCATTCCCCTGTGTGGGTGCGCATGTGGTCGTGAGGTGATGTTTCCGCAAAAAGGATGCACTGCAGTTATCACAAGAAAAGAGGCGCTCCCCTGTGTGGGTGAGCATGTGGTCGTTGAGCTTATCTTTCCGCGAAAAGGATGCACTGCAGTTGTCACAGGAAAAGGGACGCTCTCCTGTGTGGATGCGAATGTGACTAATAAGGTACGTCTTCTGCGCAAATGATACATTGCAGTGGTCACAGGAAAAGGGACGTTCTCCTGTGTGGGTGCGAATGTGCTCTTTGAGATGAGTGTTCCGAGAGAATGCAGCTGGGCACAGGTGGCACGGGAAGGGGCGCTCGCCCGTGTGTTTACAAAGGTGTCTTTTCATGTCACTCCTGTTCTTGGTCACATAGGTGCACTGCCGGCAGGAAGTGCAGTCCACCTTGTACGGACACCAGTGAATGGTACTGCTGTTGGGACGCCGAAGAGAAGGAACCTGCAAAGCCACAGGGAGCAGAGGAAAGCAATGCAATTCATGCATAATACACTACATAAAATCCAACTGCAGCACCAGGCAAGCAAGAATGGTTATTGCACTGGTAAGTGAACTGCATTATTGCCTACACAAACAGCATGTTATTGAAGTGGTTACACTGCATTGACCCAGTACATGTCTCGCAAGAGTTCTGCTCTACATCGCAGCATATCGTCTGTAAATGGATATCATATGCAATGGACACTTTTTTTTGTCTGAAAATTATTGATACAATCTAGCAACCCTCACAAAAATGACTCAACTAAGACTGAGAAGTCTCCTTCACAAATTGTCATATTAAGTGGCAAAAGGCATTGCAATTCCACTTCCAAATGTGCTACTAAGTCTTTATTAAACATTGCATGCTTTCATGGGGTTCATTTTTTGGGTGCGTGGTCTATAATTCTCAGTGATTCACAGACAACCTACGCCAAAATTTGTTAATCAGTTGAAAGCTGAAACAGTGCAGCAAGGAGCTACTGCTAAGAAAGAAAGGATGTGTTAACATGTCGCAGATCAGTTAGCCAAGGTGTGCCTTAATTCATTTTCAATCTTTGCTTTAATAATTAGACATGTGAATGGCGCATAAATATGAAATTTTTGGCAAATGTGGATATATGACCAAACTGTACAGCGCATGAGCTTCTTTAAACTTCGCTGACCTTAGTTAAGTCAGTTAAAAATCTTACCGTAGTTAAGAATCTGTATCCACATACAGATTCAAATTACGTTATATACAAGGGCAAAATGGGGGCGTGTGCCCCATATTATTTTTTACTGTTATAGCTAAAGGCTCAGTAAAATGGACTAAAACACGATGCATTAGACAATGGAGCAATAAGGCAACTAAAAAATAACATTTATTATATCCCTTCTATGTTGTTATATAGACATATGAGTGAAGCAAATGATGGTGCCTACAAACGTCGCATAAAAACCACACTTTCGTTACACCCTCGCAGAACATACATAGAAAAAAACATGTTTGCCGACATGAATACTGGATCTTCCAGAAAACAAAAAAATGATTTTAGGCAGTCTGTCGCCTACTACGGTAACAACAGTAAATGAAAAGAAGAAAATTGCAATGTGAAACATGTGCAGTTCAAAGAACTAAGTTGAAAAATGTGAAATCATGTACATTCCATGTACAGTCCACTTGCAGCTCAATAAAAGAAATCCTTCTTTGCATCCAAAAAAATTCAAACTTCGTGCAGCATCTAAAGCACCCTAGTATGACTGCATCTTCTCTAAACAGCATAATAAAAAATATGCAAAGTCACACCTTGATGACAGGACAGTGTAATCAGTAAGCATAAATGCAATGCTAAATGCCACTGTGAAGAAGCAGCACACAACAGCATATCTAAAATGATAAAATGCCACGACTTCTCTTGTTTTCATAGCAACCCTAAATATCAAATATTTTAAGCAACTCGACATAGGCTAACAAACAACGAAAACACCCATCATCCCATGATTATTGCAAGTGGAAACAGCATACACATTTACATATTGCTCACGACAGTGTGGTCGCCACAATTCTGGCCACACACAAAGTTGCTTAGCTACACGGCAACTCCAAAGTTGTACTTTATGAGCAACAGTAATGATAGTCTGAGCAAAGGAAAAAAAAGCCAAATTTAACAGAACCTCACTATGTCAAATGATGAGCTAGAAGTAGTGATGCAGAACTATCGGTAAATTGACTATCGATAGCATCTATAGTCAATTTGGATGCACTGCAGTGGTCACAAGAAAAAGGGCGCTCCCCCGTGTGGGTGCGCACGTGGTCGTTGAGGTGATGTTTCCGTGAAAAGGATGCACTGCAGTTGTCACAGGAAAAGGGACGCTCTCCTGTGAGGGTGCTAATGTGCCCTTTGAGATGAGAGTTCTGAGAGAATGCAGCTGGGCAGAGGTGCCACTGGAAGGAGCGCTCATCGTGTGTTTACAAAGGTGCCTTTTCATCATGCTTCTGAACTTGGTCACGTAAGTGCAATGCCGGCAGGAATGCGGTGCCGCGCGCCTTGTATGGACACAAGTGACATGGTACTGCTCCTCGGACGCCGGAGACGAGGAGTCTGCAAAGCAGTAGGGAGCACAGGAAGGCAATGCAAATAGAGTGTCACACGCTACATGAAACTGGACTGTAGCACTAGACAATCAAGGGTTGCTGTACTTCTTTGTGAAGTAGATGACAACCTTAGTCCAATGAGCCACATGTTACTGCAGTGGATAGTAGACTGATCCTGTACATGTCTCACACAAGTTCTCATCTCAACATAAGTACTATGCTTGATATATGCAAACACGTGCTGCCAATACAGAGGGGAATGTTTTGGATGCAGTTCTGATACGACACTCTCTTAAACAGAAAAAATTATTTTTACACAGGCCTGTAGATTAAGCACCAAAACACAAAACTTATACTTTTTCGCACAGAAGTGTCTAAACAATGACGCATGGAAAAAGCATCACGACATTTGACCACATGAAGGATACGAAGTAAAATGTGACAAAGAAGTTATATGCCACAGAGTGCAAAATCTGAAAAAGAAAGACAGAACAAAGTTACAACAGTTAGAATACGATCAAAGTTTCTGGTAGAGAAAATACAGCCATATGTAAGAGCTATAACAAGAACTGTTGCTCTATATGTATTGGCAGAGTTTACAGATTTCCTCTAAATGCTTTTACACTGTTTTAGTGAAAGCATACTGACACAATGGAATACTATAAGTGACTTACTGTTCAAGCAACATTTCAGTCAGAACACACGGAGCCAATATTTTCATCACTAGAAAATTCACTATCCTGTGTGAACACAATGGCTATACACTGAAGCCATGTTGCAATGGCCGTATTGAGATGCCTAAATGATCAGCATACATTTAACGTGTTGCAGTGCATAATGTGCCCATTAACTTGGTTGGTGGTTGTTCTACGGGGTTTAACGTCTCAAAGCTACTCAAAGCTACTCGGGCTAGACGCTCATTCACATCTGTGACCAGCACTGGCTGCATGACCATTTGCGACTGTTGACCAAAAAGTGACTCAACATGACTGATGTTCACACCTGCAAAGTGACATATACCTGCCACCACCACCACGAATTCACATCCCCTCCCATTGCCATTGCCCCGTAAGATAAGCTGACATCCTATTTCTGGGCATATGGTTCAGAGGTTTGCGACTGCAGTCGCATGACTGAAAAATTGAGCAGCGAGCAACTAAGCAAAGTGGTTGCTTTGGAACAAAAGCAGCCAATAGCAATTAACTTAGTCACGCGTCCCTGTGCTAGTCGCATGCGTGAATGAGCCTTATGAGAGACGACACAGCGAAAGATTCCAGATAGTTGCAACCTCCTGGGCGGTCTTTAACATGCACTGACATTGCACAGTACACAGTCCTCATGCATATTACTTTCACCGAAACACAAACGCGATGGCCGGGATCAAACCCAAATCTTTTGGGTCAGCAGCCATGCATCGTAACCACGTAATCACTAAAGTGGCCCAGTTCATCAACTTAAAGCTCTACAGGCATTTTAGGCATCACAGTACTCATGTCATGGGCACATTAAATCTAGCACTAATACATAATAAACAACAAAGAACAACAACAAAGTGGGCGGGACAGAACATGAAAGATGTGACAGAAAAATATTGATCCACGTGAAAACAGCACTATGTGTGATAGTGAATGGGAATGAAGCCACATTTAATTACATATAGGAAATTATTGTTTCTCAGCTAGTGGCATTTTATTAAAAAAAAAAGAAATGTAGTTAGTTCAACCATGTTGGGTTTGATAACCTGTTGATTTGAAAGCACAACGCAAGAACAGAAACGCAATGAATGACAGGGCCTAAAATGAAAGAAAAAATTTACATTGTAAACCAATTTCAAAAGCATTGTTAACATGTTGTAGTGGAAAAGCAAAGTGCTACAACTATTCATAGCAGGAATTACCCACAATTTTTGTTTTTCTCCCAGCTATACTTTCGTGAACATGTGCACTGTTAAACCAATTTGCAAATATGAGAGCGTTCAGTACTACAAACTTAACCTGAACCAACACTCTTAAAGATGGTTATCATTTCTTTATGCTGATAACTGGAACCTAAACACTTCAATAAGTACATTTTTGCTTTCCAGTTTCAATGAAGTAACCCGTACCAAAAAATAACGTATAGCACTGGTTTTAATGAAACTAATCCCATGCAGCAGCTGGTAAACAACTGCACATTGCCTTCACAATCTCAATGTCCTAACAAAGAAAAGTACAGCACATCAATGGCAATGTCCAAAACTTGCAACTTTCGCGATGCTGTGTCGATAGAATGGACACATCTGCAATAGCACAGAAATCCCCGTTAAAGACGGCTTGAACATGAACATGCACAGCATGCCTACACAAAATTCTACCATTTGCAGCAAAAACACATGCACATAAAAAATTACTTGTAATCGCCTACATTTCTTGTTACTGGTGGGATTGATCTTTTAGGTTTCAATACGTATCTACACATAGCCAGTAACATTATTATTGAGACAAGCTGCAGCAGCTGGTAAAATTTGAGCACTTGTACTTTTCAGAAACTATATAGTAAAACATCTCCTTTCGTGCAATGCAGGAGCATGTGGGATGCGAATGCACTCGTGTTGTGCACTTCCTTGTCTTCTTAGCGCTTCTATCATATATTAAGGAAAATGCTCAAACAAATCAGGGCGCCTGGTAATTTTTCAGTGCCACACTCTGTGTTGAACTCTTCAAAGCGGTGCAGCTGTGGCTCAACAAATATGGCCACTTCATATGCTCAGGAAATTAGGTACGGCCAACCTTTTACACTTTTTGCTGGACCTATTGGAGTGTTTTCTTACGACCCAGTAATAATGAAATGGCGCATTTCACGGCGGTCATAGATATAAGAATTGGAACATTGAGTAAACATTTCTGCGCCATATTTTCGTACAACACTGCCCTTTTTTCCTGCAGACACAGGGATAACTTATTATGCTGAAGGGACACTACGGCTATACTCTAAAGCCACATTTGGAAAGGCATGTCGGCATGCCTAAACAGTCGAAGCTCTTTCAAAATCTTGCATTGAGCTATGCATGAATCAACGAGCTAACAAAGCAGTACAGGTAAATTAGTCATCAATGTATTCATATCATGAGAACACGAAATGCACCGACTGATATATGAACTTTTATGAACGAACAAAATACAACATAGAAAAGTTATTACGAAAAAGACTGATCAAATCGTAAATGGTGCAATGTGGTCAAAATGGCCCCAGAGCACAAAAGAAGAACAGAAAAGAGATGATGGGCTAAATCTGTAATGGAGTAACAAAATTTCTGCTGTAATGTTGATGATTGAAACTTGAATACTTCATCGAATCAGATACTCCTCTTTATAATATTAATAGACTAACACATCCAAAAACAAATATCTGCTTTTACTCATTTCAAAATAACCAATTATAGAGACAGCAGCCAGTAAATATGGTATGTCACTGTTAAAATCTCGAATTCAAATCTGAAACTGTAACGTAGCCGGGAAAATAAGCAAAAGGTTTCTATGAAAAGGCTGATGTGATTTATTTCTGGCAATGTCCACAGCATAACTCTCCTTAGTGCTCCATAGAAGCAATGGACACATCTGCAAGCAGACAAAGATCACTGTTAAAGCGAGCAGAAATGCTCACAGTACACCCACACAAACGTTGGCCATTAATGTTAGCAATACCCGCAGTTAACAAACTAACTGTGATAAATCACAATTCTTGGTAGTTTTGTAATTGAGTAATTACTTGTTCAGTAACTAATTACAAGTAACTACATACACCACTGAAGAGAGCCTCTAGTGAAAGATATGAATTGAAGCACCTGAATTTGGCGAGAACATGTACAGCAAAATAACTACGGTCATATCAGCAGTTACGGGACTGGCCGAGAGCCCCTGGGAATCCACTTTGCAGCATAAAAAAATGGTGATTTGTAATTCTTTATTGCTCTTTTCACAAATATAGTACAAAAAAACATGCTGACTAGAATGAATAAATGCTGGTTTGGCATTAGAGCCACGGTGAAATGACAACAGGAGTGCACCAGAATGTTTCTTGAAAAACGGCAAAGACTAACCCTTTGACACGCTGTGAATTGTGTACACCACTTGTTTTTGCTATTTGTAACGACTAGAAAATTATAAAGATCGAGATACACTGTGCTTTGGAATGAATAAACCTCCTCCATAATAAATTTATCTTTATTCAACTTTATTTTGCAGTGTACTGCTGTATATGATTAGTTTGCTGAAGGCACTACATTGTTCGACGAGTCACCCGACGGGCCCCTTCCCGCAAGCCCCGTCAAAAGTATAATCTTTCTTTGCTCCAAACGAACATAACTGAAAACAACTTTGCACTATAATTCTAGCTTGAGATTTCATTCTATTAATGCAGCAAAAACAGAGCATGAATGACTTCAGAATAAATAGATATTTTATTACAACTGTATTAGAATTAATTACCATAACAGACATAAATTAACTCATTATTATGTTATTTTGTTGCAACAGAATATGGAGTGCCTTGAAGTAATGTTGCATCGATTTCATGCATTTACAGATTTACAGACAGTTCTTCATAGGTGGTGTCTGAAAGGGTTAAGAGATCAAAGCGACACAAAAATTCTAGCGAGTTCTATGCTGTGAAAACTGTCGGAAAGTGGAACTGCAGCCCCTTTCGTCAGGCATTACATTTTGGTACCAAGTTTCGGCAATGTTCCTCCTCCTCCTCCTCCTCCTCCACCACCACCACCACCACCCACCACCACCACCACCACCACCACCACCACCACCACCACCACCACCACCACCACCACCACCACTGCCATGACGACGGCACAGGGTGGACTAAGCGTCGCTGTAAGAGATATGAAACAAATCCATCTGAAAAACTGCCGTGCAGACAGGAATTAGAATTGTGGCTTTCAGTCAGCAGCAGAAATGTTATCTACATCAGCACAAAAGACTGCTGGTATTTTTGCTGAGGTTGTCTTGGTAGCACAAAATACTGCGCTGTCAGATAAAAAAAATTATGACAGTTTCGCATTAGTGGTGCAAATTCTGAAGGAAGGGTGGACCTGGGTGTCGTTCCTTGTGTCTCTTTATTTTTTTCTTATCTCTCTTTTGAATCTGTTCCCATTTCTTTCTTCATCTTTCTATCTTTCTTCTTCTCTCTATTTATCGCTTCCCCTTTCTTTCTACCTCTTTCTCTCATTTCTTTGTTTCTCTTTATGTCTTGCTTTTTGTTTTTTTTCCTCTTTTTCGTGTGTTTCTATCTCTTTATGTCTGTCTGTATTCCCTTTATTTCTCTCTATTTTTCTCTTTCTTTTTCTTTTTACACCTTCTTTTTCTCTTCTTATTTTCTCTTTTTCATTCTTTCTCTCTCTTCCATGCGTTTTACATGCTCCACTTCACCGAGTAGAGCTTTCGTTTAACGCTCGCACCTGCTGTACTCGGTAGTGGGACTTGTCCAATTCCTGTGGTGCATACCCACCTGTGGAGTTTTGCACGACAGAGCACAAGTTACCGGTAGCTTAAACAGATTCACTGTTAAAATTGTAAGACCTCAATATATGGAGTACTTATCTTATGATGTACTTATCTTATAATTTGATGTTCATAAAATACATATTTCAACCTCAATATAAGGAAACATATTAACAGTAAAGATGTTCTAGCTATGCGTAAAGTGTGCGACTGTGCCTGAAAACTACGTAATCATGAACGGGTATGTGCCACAGAATTCGGACAGATCCCACTACCCACCGCTACGGCGTGGCCTGTAATAATCCTGAGAACGAGCACACAGAGAGAGAGAAAGAAAAAAACAGACAAACAGAGAGAGGGAAAGAAGGTTATAAAGAAAGAGAAAATTCTTCATGAGGCAGGATTCGAACCCTCTTACCCTCGATCCGAAGGCAAGCGTCCAAACCACTCGGCTATCCAGGCACACTAGCAGAGCATAGCATAGCCTTGTACGGTACAGTGTAGCAAAGAAGTGGGAGAGGGAGGTGAGCGTGAGGAGGAGGGAAAGGAGGTGAGGAAAGAGTAAAGTGTAGCACACAATGAGAGAGAAATAGAAAGATAAGAAAAGAAAGGCAGAGAGAATATCAACGAAACGGAGAGAAAAAAGAAAGAAAGAAAAAGCAAGCATAGCGTCATCTAGCGACCAAATACCGCACCACCTGGCCAAGCCGCGCATGCGCAGTAGTTAGGCCACGCCCACCGACGAAGACATCGCGCACACCTCTGCTGTATTGTGCATAGATTGGCTGCATACTCCCGAGGAGGAAGCAGCGCATCTTGAAGCTAGACTTGCTGGTCGATGGGGAGTACGAGCGACGATGGGCCCGTGCTTTGCTGTGCCAAGCTTTGCACGACTTAGTGCCAATTCCAATTTTTATCCAAGCCAAGTGAACAGATAATTCAATGTAATGCTGCTTTTAATTTGATGTCTAATTGAATAAATTAAAGGGCCCTTCAACATTTTTTGAGCATGGTCAGAAAACTGCCGATCGGTAGTCAAGGCTCCTGAGAGCATGTGAGCCAAACATTATAGCGCAGCACACGGCCTGGAATTCACAATTAATTCTCACAGTCAGCTAGAAATCACTCGCCCTTCTCTCGACAAATGGTACCATAAACCCAAATGAACACACCATAAACCCAATGTTCACAACCATTGGCTGATTTGAGCATCGTGAGCAGCATATGTAATGCAGCCACAACGGGATGCCTCCACGCGTTCGACGTGCAAGCTCGCGATCCCGCTGAAAGTTAGCTGCACGTTTGAAGAAAACAAGAAAATAAAGTGCTAAGGTCATGAAGCGCACGTGATGTAACTTCTTTCCCCCACGCCATCCCTCCCTGCTTAGCTCTTAGTGCGTGCATTGGGGCGAGAAAAGAGAGAATGCGCTTACAGCATGCTACAAATCCCTGTAACTCTGCTTGTACTTGGCGGATTCTAAAAAATTGTAGGCAGTTGATCTGTTGGGCAATACACTGCTTTAATGAAGCCGTTTGAAGATTACTTGGAAAAGTGTTGCAGGGCCCCTTCAAAACTAGAATGCAGGCACCAGAGGCCGAATGATTAAACTACCAAACATGCGTTTTTTTGCCAAGACACCTTTCAAATCACATGCCTCATGGCAGAGTGGCAACGAGCATGTGGGCGGACAGCCATGATAGTACGAAATAAAAGGCCTCCTCAGTTATGCTGCTATCAACCTTGAGGAAAAAACGATGTCAGCTCGTCTAAAAGGCTAGTACCTTGCAAGCGAACATCGTAAGTGAAAAATAGGGTGTAGCCACTTGCTTTGGGTACTGGACAATAGAATAGACTTCTGTTTAACCAATACATAATAGTCAACTGTCGCACAAGGCATTGCTCCATTCATTCAGACCTAACGCATGTGCAGTGCTGGGCAGTATCGAAGATCCATGTATCTCAGATACTACCTTAGATACTCGTTGGGTATCTTATATCTGTATTGCGATACGTCTCGCAAGACGTGTATCGGTATCTGTATTTCCGATACATTATATAATGTATCGTGTATCTTAAGATACAAGATACCGCATCGCAACACCCCCGTGCGAAACAACAAACGCTGGCTGAACTGAGCTTCTCATCCTGACACTGCTTCCACTATAAGCCACCTCAGTAAAACTAGACGCAGTGACATTCTCTGATCTTTCCACCAGAGTCCTCAAGTGAGGCCAGGCAATGAGGTCTCCACATCCCTATTAGTGGAGCAGAGTGATATGGTGGCGCTTGCGCCATCTCGACAAAATCAAGCGCGCGAACGTCTGCGCGGTGCTGACCTTTTGTTTTCCTTATTTTTTTTCCTGTTTAGTTGTGTCAGTGCCGTACTGTGTAGTCCAATGCGTGCGGCGCCTTTCGCACAAATTTTGATGACACTGTAGAGTTGTTATCGAAGTTTTTCTTGCGTGGTGATTCGTTATCATCTCTGACGAATCGAAGAATGGGGTTTCTTAGCGTCTCGTGGCTTTCACACATCAGCGATCTGAAGAATCTCGTGGATGTGATTGTGACATGCAAATGAGATTTTAACATGCATCAGCGGTACCAATGCTAGATGTAATAAAAGAAGCATTTACCTAACAGAAGATATCTTGGTGTACCGTATCTTTTTCTTCCCGCTTTCATTATTCAAATAGTTTTTAAAATCATTATTGCTTTTTTCAGCTGTCCTTCTTTTGAATGACAAATATTACTCAGGTCCCCCTATTTTTTTACCGTCTGTTTGCAGCAATAGGTCTTTTGTAACGTGATGCTGAAATAAACTCTCAGCTTCATGCTGACTTTTAACTCTCTGCGCCATTTCTGCTGATGTTTGATTATTTATATTCCACTAAAGTTTATTGCTATGTCAAGGCTATGTTGAGGACAGACGCACAAAAAGTCACAGTTTCGCCGCAAGGGCGAAGCAATGAATGCGATAGCAAGAAAAGCGACTCGTGATAGATGTGCTGCTACACTGCAGAAACATCTCTCCCCGGCAGCAATTACCGCGTGAGCAGACAGCGGATGGGCAAGGTTTTCCCTGCGCAAATATTAGAAGAAGCGAGCGAGCTGGCCGACGACGTTTAAATGTGCCCGTTGCGCTCCTCGCGCCATCTTGCTGGTAATAAAGAAATGCTTATAAGCGCCTGCCGTCTCCGAGTCCTGCCAGAGGTAAAGGGTGTGTTTATAACGCTCGCTGTTAGCTACCTGAAGGATCTGCGTTTTGTGGCGTAGTGGTTAGCGCCACGCGCTGCGGTGCGAGAGGTCGTTGGTTCGATTCCACGCATCGGAAGCATTTTTCTGAATTATTTTTCTTTGGGACTTATATATATATATATATATACATACTTATACATATACAGTGCATGAAGGCGGTGGCAAAAACCAGCCGAGACTGTCCATATAATTGCTATCACAACAATAATATCGGGGTGCCTGGAGTATACACTAACAAAAATTCTGCTTACTACTTCGTAACATAACAAAATTGAGTTTCAATTATACTAATGGAAATCATTATGAACCATCTTGAAGATTTTAGAAAGAAGATTCAGCCGCGAAGTTTAATTGCGGTTCGCATGATTACACACACAAGACAGTATACAAACTGGCACAAAGCAACGCCCCAAAGTGCCGAAGAAGTTTCGCGCACTGTTTAGGCAAAGATAACGGTTACCCTTTTATAACCAGGTGGCGATTTCAAGGAATGACTGCGCATCACGTCACGGAGAAACCTTGCGCCGATACCCGCTGTACCCAAGAACCACAATTAAACTTTGCAGCTGGATATCTCAGAGCAAGGACATGCTAGAGGAATTTGTTCAGTTGATCTGTGTAAAAAAAGGGACTGCCTCTAACGTTTACATGCAAACATGCCCGCTTAGTGCAGCCAATAAAAAGTCCATCGTTGCATCTTAACTGGGAGGCTGACAACGATAATTACCATATCACTCTGTCCCCCTGACCACACAACTTATTTGCAGAGGAGGCATTGTAAGAAAATCATCAAGGTTCATTTTGATCACCCGGTATAGATCTATAATAACAAACTTGCAAATCTATCCAAGTATCTTAAGATACAAATGCAAAGTATCGTATCGGATACAGTTATTGTCGCAGTATCTTGTATGTGTATTTCAAATACTTCTTGCTCAAGTATCTTGTATCGTATCGCAATACAATTTCAAAGTATCTTTGCCCAGCCCTGCGCATGTGCAATGCCACAAAACAGAAAACATGGCAGCCATGAAAAAAGCTGCCACGATACTGGTTGTTGCTCTGCATTGACAAAGGCCACGCCAGTGGTATGAGTGCACAGAGTTACCATACATTGAGGGCCATATATAGTAACCCTACTGATGCGGGGCCGAGAGAAAATCTGAAATTGTCCAACCGCACACATTTACGCACAACAGCACTGACAAATCATTATACTAGATAATCTAGGTACGAGTGCACACTGGATTTGATTATCGTGGGTAGCTTCGAGAAAAGCTGGAGACTAGACAATCTTCCCATAGGGTGGCTCCAACTATTATACAGCAGAAACTCAATTCAACAAATCGATGACAGTGCTCAAATTATTTCATTAAATTGGGAATTTTGTAAAATTGAGAAAAAAAGCTTTTCGGTCCTTCGAAATCTAAAATTGTAACTTAATGCCACCTAAACGCAACCACGGCATTGTTTCTGCTGGCAACTTACGCCTGCACATCTGAAAAGTCCGCGAGGGCAGCCTGAGGACGGCCCAGACATAGGGGACACTATATCTGGACGATGCAGGCCAGGTAGACGGCCATGTGAAGCTATGACAGGCTACCAATATGCGATGACGCGGAGAACGAATGCAGTGATTGTGCAAGCAGGCTGAGCTATCTGTCACATAAATTATGAAATAACCAAAGCAACCAACCACCGCTGCCTCTAGCACCATCCGGTACGTAAGAGCACTACCCATTGCGCAGTCCGTTGTTCCGCGCATGAGCGAGGCGTGCAGCATCGTCAGCGTAAAGCTAGGGCCGTAACAAGGGCGCCTAGATGTTTTAATTCGGTAGCATTAGAGCACATATTAAAAAAAACCTGCGTTGGTCAAATTTATAAGGAAATCACTGCTTTTTCACTCTGTTATTTCAGAAAAACTTTGTTAGATCAGGTTTGGTGGGCAAATTGAAGTTAATAGTATACGTTGCTGGGCTAGTTGGTTTATAATCTTCAAAATTGAAGTTAGTTCATCAATTCGAGTTAACAACAACACTGAGCCCTATGGCTATTTGCTAGGGAATGGAAATTTCTTCGATAGATGAGGAACTTCGTAAAATTGTGCTTCGTTAGATCGACTTTTAACTGTATTCTGAATCTATTTTCCAGTGTACTGCATTGCAGTTCCTTACACATGAGTTGTCAGACTGAGACACATCTGTGGAGATTATTTCACAAAATTTCACACAGTTCATCTTGTGGCTTCATATGAGA
This sequence comes from Rhipicephalus sanguineus, assembly GCF_013339695.2. NCBI lineage: Eukaryota > Metazoa > Arthropoda > Arachnida > Ixodida > Ixodidae > Rhipicephalus > Rhipicephalus sanguineus. The sequence continues at coordinate 62,087,968 of NC_051185.1, forward strand.
GGTGCCACTGAGGCAGATGAACATATGTCAATCATGACGAGTGAGGGCATGTTAAACGGCTGCTTGGGTGTGAAAAGGCACATGGACCATGGTACGACTTATCGCCTCAGTGCATATGTAGCTGCACCGTCGTGCTGAAGCAACTCTTTGCAGCACAGTTGTTGTACATCTTGACCAAGTGTATCTTCCTCAGGATTACAAAGAACGACGTGGTCCCCATTCTTCTCAATGCTGGAAGAATAACACACTTTCAAAAGCATGAAAAGCTACAGAGGCTCGCGCACCTTGACGAGCAGTACAGGATGAAACAATAGACAGTGCAAGTTTGTGCTCAACTTTAGTTGCACATGCCCTTTGTGTGCTGCTCTGGAAGCAAGGTCAGATACTAAAAGGCAAAGACAGTAAAGGAGCATGTCTGTACGTGAGCCAGGTGTGTCTATGGCATGAGGGGTGCAATCTTGTACACGTTCTTTGACAGAATGGAATGTGACGTCACGAGACAACGAGAGGGAGCAAACAGCCAATAGGCGAGCTGAGGAAATTCAGAAATATTTTCAACACATGAAGAAACATATAATTATTATAACTGAATATCAATATTGGGAGGCATTGTTTTTCAAACATTGAAATTGAAGAGCGCAATGACATCAACAATTTATTTGTGTTAATGTCTTGATTAGGTGCTACATGGTGCCGCAATTTCACGATACGTTAATTGGGGGGGCTGGCTGCCACTTTTGCAAACTACCGGAGCGGCATTGGATTAAGCCAGGCACAAAGCAGGCTAATTCGATTCTTTGGCCCGAGAACTTATGTTTCGATCCAATCCAAGTCGTCCGGAGACCGTTCTGTATCCATTCTATCAGAATGAACGGTGTCCTCGTCCGTTCTGTACCCATTCTTTGCCTAGCAGATGACAAAGTGATTGACAGCACTGCCTTTTCGGGTTGCTGTTCTCACGTCTGATCGTCAGAAGAGCCCGGACCAATCCTGTTCAGCACGACCGAATGTTCTATCACCACACAACGTGTACAAGATTGCGCCCCAGCCCTCCTTTTCAAGTTGGATATGTAGATGGTTGAACTACGACTTAGAGTAAATAATTAACACTGAAATTTGATAAAAGAACCTTGCATCAAGGGAGCTACCAGCAATTAAAGGGCACTCTTTCCCAAAACCATGCTTTTCCTGCTCACCTTATTCACAAAGTGTTGTGGCTAAGCTTAATCTTCCTGTGACCCTCCACTGGCAGACCATAGACTGAGGAGGGCATGCTTCGTAAATCTCTTACGGATATCAGCGCGCCACCATACACTTGGTCACTTGTACTTTCTCCGATGTCTCTAACAGTGTAAGCACTAAGAATACAACCAGATAGGTCACACGTGACCTCCCAAATGCCAAGTCGTATCGATGAAACAAATGTCTCAAAGCCTGGGTGGCTGAAAACTCGGTGCGGCAGTGCACTGCAATCTCTAGTGATACGCTTGTTTAATAGTCTTATAATAAACTACACGTGAATGATGAATGAGGACACCAAGAGTGGATGAGAAATGAAAATGCACAAACAATCCGCATGAGAAATGCAGGTTTGACAAGAAATAACAGTGAAATAAGGCTGCTGAGCTTTGGCTGAACCGTTGTCAGAGTCATGCATGCACAAGGTTGCTAATTAGGGGGGGGGGCTAAGTCTATCGCAGTGCCCCTATCTCCTCCTCATTGAAAGATAACATGTTTCACAATGGATGAAAAAAAAAATGAAGCGATGATGTGCTTCTCAACATGGACTGCCTTAGGTCCCTGGCTTTCCGTGAGTAAAGATGGCAAGCAAAGAGTTCTTGGAATGCAACATCAGGGACCTTCGGCTACCATTATGGCAAAGAAACCTGCGTGGCCATAACCGTGCCTATTAAACAATGACTGGGACAGGTCTGAGCGAGTAACTGTATGAGGCAGACCCCTGCCTCCCCCAGTGCGCAAGCCCGTCGTCAGGGTGCCAAATAAATGCTCATATTGAGAGAATATTTAAGAGTAATGATTTTTTATAAAAGCATCTGCAACATGCAGCAGAATTCAATTCTTTAGCTATCACTACCTTTCAGATAAGTAGCAAAAAGGGCTTGTTGGTACTATATTAATGAGAACTAACAGACAATAATGCCAAACACTCTTTTTCTGCCTGATGGCGGAAGAAAGTAAAGTGGACGAAAACATAACTTGCCACCGGCAAGAACCGAACCTGTTACCTTCGAATAACGCGTCTAATGATATGCGACTTAGATACTGGTTGAAAGAACGGAATTTTGAGGGATCGTTTCGTTGTTTGAAACAACCTTAGCCCTTTCGCGATTAAAAGAAAAGAAGAAAAACGTGCCAAAAACGGTACCACTCTTTCAATCGAATAGCGTCCCTTTATTTCACAAACCGCATAGAAAAAGATAACTCAAAGGTGGCTTCATCGCATGGCAATAAAATGAAAAAAAAAGGCAATAAAATGAAAGCCGAGACACAAATGTTTCAACATGAACAAGTGTGGCCATCAAGTGTCAAGAAACACAAGTATGACAGAGTCCTAGTCTTGATTGGTTCCGTGTGGGACCAAGTTTTTGTCGATGACAAGTACAGTCGTCATCGGTCATTTTGTTAGAAGATCTCATGACGACTATACTTGTCCACCGTCGCGAAAGAGTTAACGAAAACCAACAGATAATGAAGCCAAGGAAGGTAGAGGGATGTTCATTGTACTGTTTTAAGTTTATAGTAAAAGTTAAAGTGGAAATAAAAGACAAGCTGCCACCGGCAGGGCCCAAACCTCCAACCTTCGGATAGCACGCCCGATCATCTACCAATTCAGCTATGGCGGCGGTCGTCCTGCCCACTTCGTCTTCTTTCTTGTGTTTGTAATTTTATTCCTAGAGCTAATATGTCTCAGCCAGTAACACCCATGTTGTCAGGTATTTACGTGCATGCAAACCTAGGAGTGTTAGTCAGCGAGTGTGGAGCACTTTTTTTTAGCCAGCTGGTGTCACGTAGCACGTGATCGTTTGATAAGCGGTCAGCTGACTAATAAGCCCTCGCATACTACCTGAAGGCTTCATATCTGCCGGAACGAGACACTCGCTATGAATGAACGAAAGAAAAAAATATTGAAGGCTCGTTTCTTTCTTTGATACAACCTTAATGAAAACCAACATTTAATGAAGTCATGGAAGGTATACAGGACGTCAACTGTACTGTTTCAAGTGTATTGTAGTAAATACGATATCAACGTGAAGGAATTAAAGTGGACGAAAAGACAATTTGCCGCCGGTAGGGACCAAACCTGCAACCTTCGGATAACGCGCCCGATGCCCTACCAATCGAGCTACAGCGGCGGTCGTCCCCTCGTCCACTTTATCGGGTATATCTGTGCCTCGAACCTGGGAGTGTGAGTCAGCGCCGCTCGTAGCCATGACGGCAAGTGTAGAACACTTTTCTTTGAGCCAGCTGCTCCCTGCCAGGAGCAAGTTGTCATTCTCGTTCCACTTTACTCTCTTCAAATTTACATCATAGTTACTACAATACACTTAAAACAGTACAATCAACCATCCCATATACCTTCCTTGGCTTCATTATCTGTTGGTTTTCGTTTAGGTGCTGGTTGTAGCGCTGCCCAAAAGTCACATGGATAAATGGACCAGGGAGACACATACAGCTACACAGTACGACCAGGATCACGAGAGACATGCAGCCATAGGCTTGTTGCACGCGCACGTTAAGTGAAGTCAACAAGGACAGCAATGAGGGATTCTTGGTACTGCATGACTTTGACACCGCTTTGTAGCTATAAATGCACATCAGTCACACGTGCTGTTCGTGTGTCTCCCGGTTATTTTGCCCGTGCGCCTTTTAGGGTATCAGCCAATATCAAAATTATATTCAAAGCTAGCTTCATACGCTGGTACTCGAATAATGCATTCATTACACACTTTCATACACTTTAACGACATACCGCCCAAAATAAGAAAGTATTGTGCACTAGAATCTAACGACGAGCTCACAATTCCTGATCACTAGCGTGCCACAGTTCTTTGCATCTGTGAGAAAACGAACAGCCGTACGTTATATAACTTTGCAGGACGGAAATTACTCACGCACGACGTCCGCAATTGGCACTTGGATACTACACCAATAAGCCGTCGAAGCATGTCTTTGTCCGTACGATGCGTCAATCGCGTTCGTTCCACATTCCGCAGCTGTCACGCTGTTGTCCCTCACGCCTCAAGTGATCTCTTCGCAGATTAGTCCAGCGACGTATGAACATCTCTGGAACGTGTCCGAACATCAAAAACATGTCACTAACGTCAATAAGTGATGTCTCTGAACGAGTTCGTAAAGTATGGTCGTATGGTGTCCGCGCCATCCGCGCTCATAGACCGCGCGCTTTCTGCGCCGTCTAGTGACTATTGTCGCCGCCAGTGACGTTTCGGTAATAGTTTCGGTTTCGTATTCGATTTGGATTCATTGTTTTTCAAAAAGCCAGTGGATGGATCGCACACGATATACAATTATTTCTTTATTTATACGTCCGCAGGTGTCTCGCATTACATTCCACATGCAGTCACAGCAGAAATTATGTAACCGAGACCTTGGAAGGCCAAAGACGACAAAATATTGCTTCAAAATGTTTTGCTTCGCCACCTTGCAATGCTCTTGGCTAGTCAGACTGCAGAATTTGTTATATATAAAGAGTGCTAAGGTGAAGATGTGATGCAGCGACAGTACCTGCCCCAGGCAGTGGCGGGGTATGGTGGCTAGACCATAGGCGGGGGGTGCAACCAAGGAGGTTTTTAAAAAAATTCTGGAGTGGAAGCTCTCGCAACGCCTTGCCAGCAAAAGTGAAGCCATCTTCTGCCCACCAAGGAGCTGGGAAACATGCTCTTTTCTGGTGGTGCCTACCCAGAGATCAAATGGATTTGATCTGTTAGTGTAAATACTACGTTAATTATAAAATAAGAGATCGTTGTTGCCGACGAAAGTAACCCGTCGAGAGGAGTATTGGAGATTGATCTCCAATAAAATTTGCCATGACTTTGAGGCTTACTAATAAGAACTAGTAACACAGACACACACTTCGAGAACTATCTGAGCCGTAAAAGTTGTCATATTAAACTCGTCTGGCGTGCGAGGAGAACGCTCGCTCTCTTGCGCCAAACGCCGATGGTACGTGCCCCTACTAAGGTGGCGGGCGCAGCCGCCATCTTTTGGTGGGCATGGCTTCACTTTTGAGCAATAATCCCCACTCCAGCAATATTTTTTAAACCTCCTTGGGTGCAACTTCCTCCCCCCCCCCTCTGCGTCACCCGAAATCTTAGATGCACCTGCCCGGTTTTAGACCGGCCCTGCCGGTTTCTTATGGCGAATTCCATTGAGAGAACAGGAGTAGGGGCGCCGTGCAGTGAGGAGTGGGGTGCAGAGCACTGAGAGCAGTGTCACTCGATCTGCCACTGGAATGCAGCACGCTTCCAGAGAGCAGGTGGGAGGGAGTAAAAAAAAACGAGTGAGGAGAAATGTTATGCATCCCAGCATCCTCTGCTGCGAAGCACGTGTGATCTGAGCCGGGCGGTCGGGGAAAGCACATGTAGCAGTGATCGGTAGGACGCACTCGCTTGCTCGCCATCCTGCAAAGTTGCCGCTTCCTACTATTACATGATGGAATCGCAAGCTCAGCGCATCCTGCTTTCTTTGATGCAACGTCAGCCACCGTCTACTACATAAGTTAAAGTGAAGTTGATTGCTTTTTTTGCTTGTTTGAGCGCGCACGTCGCACATGCATTTTCGCGCGCGCGGCCACGCGTTTAGTGATTGTTTGTAGGGACCCTAGCCCACTAGTCTTACCGTAAAATGCCGAGCAAGCGCCCCCCTTACGGAGAAGGATAATCCGACCAGATTTGAAGGGGAGGGGGGGGGGGGGGGGGGCTTGCTTGTCCCGAACCGAAGTTCAAGATTGTCAAGTATTTCGGCAAGACGACGACGCTTTGCTGCCACCGTCCCCCGTGCATTTGACGACAGGCAAGGTAGACGAACACTACCAGAATCTACGGCAACGACGTCAAAATTGTTGGAGCCAGAGCACCACACGCGCTTCGCTGCCGCCATTGCCGCCGTACACGAGCAAGCGAAATACAAACAAGTGAGGAGGATTGTTGGGAGGGTATGAGCAGATATGACGTTAACAAGTCACGTGACTTCCTGCGTTCTCCGCTCACTCCGCTTTTCAACGGGGAGCAGACTGAACTGCTCTTCGCTGCTCTCGGCGCAGCAAAAGCGCTCTCGCTCTACCAATGGATGACGGTGTTCCAACTCCTGTTCGACCACTGAAACACGCCGGCTCTGAAGAGAGCACTTTCAGCGTGCTTTTGAGTGCTCCTGCTCTCCCAATGGAATTCGCCGTTAGATAGCGGGCCGGTTTCCGGTCCGCATCTCAGACCGCCCGCCAATGGCCGGTTTTTTAAATGCAAATGCATTTCTTAGTCGGGGCATGTCAGGCGTCTGTCGGTGTCCGCGCGCCGGCAGGTGTTATCTCTCCGCTCTCACTCCCTCTCCCATAGCAACAGCTGCGGGCGCGCGCGCTTATCCTCGCCCCTAGCAACCGGAGCAGGTGGTGCGGGCGGAGTGAGTGGAGAGGAGGAGCGCGCTCTGGCGTGTGAGGGCGCTCTAAGGTGCGTATTTGGGCCGGTTGGTACATGTTCAACGATACGAGAAACAGCGCGACACACAGGACAGTGAAAGAGACGGACCAAGCGAGAAACAGCGCGACACACAGGACAGTGAAAGAGACGGACCAAGCGTTTGGTCCGTCTCTTTCACTGTCCTGTGTGTCGCGCTGTTTCTCGTATCGTTGAGGGCGCTCGCATCGCGGGAGCTCGGCGGAGCTCCCGCTACTACGCCGTGTACTCTCGGCGCAAGAAATGCATTCGCATTTCCTCACGATTCCCTTCAGGGAGGTGGGGGCATTTTTTGTCATAATCTGACAATTATTTTCTAGGGCGTTTTAGAAGCGTCAGTTCGACAACTACAATGGTAATTATATCTATCGTCAGTCACCAAAACTCTTATGTCATTAGTCAACCCCTTTTTAAGATCCCTTCATATTTAGTGATCATTGGAATAGAGCATAGATCTGCACGGGAATGTTTCAATTTTGCATGCGCACATATGTATATATGCACACGCATACAAACAGACGCACGGGCATACATAAAGGGTAATTGAACTCCCCTGGCCCTTATCCCCTTCCGAAGAAAACTGGCTCCGCTCCGCTTTCGTGTGGTTACATGTAACACATGGTACATGGTGGCTTTCGCGCAGGTTACTTGACGTAAACTGCATGCAATAAATAAGGACTAAGTGGGCGTTCTCTTTTGTACACACATACACACATATTTTATATTAAAATAAAAAAGAAAGACATTTATTACTTTCGCCTACAAGAAGAGTAAGATGTCCGGCTTATAGTGTTCTAGAATTTTATCCGGGTGCACACATCAGCGTTATTACAGTCCCTAGAATAGGAACCGTACCGTTATCACCCGCTGCAAATCAGGGGTGTTCCAGGAGCGATGCTACGGAGTCGTTGACTCGATGCTCGACGTTCAACTGGGAGTCAGGTGGCCAGGGGGCGTGTCACGTCGAACGGATGCTGTGCCGTACATCGGCTCATCGCAGGTCAATGGAGTAGATGCAGAGTTTGACTGCCCCAAGGACTTCCGAGCCATTTAGAGCCATAGGCTAAGGGACATTAGGCATCGGCAGGAGCCAGGATTGCTCGTATGCATAGATGCTTCTTCCACCATTCCTTTTCTCCTCGCACTGCTCCTGCGCCATTCTCTTTCCCAAATCCTTGCAACACGAGCCTTTTACGTCAGTTCATGTGTCTGGCGCCCGTGTCTATCAGTTCGTGTCTTCGCTTTGTCCCAGTCTTCTTTGCGCCGTACAAGTTTTTCCTTTTTCAATTTTACGAACAACCCTATTTACGAAATAATTCGAGCGTGGTCATATCACTTTGTTAAAGAGTTTCAAATGCAAGTGTCATTGTGCGAGGTTGCCTGTGCACATATGTTTACAAAATATGTTACGTATCAGTTAAAATATCTTATACATCTAAGTTTGCATGAATAAATCTTTTTCTGTTTGCCTAATTTCAGGCATCTAGGAATCGCTTCGAAAATATCACCTGACCTCTGAAAAGCTAAAGATATGGTAACAAAACACAACGCAAAAAGCATCCATTTGTCGCCGTTTTATTGCATTGCTGAGCATCTCCATTCTCACTCATGTGTTTGACGTCCAATCTACATCATCAAACTTTTACAATACAGATGATGGCTTACAGAAGAAGTTTTGTTCAAAACAGTGATCTATTTAAATATATAGTTTGCTTTCTTCTGAGGTGAAATACTTGTCGTTGCTGAAAGCTGAAATGCATGATATTGCAGAAGCAAATGAGTCTGGTTACATAGAGAGCAGATTAACGTGCGGGAATTAGTTACTTCATAGATGAAGTAATTAACTTAATTTACCCTTCCTGTGCTTAGCAATGCAGAATAATTAAGACTATGTAATCCACATTCAATGTCAGGCAATCTTTTGACATATTGCAATGTATGTAGTCACCCAAAGGCACTGAAGAGATTTTCTTAAAAAACAACAGATAAGCAAAACAGTAAGAAATTCAATTGCTAACGTATCCAAAAACCTTTCAAAGCACTTTAAAGTTAACAACCACAATAAAAAAAATTAATTCCACAATAAAAGCCTGTGTTCCTGACCTTTACGGCTTCTTGTTTGTATGACAATGGGACATGTGGTGAATAAGGTGGGCTTTCCATGTAAGGGATGCATTGCAGATGACACAGGAAAAGGGGCGCTCCCCTGTGTGGGTCATCATATGTGTCCTTTGAGTGTCCCTCTGAGCGAAAAGGATGCATGGCATTGTTCACAGGAAAAGGGATGCTCGCCTGTAGTGCGCATGTGTTCTTTGAATTAGGGTGCCTGAATGGTTTCCCTCGCCCGCTGCGAGCGGTGGGCGAGGGAAACCATTCAGGCACCCTACATTGAGTCTCTGTCCAGTGGCGTAGCCAGACATTTTTTTAGGGGGGGGGGGCTAGCATGTCAACACACACACACACACACATATATATATATTGATTTATTTATATAGAAAAAATGTGTGTGTGCTTGCGCGCGCGTAGGCGCTCGAGTCGCAATTCGCTAACAGTTCAAAAGCATATGCTTAACTGTGGCTAACTATCACACAAGTTCAAAAGCAAACAAAAGCTCGCGTGCAACGAGCCAAGGGGTCTAGCAGTCTGGAAGAGTGTTTGCGAGTCTTCTTGTGGCGGATGGGATTGAACAGCAGTTTTTCTCGGAAGTCTAGTTTCACCACCCGTGTGGCATTGAGCGGAGATCGACCAATGTCGTATACGTCCTTGTAAACGTCCAGTAGGTGGCCGCGGCTGTTGTTGCAAGCCGATGGTTTAAGACGAATTCCAGTAGTTCTCATTTGCCCCACTTTCGTTCCCAAGCCAACGTCTTCGCATCGTTTGAGTCGAAGCTATGTCCTGTGCAGGGGTGTGCATGAGTGCATATGTGGCGAAAAGTCTACGTCATTTTGTTTTCTTAAATTGGAGTAAACCTTTTACAATAATGAATTCACACGTATTTTAGAACATTTTTGCATCCAAAGAGATGTGTACATCCTGCACCTGTGATTTTCTCATGGAAACTGTGTGCTTTCTTCGTTCCCAGCCCGCGCGGCACACGGCCATTTCATCGTTTTATAGCCCTGACACAAGGGCACTCTAAAGTCCTTTACGTGAGTGGGGGACATCTTCCGGAAAGTCCTTAATGTGCAGTGACACTGTTACAAGTTGCCACTCTAGCGTTGCCAGCGCGAAGTCGGCAGGTTAGGTCGTTCTGTACGCAAGCAAACACAGCGAAGAGATCAGAGAAGTGTTTGGAAAACAAAAGAACAACTTTAATCTACCGGTATCGCAGCTCAAGGAATTTCAGCAGTACAACACTTAAAGCAAACTAACATACATATTTTTGAGCCATAAAACCCAACATAACTAACATACGTATAAAATCGATCAATCATATTACAAGAGTCAAGTATCACACAATTAACAAACATTAGTACATATTAACGCAGGCTGTACATCTAGGTTAACAGCGGACGTTAATCGAGTTAACAGTAGCTAAAGATGTGAAAGTTCGAAAGTATAAACAGATGAAGGCATACGTGCGATGACTGGAAGCGTTGAGTCCCCGATGATCGGATGAGAGAAGTCACAGAGAGGTCCGACACGACTACGATGTCGGCGGAGTTTCAACATTGATCTTTCTGGGGGGCTGGTGCTTGAAAGTGATCTCAAGCAAGTTGAGCTAACTTGAGATTGAAGTTCCGATGCCTACGTTGCAGATATTAATTACGCGTATCAGCTAGATGAACGGCTAAGTTCAGGTGGCCAGCCGATACAAAGCCACACTAAAAACTTCCAGAAGGGATATTTGCTGATTTGCTTCAACACAATATTAGACAAGCAACTAGACTGATTAGCAGGGCGATATCCCTTCGTGTCCCCCGCTTCTCTTACTGGGAAAAAGGGACCTCCACGTGGGTCCAATCATGCATGTTTTATTGTTACCAACTCGGCCATAAAAATATATTGACCACGCCCCTTTTTAATTATGGGGAGGTGCTCAACTGAGCGAGAGTGACAACCTTTTAAGGCGATCGCATACGGCTTGCCCACCTGCAGTTTTCACCGTGAGAATGGTCCATTTCCTTGGCTTTCAGCCGGTGTGTCTTGCAGTCTATGTCTGGTTCAGGGTACAACGCGGCCTTCACCGACCCTGCCGTTGCTACCGGTACAGGTACAAAGGATAAAACGTCAGTGGCGAACGTTCGAAGAAGAATACCCCTTCGGCACTAAAGACAACCCTCTCATGGTCAAGCGGTCTCGCCGGTAAGCGGGGCAGCGCGGCGTCCGTTATTCGGCGTGGTGTCAGGTCGCAAAAATGGCAATCCGTGACCAACATGAGACTTTTCTGCAAAGGGTCCTTCAGAGCAACGAAATGGGCTTACTGTGATGTACTGTACTTTTCGCCCGAAAGACAAAGAAGACTGTCGAAAATGACTCCCCGCTCTCCGTACAGGGGCAAGAGAACGATACAGTGACTGGACAGCTGTCAAAAATGACCACAGTCACAGCAACGGCAGCGTTTTCTTTTGTTTGTTTGCTTTCCGGGCCTGGTGGCACACATGTCGCCACCCCGTTATAAAGGAGACGCTCATAGCGTCCATCCATCCATGCAAGAGCACTGTGAAAGGAAAGTGTGAAAGATAAAAGGCGCAATCATGTAGCCTCCTTAATGTGTTGGGCGGTAGCTCAGTGGGCTAAATGCCTGCCAGCCATCGTCGCAGACAGAGAGGTCGGGGGTTCCACTCCCGTCAACGAAACTTTTTGTTAGTTTTTTTTTTCTTTGCCATCTGATGGAGTTCATTTTGGTACTTCCACCGTGACGGAAATACGTCATGAAAGTCTTGCTGGAGCCCGGCATAAAACACTTTCGTGTTAAAAATCAAGAGAATATGATTCTCTTGTTAAAAATCAAGAGAATCAAGAGATATGAAGAATATGAGAACACAAATTATGAAGAAGAATTATTGCAGATAAATGCACGTCAAAGGCTGCAGTATATGCACTGCAAGACATGCTAGCAAGTTTTACTTGGTGGAATACCGTGGTCGAGAGGCAATTCATGCAAACACAACCACGTTTGACACTCATGCTTTACATTATTTTCGTGCCGATGCATCTCACTACAACTTCACAATATAAATGCTTTATTCATATTTACGTTAGCATGAATAGATTTTTTTCTGTTCATCAAAATTTCAGGCCTCTGGAAAGCTTACTGAAAACACCAACTTATCTTTCAAAAACTAAAGAAATGGTAAAAAAACAAACCACGAGAAACTAAAATCTCTCATGTTTTATTACATTCCCATGCGTACAAGCTTCATTCATGTGTTTATTGCCAGATCTACCACATTAGCCTAGTCCTAGGAAATGCAAACATGACAATTTCATTTTCACAGCCTCAAATAAGAGTGACACACATACAGAAAAAGCTTTGAGAACAGATATCTATTCAAATCTACAGTTGCCCTTATGTTGTATATTTCTCATTACTGGAAGCTCACCTGTGAAAATGTGCACACTAACTATCACAAAAGCAAATAAAGGTTACATTGGTTATAGTGAGGAGACTAACATACAATGATTCACTATACCATAGACAAAGCAATCAACTTCATTTACCTTCCCGTGTTTAGCACTGAACACAAGACCATATTTATTCCACATTCAAAATTGGCCAAACCACTGACGTCCTGGCACGTGTGTAAATTCTCCAAGAGGCACTTAATAAATTTTCTTAAAGAATGACAGATGTCTCTCTAACTCACAAAGTGTGAGAAACTCAATGGCTGAGCTCACCAAGAACCATTCAAGGCACTTTACAATTTAACTTCTCAAATCAAAAAAATTAAAAACAACCAATTACGCCCCACACTAAAAGCGTATGTGCATGTGCCTTGCACATTTAGGGCTTCTACTTTGCATGACAGCGAGACATGTGGTGAATAAGATTGCATTTCCACGAAAAGGATGCATGGCATTGGTCACAGGAAAAGGGACGATCTCCCATGTGGATGTGCATGTGGTTCTTGAGATGGTGTTTCCGTGAGAAGGATACGTTACAGCGGTCACAGGAAAAGGGACGCTCTCTTGTGTGGGTGCGAATGTGACGCATGAGGTGCTCTTTCTGCAAAAAGGATGCGCTGCAGTGTACACAGGAAAAAGGGCGCTCTCCTGTGTGAGTGCGCATGTGGTCCTTGAGGTGGTGTTTCCGTGAGAAGGATGCATTACAGTGGACACAGGAAAAAGGCCGCTCTCCTGTGTGGGTGCGAATGTGGTTATTGAGATCGGCTGTCTGAATGAATGACGCAGGACACAGGTGGCACTCAAAGGGGCGCCTGCCTGTGTGTATGCAAAGGTGTTTGCTCATGTTTGCCTTGTCCTTGGTCACATAGGTGCACTGCTGGCAAGAATGTACTCCGCCTTGTACAGACACGAGTGAATAGTATTGCTCCAGGGATGCCAAAGACAAGGAACCTGCAAAGCCACATAGAGAACACGAAAGCAATGAAAACCATGTGTTATACACTACATGGAAATGGACTGCAGGCAATACTAGATAATCAACAATTAATGCTGCACTTCTAAGTGACGTAGCTGGTAACCTTGGCCTACCCAAACCACCCGTTACTGAAGTGGAAACCGTGCACTGACCCTGAACAAGTCTCACGCAAGTTCCCTTCTCTTTGACATAAATACACTGGGTGATACATGCAAACGCCTACAGCCAACACATAAAGGTCTCATTTGGATGCAATTAAGATGATATACTTAAATAGCAAAAAATGTGCATATGTGTCATTACATCAAGCAGTAAACCATTAAATGCGTTATTGCACTTTTTTTCTGGGAAGAAGTACCTATACAATGCTGGACAGCAAATGCATCACTTATAATTGGACACACCAAGCATATAAAATAAAATGTGAATGAAAGAAGTTAATATGAATCAAATTTGAAAATAATGAAGAAGGCAAAAAAATATTTGGAATAGTTGGTATAACATCATGGTTTATTGCGGTGAAAAACAGGCACATTATTTAGCATGGCAGAAAGAATCCTTGCTCCAAATGTATTAGGCTGCAGAGTTCACACATTCTGTATTAATGTTTTAATATTCCTCCAATGAAAGCGTAACGAAGCAATGGAATACATTATTCACCAGATTATCTTTTGGTCACCTACACAAGTACAAAGACGAGTAGACATTCCACTTTATGACTACTATATCTAATGCATTGTACTAATGGGTACGATGGCTATACATTGAAGCCATGTTTAGAAGGCCACCTTGGGATGTTTAAATGATCAAAGCTCTTTCAACATCTCACACTAAGGAATGCACACATCAAAGGAAGAAAACACTACATGTAATTTAGGCACCAATAGTATCAATATCATAGAGCACACGAAATGCAGAACTGACCAGGGTGTCGGAACGAAATGTTTTTCGTTTCGGTTTTAGTTTCGTTCCACCGCAAAAAGTGACGTTCCGTTTCTGTTCCGGAACGAAAAAAAATATGTTCCGTAACGGTTCGTAACGGTTTTTTTTATGGAAAAATTTGAAGTTAAGGTAATCATAACGAACATTAGATTTGTGATGTAGTTGCTTGCCCTGCTCTTAGGAAAGTGGGACAAGGGTAAAATACGTTCTTCAGAGGAGCGGAAGTAACTGTACCACGAATTTCTACCAACTAGCACAAACCAGTATTAATTTCAAAGTCATAGTATTTATTTTCTCAAAAGACAAATACGAATTTTTTAGTGGGCTCAATGCTTTGTGTCAAGGGAGTGAGCACAATCTCAGAAGCAGCACGTCATTGAGTGTACTCTCTGATGTGCAAGACCGCTGTTCTGATAAAGAGATCGCCAGGCCTGCGCGACACACGCAGCACAGTCACAACGAAAGCTGGAAGAGCGGACTTTGTAGACCCCATTGTAAAGTCTCTTGGGGCAATAATACAAGTACACATGCAAGGTACCCACTATGCCTTAAATCATCCCAATTCTTCTGAAGTAGAGAAGTTCCCACTATGCCATTTTTCGTCATTCTTCGGAGTCTCGTGGTACACGCTACACATCTGTAAGGCATTATGTGCACTTTGCGCTGTGACTGATGATGATAAAGAATTATGGCTGAGCACTTTTCAGTGGGTGGGAAGCAGTATGGCGGAATGGGCGCCTCCATTCCATTTCAACTCCATTGCGGGGAATTAGAACTTGCCACAATTCCATTCTTTTCAATTCCTCGGAATGAAAAAACTTAGCCCATTCGTACTCCGGGAATGGCCGGGCAGTTCAATTCCATCAATGTAATTCCTCCACGTAAGAAAGGCATCTTGATAGTTTTATTGAGTTAAGAATGAACGCCCCATAAAGCTGATGTCATTAGATGCATTAAGAACTGCAAGAGTACGCAAAACAGGTTACCAAGGTCGAGGGATAGAAGCTTGGTTACATATCTCGTGCAGTACAACCACCCTACTAATTCCCATAGGGGCAGTTCTCCCGCTACCTATAGTATTTGCATGGTCAGCATGTTTGAACGAATGGTGGTGTTTTAATATTGTTTATGCTTAAATGTGTTAATGTTAAAATGACGACGTAGCCTATTTTTATGCTGAAAAAAGTAGTATTCAAGAAGACTAAGCAGTTTTGCCACGCGTCTGGAGAGGTTGTGAATATGGAGAAAAATAAGATTTGGTTGATGAGGAATAAGACCCTCTAGATCTGCTGGTATTAGTTGGAACAGTGCACCGCTCGGACACCTTGTGCCTTTGTATCGAATACGGAACACTGGGCCGCACTGCTCGTCAGCACTCACGCTTGTCAAGCGCTCCTCGCAAGCATAGAAGCACTAGCGTGGCACTGTGGTGGAAGACCCGACTGCCACGCAGAGGGCGCGAATTGAAATGCCATCCGATCCTAGAAATTTGTTTCTCATTTTTTTTTTATATCACGCGATAGCGGTCACGGACACCGGCGGCGGTGGACAACTATGGCGCATAACAACTATGAGTGGACAACTATGATCTCATAACAGCTTTCGCTGAAACAAACTTCAGCGCCGACAATGCCCTCTCTACACTGGCCTGCGTGACAGGCGCGCAAAAATCCACTTGCGTTAATATAAACATCTCTGGTTGCCACTGTTTTCGTTTTTCGCACAATTTCAACATATCTTTGCTTTGGAATTCCTGCCTGAGGTACGCGCTTATACCGTACCCTGAGATATGCTCACATTGCACGAGCTCAATTGCTCCGGATTGCGAAGTTTTCTCGTGAACCGAAAAACGATTGAAAAAATTTCGTTTTCACTCCGGAACGAAATAATGGATAAAGTTTCGGTTACGTTTTCGTTCCAGTCCAAAATATCGTTTTTTTCGTTTTCGGTTTTCGTTCCGTTCCGACACCCTGGAACTGACATAGAAACACAAGAACAGGAATGAAATAAATATAACCTACCATAACAGGCATAACCAAAGAATTTAGCCCAAGTCAGCGAACATGGCACCATCTAAAATACACTCAAACCTCATTATAACAAAGTCACATCTGCCACGAAAATAACTTCGCTATATCCGAAAATTCGTTATAAACGTTTATTTTTAGCACTGTACCTATGACAAGACTATTCATTTACTTCGTTATAACCGATAATTCGTTATATCCGTGTTCGCTATATCGAAGTTTGAGTGTAGTGGCAAAGAATCAATCGACATTTAACTGCACTTAGGAAACAATTGTTCCTATGTGAGTACCACAGTAGAAAAAAGATAGAGTTAGCTTGGTGCATGTTAATTTTCATATCCTGTTGATATGAAAGCACAACACAAGAAAAAAACAAAGGATGACATGTTAAATGCATAATGAAGTAACACAAGATTTCTGCTGTAGGCTTAGGTTAAGATCATTGTTCACATAGTGCAGTGTAAAAGCAAAAGGCCACTTTATGTGTTGGGGCAGCACTGATTCTCTCAATTCTACACTTGCATTAACATTTGCATTGTTGAACAGAGTGCTAAGCACAAGAGTATGCATTAATACCTTGCCTGAACCAAAGCTTTGTAAGGCAGGCACAATTTGTTTACAGTGATGATTGAAACTTGAACACTGCAATGAAGTCCAGTATTTTTTTACCAATTTCAAAAGACTAACAGATCAAAAAGTGAAGAGTCCATTTCATTCGTTTTCATATAAGCAATCCAAGGCATCAGTCGGTAAACACAGTCACATCACCATCACAATCTCAAGTTCATAACGAATTAAGCTGCAACATAAGCGTAAAATGGTGAATGATTTTTTTAGAGGAGCCTGGTGCAATGCACTTCTGCCAACATCCAAAGCACTGCAACTTCTTCATTGCTCGGAAGGACTGAACGGCACACATCTGCAACAGCACAGATTACTGTTAAAGCCGCAGTCGGTAAACACAGTCACATCACCATCACAGTCTCAAGTTAATAACGAATTAAGCTGCAACATATGCGTAAAATGGTGAATGATTTTTTGAAGGAGCCTGGTGCAATGCCTTTCTGCCAACATCCAAAGCACTGCAACTTCTTCATTGCTCGGAAGGATGAACGGACGCATCTGCAACAGCACAGATTACTGTTAAAGCCGCAGTCGGTAAACACAGTCACATCACCATCATAGTCTCAAGTTAATAACGAATTAAGCTGCAACATATGCGTAAAATGGTGAATGATTTTTTGAAGGAGCCTGGTGCAATGCCTTTCTGCCAACATCCAAAGCACGCAACTTCTTCATTGCTCGGAAGGATGAACTTACACATCTGCAACAGCACAGATTACTGTTAAAGCCGCAGTCGGAAAACACAGTCACATCACCATCACAGTCTCAAGTTCATAACGAATTAAGCTGCAACATATGCGTAAAATGATGAATGATTTTTTAGAGGAGCTTGGTGCAATGCATTTCTGCCAACATCCAAAGCATGCAACTTCTTCATTGCTCGGAAGGATGAACAGACACATCTGCAACAGCAAATTACTGTTAAAGCCGGCACGAACACTTGCACATAACAGAATGTTGTAATCAATGACATAATTACATTTCTTGGCAGTTTTTCATTTCACAGACTACTTTTACAGTAACTAATTCCACGCAACCGGTTACATTATTAAAGATACAAGCTCTAGTGGTCACACAAACTTGAGTACTTCAATTTATCGAGAAATTAGAACTGAACAACTGTGTTTGCATTATTCAGCAGCATATAGGATGGAATATTTTAGACAAGGAAATCAGGGCATGACAACTTCTTTCATTAATCTAGCACTTGATGTAGGTAGACTATTCGAAATGGTGCCGCTATCCTCGAATAACAACTGTTACATTGGATGTCGATGCTACGAAATCTACTGTGGACAATCTTTTTATTTTTTTATCTGAGCACCTTCTGTGAGCTTCAGCAATTATGAAGTGTTCCATGTCATGGTAGACAAAGATGCGAGAATTGAGGCATTCAGTAAGTACAATCATGTGTGCAAAGCTTGTGTACAATGCTTATCCTTACTTCACGAGCACATACGGAGCGAGTTTTCGGTGTCATTGCTGGTTGATCACTTCGTAAAACAAGAAAATATGAGCAACACAAATTATGAAGAATTATTGAAAATAAATGCACGTCAAAGGCTGCAGTATATGCACTGAAAGACACATGCTAGCAAGTTTTATTTGGTGGAATACTGTGGCTGAGAGGTAATTCATGCAAATACAACCACGTTTGACACTCATACTTTACATTATTTTTGTACTGATGCATCTCACTACAACTTCACAATATAAATGCTTTATTCATATTTACGTTAGCATGAATAGATTTTTTTCTGTTCATCAAAATTTCAGGCCTCTGGAAAGCTTACTGAAAACACCAACTTATCTTTCAAAAACTAAAGAAATGGTAAAAAAACAAACCACGAGAAACTAAAATCTCTCATGTTTTATTACATTCCCATGCGTACAAGCTTCATTCATGTGTTTATTGCCAGATCTACCACATTAGCCTAGTCCTAGGAAATGCAAACATGACAATTTCATTTTCACAGCCTCAAATAAGAGTGACACACATACAGAAAAAGCTTTGAGAACAGATATCTATTCAAATCTACAGTTGCCCTTATGTTGTATATTTCTCATTACTGGAAGCTCACCTGTGAAAATGTGCCCACTAACTATCACAAAAGCAAATAAAGGTTATATTGTTTATAGTGAGGAGACTAACATACAATGATTCACTATACCACAGACAAAGCAATCAACTTCATTTACCTTCCTGTGCTCAGCACTGAACACAAGACTATATATATTCCACATTCAAAGTTGGCCAAATCTCAGACATCTTGGCACGTGAGTAAATTATAAAAGAGGCAGATATGAACTTTTGTTAAAGAATGACAGATGTCCCTCTAACACACAAAGTGTGAGAAACTCAATGGCTGAGCTCACCAAGAACCATTCAAGGCACTTTACAGATTAGTGTCGGAAATAAAAAAAATAAAAAACAACCAATCATGTCCCACAACAAAGCCTATGTGCCCTGGATCTTTAGGGCTTCTTGTTCGCATGAGAACGAGACACGTGGCGAATAAGATCGCGTTTCCTCGAAAAGGATGCATCGCATTGGTCACAGGAAAAGGGACGCTCGCCTGTGTGAATGCGCATGTGGTCCTTGAGGTGGTGTTTCTGCAAAAAGGATGCGCTGCAGTGTACACAGGAAAAAGGGCGCTCTCCTGTGTGAGTGTGCATGTGGTCCTTGAGGTGGTGTTTCCGTGAGAAGGATGCATTACAGTGGACACAGGAAAAAGGCCGCTCTCCTGTGTGGGTGCGAATGTGGTTATTGAGATCGTTTGTCTGAATGAATGTTGCAGGACACAGGTGGCACTCAAAGGGGCGCTTGGCCATGTGTATGCGAAGGTGTTTGTTCATATGTCCCTTGCACTTGGTCACATAGGTGCACTGCTGGCAGGAATACAGTCCGCCTTGTACAGACACAAGTGAATGGTATTGCTCCAGGGATGCCAAAGACAGAGAACCTGCAAAGCCACAGAGAGAACACGAAAGCAATGAAAACCATGTGTCATACACTACATGAAAATGGACTGCAGGCAGCACTAGACAATCAACACATAATGCTGTACTTCTAAGTGACGTAGTTGATAACCTTGGCCTACCCAAACCAAACGTTACTGAAGTGAAAACCGTGCACTGACCCTGAACAAGTCTCACGCAAGTTCCCTTCTCTTTGTACATAAATACACTGGTTGATACATGGAAACGCCTGCTGCCAAAACATAAAGGTCCGATTTGTATGCAATTAAGATAATGTACTTAAATAACAAAAATGTGCATGTGTCATTACATCAAGCTATAAACCATTAAACATGTTATTGCGCTTTTTTGTGGAAATAAATACCTACACAATGCTAGACCGCAAACACATCACTTATAATTGCATGCATCAAGCATATAAGATTAAATGTGAATGGAAGAAGTTAATATGAAACAAACTGGAAAAAACTGAAGGCAAAAAATATTTATAATAGTTGGTATAATGTCATGGTTTGCTGTGGTGAAAAACAGGCACATTTTTTAGCATGACACGAAGAATTGTCGCTCCGTATGCATTAGGCTGCAGAGTTCGCACATTCTGCATTAATGTTTTTATGTTATTTGAATAAAAATGTAATGATGCAATGGAATAAATTATTCACCAGATAATATTTCAGTCAGCTACACAAGCACAAAGACGAGTACATGTTCCACTTTACCACTATATCTAATGCATTGTAATAATGGGCACGATGGCAATACATTAAAGCCACGTTTAGAAGGCCACCTTGGGATGTTTAAATGATCAAAGCTGTTTCAATGTCTTACACTAAAGAATGCACACATCAAAGGAAGAAAACATTACATGCAATTTAGGCATCAATAGTATCAATATCATGAGCACACGAAATGCACAACTGAAACAGAAACGAGAGAACAGGAATGAAATGAATATGATCTACTATAAAAGGTATAACAAACGAAATTAACCCAAGCAAAAATGGCACCATATATAATGGCAGAAAAGAATGCAGACACATTTAAATGCACTTAAGAAACAATTGTTTCTAAGTGCCACAGTAGAAAAAAGATAGAGTTAGTTGGTGCATGTTAGTTTTCATATCCTGTTGATATGAAAGCACGACACAAGAAAAGAACCACAAAAGATGACAGGGTTAAATGCATAATGAAGTAACACAAAATTCTCACTGTACACTTAGGTTAAGATCATTGTTTACATATTGCAGTGTAAAAGCAAAAGGTCATTACCATGTGTTGGGGCAGCAATGTTTCTCTCAATGCTACACTTGCATTAACATTTGCATTGTTGAAGAGACTGGTAGGCACAACAGTGTGCATTAATACCTTGCCTGAACCAAAGCTTTGTAAGGCAGGTACAATTTGTTTACGCTTATTATTGAAACTTGAACACTGCAATGAAGTCCAATATTTTCTTCCCAATTTCAAGAGACTAAGAGATCAACAAGTGAATAGTCCATTTCATTCGTTTCCTTATAATCAATCCAAGGCACCAGTCGGGAAACACAGTCAAATCACCATCACAATCTCAAGTTCATAACGAACTAAGCTGGAACATAAGCGTAAAATGGTGAATGATTTTTTAGAAGGCCTGGTGCAATGCATTTCTGCCAATATCCAAAGCATGCAACTTTTTTATTGCTCCGCAGGATGGACAGATCTGCAACAGCACAGATTACTTTTAAAGCCAGCACGTACACTTGCACATACCAGAATTTTTTAATCAATTTAATTAGTTACATACTCAATTACATCTCTTTGCAGTTTTTCATTTCACTGACCACTTTTTCAGTAACTAATTTCATGTAAGCGGTTACACTTTCGAAGATACAACTCTAGTGGCGATACAAATTTGAGTACTTGAATTTATCGAGAAATCTAGAACTGAACATCTGTGATTGCATCATGCAGCAGCATATAAGATAGAATGTGTTAGACAAGAAGATCAGGGCCTGAAAATTTCATCAATCTAGCACTCGATGTGGTAGACTATTCGAAATGGTGCTTCTGTGGCTCAATAACAACTGTTAAATTGTATGCCGATGCTACGAAATCTACTATGGACAGTTTTTCACTTTTTCACCTGAGCACCTTCTGTGAGCTTCAAGAATTATGAAGTGTGTTCCATTTCATGGTGGACAAAGATGCTAGAATTGAGGCTTTCAGTAAGTACAATCATGTGTGCAAAGCTTGTGTACAATGCTTGTCCTTACTTCACGAGCACATACGGAGCAAGTTTTCGGAGTCATTGCTGGTTGGTCTTGAAAAAAACTGAACGCACGAAAAACACGGGCAATAAAAAGTCACACATATGCACACATGTAGGCTTTTAAAAGAACTTAAGCACCTAGGTGTCTGCATATGTGTGACCTTTTATCGTCCGTGTTTTCCTTGCGTTCTTAGTTTTTTTCAAGATGGACTACCAACGTGCCCAAACTGCGGCATTGCTGGTAGATCACTTTATAGAACAAGAAAATATGAGCAGCACAAATTTTGAAAAATAATTGTTATTGAAGATAGCAGCACATCAAAGGCTGCAGTAGATGCACTGAAGCACATGCGAAGACATTTTATTTGTTGAAACATTATGGTTGAGACGGAATTCATGCAAATACAACCAACCACGTTTGGTGCTCATGCTTTACATTATTTTGCTGCTGATGCATCTCACAAACTTACAATATAAACGCTTTATTCATATTTACGTTAACATGGATAGATTTCTTTCTCTTCATCAAAATTTGAGGCCTCTGGAAACGACACTGAAAACACCAATTTATCTTTCAAAAGCTAAAGAAATGGTAACAAAACAAAACACAGGAAACTAAAATCTGTCAATGTTTTATTGCGTTCTTGCACGTAAAAGCTTCACTCGTGTATTTATTGCCAGATCTACCTTATCAACTTAGCCCAAGAAAATGCAAATATCATAATTTTATTTTCACAGACTCAAGTACGAATGACACACATACAGAACAAACTTTGTTGAGAACCGTTATCCATTCAAATCTGCAGTTGCTCTTCTTATGCTCTATACTTCTTATAGCTGGAAGAAGCTCACCGGTGAAAATATGCCCACTAACTGTCACAGAAGGAAATAAAGGTTACATTGGTTATAGTGAGAAGACTAACACACCGGGATTCAATATACCATAGACAAAGTAATCAACTTCATTTACCTTTCTGGGCTCAGCACTGTAGCACTAGACTATATATATTCCACATTCAAAGTTGGCCAAGCCTCTGACATCCTGGCACGTGTGTAAATTCTCCGGCACGTGTGAACTTTTGTTAAATAATGACAGATGTCCCTCTAAGACACAAAGTGGGAGAAACTCAATGGCTAAGGTAACCAAGAACTATTCAAGGCACTTCACAAACTAACTTCTGAAATAAAAAAAAATGAGGAAAACATTCAATTACACCCCCAAAAGAAAGTGTATGTGCATGTGCCCCAGACCTCTAGGGCTTCTTTGCATGACAGCGGGACATGTGTTGAATAAGATTGCGTTTCCGTGAAAGGGATGCATCGCATTGGTCACAGGAAAAAGGACGCTCGCCTGTGTGAATGCGCATGTGGTCCTTGAGGTGGTGTTTCTGCAAAAAGGATGCGCTGCAGTGTACACAGGAAAAAGGGCGCTCTCCTGTGTGAGTGCGCATGTGGTCCTTGAGGTGGTGTTTCCGTGAGAAGGATGCATTACAGTGGACACAGGAAAAAGGCCGCTCTCCTGTGTGGGTGCGAATGTGGTTATTGAGATCGTTTGTCTGAATGAATGTTGCAGGACACAGGTGGCACTCAAAGGGGCGCTTGGCCATGTGTATGCGAAGGTGTTTGTTCATATGTCCCTTGCACTTGGTCACATAGGTGCACTGCTGGCAGGAATGCAGTCCGCCTTGTACAGACACAAGTGAATGGTATTGCTCCAGGGATGCCAAAGACAGAGAACCTGCAAAGCCACAGAGAGAACACGAAACGATGAAAACCATGTGTCATACACTACATGGAAATGGACTGCAGGAAACACTAGACAATCAACAATTAATGCTGCACTTCTAACTGATGTAGTTGGTAACCTTGGCCTACCCAAACTACCCGTTACTGAAGTGGAAACCATGCACTGACCCTGAACAAGTCTCACGCAAGTTCCCATCTCTTTGTACATAAATA
This sequence comes from Rhipicephalus sanguineus, assembly GCF_013339695.2. NCBI lineage: Eukaryota > Metazoa > Arthropoda > Arachnida > Ixodida > Ixodidae > Rhipicephalus > Rhipicephalus sanguineus. Next base: position 62,111,998 of record NC_051185.1, read on the forward strand.
CACTGGGTGATACATGCGAACGCATACAGCCAACACATAAAGGTCTGATTTGGATGCAATTAAGATAATGTACTTAAATAGCAAAAAATGTGCATATGTGTCATTACATCAAACTGTAAACCATTAAATGTGATATTGCATTTTTTTTGTGGAAATAAATACCTACGCAATGCTAGACAGCAAATGCATCACTTATAATTGGACGCATCAAGCATGTAAGATAAAATGTGAATGAAAGCAGTGAACATGAAACAAACTGGAAAAAAATGAAAGCAATAAAATATTCAGAATAGTTGGTATAACATCATGGTTTGTTGTGGTGAAAAACATGCAAATTTTTCAGCATGACGCAAAGAATCGTCGCTCCGTATGTATTAGGCTGCAGAGTTAACACATTCTGCATTAATGTTTTTATATTATTTGAATAAAAACGTAATGATGCAATGGAATAAATTATTCACCAGATAATCTTTGAATCACCTACACAAGCACGAAGACTAGTAGATATTGCAGTTTATCATTATATCTAACGCGGTCCACTAGTGGGTATGATGGCTATACATTGAAGCCACGTTTAGAAGGCCACCTTGGGATGTTTAAATGATCAAAGCTGTTTCAATGTCTTACACTAAAGAATGCACACATCAAAGGAAGAAAACACTAAATGCAATTTAGGCATCAGTGGTATCAATATTGTCACGTGGTCGTGACGTCGACGAACACAGCAGTCGGCGTTTGTAGGATGAAACTGTTTATTTGGCCGAACTTGTGGCCGGAAAATGAGAACTAGAACTACAGCAATGCACGCTGTACAATGATAGCGGCGAACAGGGCGTCGTCCGTCGATCAACTGACAAGCGATCAAGCGCGTCGGCTTTTATACAGGCGCTATCGAACTTTCCAGCAATATCGCTGGTGGCGGCGTTATCTCTAGACAAAACTGGAACATTCGCGTGCGGGGCGCAATCTTAACAAACCGATCTACTACAATCGCGACGCTTCTAGAACACTACTTCGCGGACAGCGTCGAGCGTTGATAACCGTCCCTGCCGGTCAAACCCGAATACATCAAAACAAGACAAGAAGTGGGTGTGCCATTGCCCCCCTCTGAAAAAGCATCGTCCCGATGCTTATGAAAGAACATAGAAGAGAAAAAAACAAAACAAAACAAGTGCATACACAAATAAATTACAATAACGAAGGAAAAAATAGAGTCCCCAGGCTCGCTAACGCGCGAAAAACGGCTTAAGGCGCACGACATGGACGACTTCAGCTCGCGCACGGCGCCGCTGAGAGTTCGTAATGCCGTCTGGGACAACCTCATAGTCGAGCGTGCCCAGGCGCCGAAGTACCCTGTACGGTCCGAAGTATCATCGAAGAAGCTTCTCACTAAGTCCTCGTCGGCGTATTGGCGTCCATACCCATACACGGTCACCGGGTTGGTATTCCATGTGGCGTCGTCGAAGGTTGTAGCGGCGGCTGTCAGTCGTCTGCTGGTTCTTGATCCGTAGGCGGGCGAGCTGTCGTGCTTCTTCGGCGCGCTGTAGGTAGGTGGTCACGTCGATGTTTTCCTCGTCGGTCACGTTTGGTAGCATGGCGTCAAGCGTCGTTGCCGGGCTCCGTCCGTAGACCAACTTGTATGGCGTCATCTGCGTCGTTTCCTGTACGGCCGTGTTGTACGCGAAGGTCACGTACGGAAGGATGGCGTCCCACGTCTTGTGTTCGACGTCGACGTACATGGCCAGCATGTCGGCGATGGTCTTATTTAGACGCTCGGTGAGGCCGTTGGTCTGTGGGTGGTACGCGGTGGTGCGGCGGTGGCTTGTGTGGCTGTATTCCAAGATCGCCTGAGTCAGGTCAGCCGTGAACGCCGTACCTCTGTCGGTGATGAGAACCTCTGGGGCGCCGTGTCGAAGGACGATGTTCTCAACGAAGAACTTGGCTACCTCAGCGGCACTGCCTTTGGGCAGGGCTTTTGTTTCGGCGTAGCGGGTGAGGTAGTCGGTAGCCACAACGATCCATTTATTTCCGCAAGTCGACGTTGGGAACGGCCCCAGGAGGTCCATCCCGATCTGCTGGAATAGTCGCCGAGGAGGCTCGATCGGCTGAAGGAAGCCTGCTGGTCTTGTGGGCGGTGTCTTCCGTCGCTGACAGTCTTGGCACGTCCTTACGTAGCGAGTGACGTCGGCGGCAAGGCGCGGCCAGTAGTACTTTTCTTGTACTCGTGCGAGCGTTCGGGAAAGTCCGAGGTGTCCAGCCGTTGGGTCCGTCGTGCAGGGCATGCAAAATTTCTGGTCGCAGTCCCGAAGGTACAACGATAAGGTAGCTGGCTCGGGCCGGAGTGAAGTTCTTCTTTACGAGGACGTTGTTTTTCAAGGAAAATGATGCCAATCCTCGCCTGAATACTTTTGGGACAACGACGGTCCTGCCCTCCAGGTATTCCACTAGACTCTTCAGTTCCGGGTCGGCTCGCTGTCGTTCGGCGAAGTCTTCGGTACTTATGGCTCCCAAGAAGCTGTCATCATCCTGGTCGTCGGGCGTTGGTGGGTCGACGGGGGCACGAGACAAGCAGTCGGCGTCGGAGTATTTCCTTCCGGACTTGTAGATGACAGTAATGTCAAATTCTTGAAGTCTTAGGCTCCACCGTGCGAGGCGACCTGAAGGGTCCTTCAAGTTAGCTAGCCAACACAAGGCGTGATGGTCACTCACAACTTTGAAGGGCCTGCCGTAGAGGTAGGGGCGAAACTTTGACGTAGCCCAGATGATGGCGAGGCACTCCTTTTCTGTTGTGGAATAGTTGACCTCTGCTTTAGACAGCGACCGGCTAGCATAACTGATAACCCTTTCCAGTCCGCCCGTCCGCTGCACAAGGACGGCGCCGAGTCCTATGCTGCTTGCATCGGTGTGAATCTCCGTATCGGCGTATTCGTCGAAATGCGCAAGTATCGGAGGTGTCTGCAGGCGTCGTTTCAGTTCATGAAATGCTTCGACTTGCGCTGTTTGCCACCTGAATTCAACGTCGGTCTTCGTGAGCTGCGTTAGTGGCTCGGCGATCCGTGAAAAGTCTTTGACAAAGCGTCTGTAATAGGCGCACAAGCCGAGAAATCGGCGCACGGCCTTCTTGTCGGTGGGTGGCGGGAAAGCGGCGATGGCAGCTGTTTTCTGTGGGTCTGGGAGCACTCCAGTCTTGCTGATCACGTGACCCAGAAACAAGAGCTCCTCGTACGCGAAGCGGCACTTTTCTGGCTTCAGGGTGAGCCCGGAGTTCTTGATTGCTTGAAGTACGGATTAAAGTCGCTGGAGGTGTTCGTCGAAGTTCGAGGAATACACAACGACGTCGTCCAAGTAAACAAGGCAAGTCTGCCACTTCAAGCCAGCTAATACAGTATCCATGACTCGTTGGAAAGTCGCAGGTGCCGAGCAAAGACCGAAGGGCATGACCTTGAACTCGAACAGGCCGTCCGGCGTTATAAAGGCGGTCTTTTCTCGGTCTCTCTCGTCGACTTCAATTTGCCAGTAGCCGGTCTTGAGGTCCATCGACGAAAAGTAATTCGCGTTGTGGAGTCGATCCAGGGTGTCGTCTATCCGTGGCAGAGGGTATACGTCCTTCTTTGTGATTTTGTTCAGGCGACGATAATCGACGCAGAAACGTAGGGTCCCATCCTTCTTCTTCACTAACACCACGGGAGACGCCCACGGGCTGTTGGACGGCTGGATGATGTCGTCGCATAGCATTTCATTGACTTGTTTCTTAACGGCCTCCCATTCCCGCGTCGAAACCCAGTAGGGACTCTGACGGAGTGGTCGAGCATTTTCTTCTGTTATGATGCGGTGCTTAGCAAGGGGCATTTGTCGGACCCGCGACGACGACGAGAAACAGTCCCTGTATTCCTGCAGAAGGCGTCGAAGCTGTTGCTGTTGGCGAGCGGGAAGACTTGGGTTTACGTCGAAGGGTGGCTCAGGGACCGTCGTCGTAGCTTCGTCAGAATCTGAAAAGGCAAACGCATCGCTGACGGCCAAGATTTCTTCGATGTATGCAATCGTCGTGCCCCTGCTCAGGTGTCTGTATTCCTGGCTGAAATTCGTTAGCATCACGCTTCCTTTCCCTTCATACAGCCGAGCAATGCCTCTTGCGACGCAAATGTCACGGTCTAGCAGCAAACCCTGATCGCTCTCGATGACACCTTCGATGCATTCAGCCGTTTCGGTGCCGACGGGAATTATGATGCTGGATCTAGGAGGAATGGTGACTTGATCCTCGAGCACGTTCAGGGCATGTTGACATGGGTTCGTATCCGGTGGTGTCGCTTTCTCCGACGATAGGGTTATCGACTTGGTTCTTAAGTCGATGACGGCACCGTGGTCACTTAGGAAGTCCATTCCAAGTATCACATCCCTGGAGCAGTTTTGTAGGATTACAAAGCTCGCAGGATAAGTCCAGTTGTTGATAGTGACTCTCGCCGTGCAGACACCAATCGGCGTTATTAGATGGCCTCCAGCGGTACGGATCTCGGGGCCTTCCCAAGCAGTGCTAACTTTCTTCAACTTTGCTGCGAACGGCGCACTGATGACGGAATAGTCGGCTCCTGTATCGACGAGAGCGGTGACGTTGTGGCCATCGATCAGAACGTCGAGGTCGCTAGTCCGCCGTCTTGCGTTGCGGTTACGTCGCGGCGTCGGGTCACGGCTACGTCGGTTTGCACTGCTGCTTCCGCGTTGCGTCGTCAGGTCTGCTTCCGGGTCGCAAAGTTTAGTCTTCGGGACGTCGACGGCGGTCGCGGC